>NW_022589744.1:5659846-5788976 GCF_004348235.1 Phoca vitulina
CGCCCCGCCGCGAGCCCGCGCGGCGCGTCCCCGGCCCGCGCCCCTGGCCGCGCCCGCGCGCCCCCGGCCCGCAGCGCAGCCTCCCGGGCGAGGGGGCGCAGGAGCGGCGGGGAGCTGGCAAGATCGGCGCGGCGGGCGGCGGAGCAGTGAGTGCGAGCGAGCGGGCTCGGGGGCGCGTGTGCGCGGCGCTGGCTCCCGGAGGCCGCGGCTGAGCCCCTTGCGCGGCTCTGGTCCCTAAGCTAGAGCGGCACCGTCCCCTACGAAGAGAGCACGGGCCGCAGATGTCATCTTAACGTTTCTGGGAGCCACGTGAGCTCGTGCAGCAAAGGGCACGTGAGATTAGGCTTAGTCACACATGTTAATTTAGTCCAATACATCCGAAATATTACCATTTCAACCTGTGGTCGATATAAAAATGGAGAGAGTTTACATTCACCTCTCATTCTACGTGTCCGAACTCCAGTGTGCACTTGACAATGAGAGCACCTCTCAGCTCGGAGGGCCGCATGGCGAGGGCTCGACGGCCCCGCGCGGCTCACGGGGCTCACGGGGCTCACGGGGCTGCACCGCGCCCCTCTAGCTTAGTACCGATTCTGCTGCTCACGGCAAGATGCACCTCTGAAGTTGAATTAATAGGAATTCATAGGAAAGGCTTTTTAGAGGAAAAGGTTTTGCGTGTCTTCTGGCAGTACCGTGAGAGTTGGCGTTCAAGCCGGGAGGATGTGAACACTCCACAGAGTCCGTATTGATGGACCGGCTTTTAGATCTTGCTGTTTATTCCCCGCGGCACTGTTTTGTTTTTGTTTTGTTTTTTTTTTACCGTCTCCAGTTGCCAAGGGCCTGGTCTGTCCTCTAAACGCGTTTTCATTTTTGGAATGCAGAACTGTAGAGTGTTAATAATGTGGATCTTGCTCAGTTCATTTCACATGTGAAGACACAGGCCTGCAGTAGCGAAGTAAACTTGTTCTCAGTAGCACCAATGGCAAAGATGGACCGGGTCCAAGTCTCCCTAATTACGAATTCTGCTTTGTTTTCCCTCTGCTGCATGACCTCATAAGTAAAATACCAGGAGCCAGAAACCTAACCGGTTTTTTTTTCCCCTCCCAGATTGTTTATAGAAGAGTTACAAGATTAAACTTTCTTTCAACCTCTTTTCTATTGAAGTGGGGCCATCTGGGGTTGCTCAAAGTCAGAGAAATCAGTCCATGTACTCTGCCTTAGCACCAAAAAAGAGACTCAATATCCAGAAAAGCACTTGCTACCCATGGAGGCATTAAAAAAAAAAAAAAAAAAAAAAAAGGCATCATAAAAAAAAAAAGACTACTAGAAAATAGGTTAAGTTAAAACAAAATCTGCTCCAGCAATATGTTAAAACTGAGCCCTCCATCTGCACACCTACCCTCGGGATAATTTCTTCCCTATGTTTGTTTAGTCTCGGATGGATCTATGTTTTCTTCCTTACAGCTGATTGGCTCATACAGCACTCTTGAGGGCACTTAGAGACCCATCCTCAGCTGTTGGGACAGTAGGCTTGGATCACAGTGCTTTCAGTGTCTTGGGGCCACCCAGCTGCTTTCTAGCAGCACCAGACTGTCTTGGGCTGTAATTGTAAATCAGTACCATGTTCTTTCCTCTTGAAAAAGCCAATGAGAAATGAACTCATTCATTCAACAGTATTTTTGGAGCACCACCTACTCTGTGCGGGGCCCTGCTCAAAGCCTGGGAAGTAGCAGTAAACAAACAAACAAAAACCCACTATCTTAAGGTGCAAATGGAGGAGACCTGGTTAATGAATGAAAACAAATACTTGTATAACTTTTTCTTTTGTTTTCAGAGTAAGGGGTAGAAACAAGGACTGTTTTGGATAGGAGAGTCAGGAATGCCTCCTCAGGAACATTTGGAGGAGACCAAATTGCAGGGTCACATCATGCACACGTCAAAGGGAAGGGTGGACTAGGGAAAAATGCTAAGGCATGAGGCTTGTGTTTTCAAGGAACAAGAAGAAGGCCAGTGCAGTTAGAGTATCAGGGAGCAAGGAAGAAAGAAAGAGCAGGAAGTTCACGAAGAACCCATTGTTAGGGATTTTAGGTTTTAAATGTGGTCGTGACTGATTTGTGCCTTCAAAGGATTATCGTAAGGCTTCTCTATGGAAAATTAAAGCAGGAAAATCAAAGCAATAGCGGAATTGGGCAAACCAGCTAGAAGATGATTGCAATAATCCAGCTAAGACGATACTGGCTTGGATCAGGGGTACTGGTAGAATTGGCAAAAGCAGGTTCTGGGTATATTTAGAAAGTAAAGTCAATAGGATTTGTGCAGGAGCAGGTTTGGGGAGGAGGGTCAAGAGTTCTGCTGAGGACATGTGAAATTGGAAATGCCTAGTTGGCACCAGGTGCTGTCACACGGGCCTGTGTGAGTCTGGAGCTCAGCTGCACAGTCGGATCCTAGAACAGGAACTGTCAGTGTAGAGAAGGTGCTTACAGTTTTGCCTGAATTCTAGGGGAGTAGGTTGCTAGGACAGTTGGCGTGCTTTTCTTGAGTTGCTGGAAAGGTATCTAAATAATATAAATCCACGGCTACAATGTGTATTTTCTCTCCATAATATTTGCTGAGCTCTATTTAAAACGCGTTTATAGATAAAATGTTCTGGAATATCAGTTTGCTGTCCACTTTTCCCTCTAGGAAATGCATGGTCACTGAAGTAATTTTGATTTGGATGTGAGAGTTTTTCTCCCTTGAAAAGCAGGGTTGTGTGTTTTTGAAACTTGGCCCTTTTCTTCTTTGCACCCCGGGGAGCCCTTACAGAAGCTGAACACCAGGGGGAGCTAGTTTCCTTGCTTATACAGCGGCTGGCCCACCTGTTGGTGATTGCAGCCCTCCTTTGATTAACATCTCTATCAAAGACAAATCCGAAAACAAGTCCAGCTTCTCTTTTCTCAATGCTACTGTACTTATAGGATTGACCTTCTAGGACATAACAAGTCTGAATTGTCTTTAAATTTGTCGTTTCTGGCAACCATCTCGGGTCCCCTCCCTCCTTGGGAGCTTTGTACTATCACTTGATCACTTTCCTATCGCTCAATAAACCTTTCTTTGCTGCCCCCTCCCCCAAAATAAATAACTTGGTCATTTCAAGTAAACCTTATAACCGTTTAAAATTTTAAAAGCAATGGTCTCTGAACTTTAAATCCCTGTTAGCGAGCCTGATACTTGGGAGCTTTTTAAAATAAGCATTCAATGATTGTTTTCTGATTTTGAATATTTTTGAGAAAGAGTACGAAAACCTAAATGTAATAAATACCTTTAGGTGACTTGAATGGATAACTGGGCCATGGGAACCCTGACACGGGTCCTATTTTCTATGTTATCATCAGGTATTAAGCTGCAGGAAAGACAAAAAATGTACAAAAGGTACATTACACATTACAGGAGGACAAAACTGGTAACTTTGTTAAAAAGGCTTGGAAACATTGTATCCACAAAGGGTGCATTTGTCTTAAAAGAGCACATGATCTTAACTCATTTTTACCACTGGAATAATTTTACTTTTAGGGAGGGAAGTAGTCTTCATTTAGACTGAAACATTATTAAGTCAACAAGGTTGGAGCAGAATCTCTTTAATCCCAGGAAATGAAAACTTGTAATTAACGTGCCATCAGCTGTTTGATCTTTCCTGTCTCTGGCACCTATGATCTAAAAGCCACATTGACCACAACGATCCTTTCCTATGGGTCAGGACGTTCCTTTTCAGAGAGGTGCTGCTGGTGGCCCTGAGCCTTCCAGGGTCGCAGATGCATGGAGCAGGGGGTCAGAAACTGCAGACCGCAGGCCAAATCCAGCCCACTGCCTGTTTTTCTTTCCGGACCACAAGCTAATAGGGTTTTGGGTTTTTTTTTTAAACACTTTCATGTGGTTGAAAAAAAAAACAAAATAATATTTCGTGATGAAATTCAAATTTCAGTATCCATCAATAAATTTTTATTGAAGCAGCCATGCTCGTGACTTTACATTTTGTCTTTGGCTGCTTTCACACTGCAGCCGTGGGGCTGAATAGTTGTGACAGAACCCACATGGCCCACAAGGCCTTAAATATTTACCATCTGGACCTTTCCAGAACAAGTCTGCTGACCCCTGGCATGGAGAGTATGCTGTTCACTTAGAGGTTAGAGTAGCTCTTAGGACTAGTCTATAACTGGATATAGATAGTCTTCACTATTTATTACTTTTGATAGGCTTAGCTATTACTATGTGGTGACCACGATCTCATTTCATTCATATATTTTTCATTAAGAAACAACCAAGTTCAACAAACACTTCTTGGAAATGGTTATGTGTCTCCAGTAGAGGTAAAAGATTTTGCAGAAAAGTGAAAAAAAATTTATTTGAAGTGAATCTTCCTTGAGCTTTTATAACTTGAGTTGGATCAAACAACGAATGCCGAGGAGCCTATAAAAAAACTAATCAGTCTCTACATAAAAAAAAGCCATACATTTATTGCAAATCTAGAAGTACCAGAATGTCACGAATACAGAACAAATCAGCAATCCTGTTTTGATTTTCTTCCAAACAGTTAAAACCAGATTATTGACATACTTAAGTTGGCATACATTTTTTTTCCATGCAGTTAACAGAATGGACTTAGAGCTGGTTGCTCAGAGATCAGTTATAAATATTCAATTGTATTGAACATTCATAGTAAAAAATGTTGTAAAGTGCTTAAGTTATGGAAGTTTGCAAAACCGCCACATGCTCAAAGTCCTTCTCAAGCCGTGACAGAGATTTGCTACATCCACCTTGATTTAGGTGTGTCTGTTTGCGACAGACACTTTGTCGTTTTCTCCCCCACCCCCCAGAGTTTTCCAGATTGTCCTATTTCTATGGCTGATAAAATGCTATACAAAATGTAGCAGGTGGTGATGAGCTATTGCCACTTGCATTTCAGTGCAGAGAAATATTCAAGCTTGTGTGTACCTGTAACCAAACTAGGCTTGTTATATTTTTCCCCCTGAGTTGTCATAAATTAACAGTAAAGATGAATAAAAGATGGAGCAGCGAGCGACCATCACCTGGAGAGTGAGATTCAGTACATATAAGTAAGTAGTCACACTTGCCCTCTTTACAGAAAAATGAGAAAAGGAGAAATACTTATACATGTAGTGTAATTCCAAAAACAGACAGACAAACAAACAAACAAACAAAACAAACCAACAGCAACCAGTTACCTGATAACTCTGGCAACTTAGAGCAATCAAGGTTTATATACGATGTAAATCGCAACTTGTAACTTATGATGGTAAAAATACATGTCTCAGCTACCCCATGTGAAATACAGAAATGCTTCAACAGTTAGCTGTTAAAAAAAAATCAGAAATGCTTCAACGATTCAATGAAATATAATTCCGATCAAAGGAGATCCTCAAGTATTCTTAGGTGATAAAACAAATTATTTTAAAAAGCTAAGGCGATTATTTTTTCCCCTTCAAATAACAGAGGTGGCCTTTAATCAAATTGAAGGATCATTACAACTTGGCCCTCTTATGAGAGTGACTTTACAAGATAAGACGTATTCTTTGAGGCATTTAAAGGACTGCAAAAAGGAGGTAAAAATGATGCTTAGGTCTCAGATTTTATTTCTTTTGATTAATCATCCTAGAATAACTTAATAATAAATAGAGGTTTAAATTAAGGACACTACCGTCACATATTTCTGAATAATTAAAAGCAACAGGAAACGCATTTTTGAATGCCATTCTCTATCTTCTGTGTTGAAATACTTCTGGTAATGACTGGCCATAAAAAGAAGTGGTAATCTTCACATTGATGAAGTTCAAGTTACAGATTTTTTTTTTTTTTTAATTTCTGTTTATTCGCCAAATGTTTGGTCTTAAACTGTACTTCATTCCCACGGAATATTTGAAAAACGGAGAGGCCACTGTTTGTGAATGGAGACCTCAGGTTTTCCAAGGGGTGTTAAGCAATTTGCTCATATTTCTGAAAACGAGAAATTTTCAAAATGATTTAAGTTTTGTTTGTTTGTTTGGAGTGGCCAATTTCACTTCAGTGACCTGGGCTAGCTGTCCTTTCGTAAGACGGCCTTTTATCACATGCGAGAGCTCTTAAAAGCCACTTTACCAATTCGCGTCACCATTTTAAAACTGGAATGTGAGCCACAGGGTCCTTCTTTGTATCTCTGTGTTGCTACCGAATGCAACCAGACTTACCTACAGAAGAGTGCTGGGTTGTTTTTGTTTTGGCTTAAGAAACAAGCAAAAAAGGAAAACTTAAAAGGTTAAAAAAAAAAAAGGATGTTGGTGGTATTCTCATGTACATTCCCTTTAAAATGCAGATTTAAAACTGGGGAGAGTGGCTAGTCCCCTGTACCTCCCTGTGTCCCCCCCCCCCCAGCCGACGGGGTGGTGGCCCTTCCTGGGGAGCCTGTCATACTGGCTCCATTTTCACGTGAACTTTATGCTCATTTTTCCCAAGGTCCATTTCGAGAAAGTCTTCGGGGATGTCCTGTAGAGCTTTCCCGCGAGGACTCTCCGCCTGTCCTTGGCCCGCAGGGTGACACGGGCACAGTCCCTGTTTACACGGTCTCACGAGTGCGAGGCACACGGCGGCCACGGACATGCCGGCCGCGCAGGAATAGAAGGCGCGGCTGTACACCTTGCTCTGATCCACCAGCAGACCTGGGGGAGAGCACGGCAGTTGTTAGCGACATGGGCACGACATGGGCACAGCCCCGCGCTCACCCAGGCTCCCCTCGAGGGCAGAAGCTTCTCCGTGGCTTCGCCTTCTCGGCTTTCGCTAAAGAACCAGGAGTGTGGAAGGTGGGCATCTTTTCCGGACTGGGGAGAAGAAATAAGTCAGGACAAATACGGCGGAGGCCAC
Source organism: Phoca vitulina (assembly GCF_004348235.1). NCBI lineage: Eukaryota > Metazoa > Chordata > Mammalia > Carnivora > Phocidae > Phoca > Phoca vitulina. Next base: position 5,666,738 of record NW_022589744.1, read on the forward strand.
CGTGTTCCTAGCATGCTCTTCATGGGCTAATCTGTGCTCGTGGAGAATAAAACTTGGGACAGTTAGAGGCATGCTTCCTTTTTTTTTTTTTTAAGACTTTATTTATTTATTTGAGAGAGAGAGAGAACAAGCACGAATGGTGGGGAGGGGCAGAGGGAGAGGGAGAAGCAGACTCCCCGCTGAGCAGGGAGCCCGATGCGGGGCTCGATCCCAGGACCCCGGGATCATGACCTGAGCCGAAGGCAGACGCTTAACAACTGAGCCACCCAGGCGCCCCTGTAATGCTTCTTTGAGAAGGAAATATTTTGAACAGAAGGAAGAGCCTTATTATTTTCACTTGGGTTCACTTCAGGGATCTTTTAAAATGTTGTAGGGTTTCCCTCGTAATATAACTTTTGAGGACATATTCAGGGCCAAGGTATGAAGCACACCCAAGTCCTTCCTACAAGAAATATTGTGTAGTAATCAATTAAGTATTTGCAGAGTGTGCTCTGTGCCCAGTTCCCTCATACCCTTCCTTACTTAGAAGGGCAGGTGACTTACAAAAGTCCCTCGGGGCTGCTGTACCAAAGTCAGAGGGTAATGGGGTGATACATGGATGGGGTCCCCTCTAGCACAGCCAAGGCAAGATGTTAGCAAAAAGCCCAGGGTAGCCTGGACTGCAGACGCGCGTTCTAATCCCGACTTGGTCACTCATTTACCATATGATTGTTAGCTGCCCTGCTTTGACCTTCAATTTCCTCATATGTAAGTCAAGAGAGTTGGCTCAGGTAATCTCTAATCCTGCCAGCTCTGAAATTCTATGGGACTATAAAAAGCAGTCTTTTTTTTTTTTAAACTCTAACAAGAAGCAAGCACAATTCATAAGGCAAGAGTAGACAAGGGTACATATTTTTTGTGTATTTAAATTACCTGCAAGGGGTGGTCCGGCCAGTCCTGCTATACTCTGAATGAAGACATACACACCAGCAGCAGAAGACATCTTCTCGATTCCCACGACATCGTCTTCGGCGAGCAGCGGAATGTGGGTACCCCCTACTGTTCCAACCATGAAACCAAAAAAGATGCTACATGACATGAGACCCCAGAATTCGGTCGCGAAAGTGAAGGCAAACAGAGACACCATCAGTAAGATGACGCAGATGAGCTCGATGTAGATCTTGCGAATGGGCTCTCTGTTGAGAACACAACCAGCTCCGATCCTTCCAAAAACTTCGGCAATGGCCATTGTGGATAACAGAAAAGCAGCTCGCTCCTGCTCAATGCCTAGACTGATGCCCAAGGGAATGATGTACAGGGAAGGTGCAAAGAACCCCAGTGTTGCAAAAAGACCAAATAATGCGTAACAGATAAAACTTCTGTCTTTCAAGATTGAGAAGTCCAATAAAGGGGCTTTCTTATCGCTGGGCTTGGAGCTGGTCTTCACCAGGATCTGCTGCATGTCGGCCTTCGGCCCCAGTTCTGTGTTGGCGTGACTAGGCACATTTTTCGGTGAGGTAGTTAGTTCTACTCCTGAGTCAATGGAGTCTATTGAGGTGCGTGTTTTCTCATTTTCGAGCATATATTGCACTTCTTTCCGATTCTCGTGGGTGGTTGCTTTCGGGGACCCTGGTCCTCTGATAATAATTGGTCTTAGCAGCGCCCCGCAGACAACGATGTTCAGCTGCAGCAGGCCCACGAAGAGGAGACTGTATCTCCAGCCGATGCTGTCCTTCAGAGCCGTGATTGCTTGAATAAGGTGGGAGCGGAGAGGAAATAAAATCGAAGGTCAGAAACAGACTCAAGACCCAGGGGAGAATACCGAGCCGAAACAGGGATTCAGACTTGTCATGACTGCTGTAAAAATTTACTCAGCAGTGCGAATGCAGCCCACCTGCCCTATATCCTCTATCCTAGGTGTTGATGCTCTTAGGAGCCAGGGAAGGAGAAAATGGGCGCAGTGATGGTTAGCGATAAAGCCACGCTTGGTGGCCCGAGGTCTCCAAAAGAGCTTTGGAGGGTGCGTTTTGCAAGGTGGAGGCCTAAGACCTGAAATCGGCTGGTGACCTACTTGCAGGTTTGGCAAATAGCAGCCTGCAGGCCAAACCCAATCCACCGCCTGTCTTTGATAATAAAGCTCCCCTGGAATGCAGTCACGCTCATTCGGCTGATGGGCCAAGCGGCGGCTTCTGGCCGTGACCGCAAGTCTGAGCTGTTCTGACAGATCCTCATAGTCCCCTGAAAGTCTACGGTATTCACTGTCTGGCCTTTTAAAAACAGAATTTCCCACCTCTGAGCTTGATCACTGTCCCTGCACTCATGATCCTTAGTAGTGATGGGTTAAGTAAAAAGATAAACGAAGACCCCAAAAGCTCGTGATTATCCCAGAATTAAGTGATGCCAGGGTTCTACGGTTTCTCCTCGGCAGACTGTGCTTAACTACCCGAGTCCTGCTCCTTCCTGCCAGGAAGCTGGGTCCTCAGCTGCTGACCAGGGTCCTCGGCTGCTGGACACGGGAAGGTGAGGCTGGGGTGACGGCCAGAGGAAGCATAAAGCCCCACAGTGACAAGTGAATAATGCAGGTCTCGCAAGACCCTGAAAGTAATCTTCGTAATCAACCCAGAAAGGTTAAATGATATTCAGTAGGATTTTATTATAGTCTAATTCTTTGAGAGCATGTCTATGAAGACATGCTAAGCTGGGTATCTAGAAGTAGTGGGGAGGGGGCATTTACTCTTATAGCATGTTTTTATGCCTCCCATTCTTCCCATTCATGTGGCAAACTTCCAATTGCAAAATATTTTAGGCTTAGGGTTGTTTTGCACTTTTTTTTTTTGGTATTTATTTATTTATTTATTTTAAGTAGGCTCCACGGCCAACGTGGGGCTTGAACTCACAACCCAGAGATCAAGAATCGCAAGCTCTACCCACTGAGCCAGCCAGGCGCCCTAGGCTTGGGGATTTGGAAAAGCTTTACACTCATCCAGCAAAAGTGGGTACAATCTTCCTTTCTCCATTTCACACTTCTTGAGCGCCTACCGGGTACCAGCGAGATGCCCTGTGCTAGGGAACAGTCGACCAAGATACAGTTTCCACCCTCAGGGCATTCACAGAGCACTGACGCTCCCCTCAACATGTTATTTTGAAAAATTTCAAGCGGACAGCAAAACGGAAAGAATGATACCTATGTGCTTTGTCTGCCCTTTGCCTAAGTTCACTAATTAACATTTCCTCTTTCTCTCTCTGCCCGTCTTCCTATATATTTATATGCACACACACATTCATTTTTCTGAACCATGTGAAAAGCTTCAGACATTAGGACATGTCACCCCTAAATACTTCTGCATTATCTCCTTTGAACAGTGTAATCCACTGACACATTCTTCAAGAAATGGCAAAGAAATGAATCTGGGTCTCCAAGGTTAACCGTCCACTACCTGTTAGAGTGTAATTCACCTACTGATGTTGAGGTAGCAAAAAAACCAGGGATAAAATTTTGCTGTGAGGACGCCTGGGTGGCTCATTCGGTTAAGCGTCCGACTCTTGATTTTGGCTCACGTCACGATCTCAGGGTCGTGAGATCGAGCCCCACGTCTGGTTGGGCGTGGAGCCTACTTGAAATTCTCCCTCTCCCTCTGCCCCTTGTGCATGAGCACGCACGCGTGTGCTCTCTCTCTCTCTTTCTCAAAAAAAAATTTTTTTTTTTTTGCTGTAAGATTACCCACACACAGATAATAAAACTACCCTCATTAGCATATTTTAAATCCACGTTGAAGTAACTTCATTAGCATATTTTAAATCCACGTTTAACGAAGGAGAGAAATAATATGAATAATCTCAAATCATTATCTTATTTATTTTGTTTGGAACGGATGTTTCAGGGCTTCTCACTGAATATGTGTCTTGCATCTTCCTATTTATGTCAACTTGGATTAGTGTTACAGTGTCTGAAATCCTAAATTGGGATTAGGGAGGACAGATCCTACAAATGCGCTGGAGGAGAGAAGGCAAATAATCTTTCCCTGTGAATACAGTTAAAGTCAGCCCTCAGCCGACTGTTGGCAGGAGCAGCTGAGCGGCCTCCCCCAGCCCATCGGCCCCCGTGGACTACCGCAGTCCGCCTACCTGGGGCGAAAGCAAACATTGCGAAGCATTCTCCCGTGGAAGCAAGTGCAGTGACCACAGAGCGCTTTTTGTCAAAGTACTGAGATAAAATGGTGACAGTTGGTAGGAAGCTAAAGCAGTATCCCAAACCTGAAAGAAAGTGGGAAAGAGCAGTCAGAAGCACGTACCGACTGATCCCAGAAGGGTGCATTCAAAGATCTGGGATTTTTGTGTTTATTTTTGTTTTAGTATTTAATTTAACCTACGTATGTATGTATGTACTTTTAGGGATGACTTAGTTTTTTTATATTCTGTGCCATGTCAAAAAGACATTTTTGCTTTTCCAAAAGATTAGGTGCCAACATGGACTTTGGTCACAGTGCATAACAATTTGAAAATAATACCAAAAAAGTTAACAACCAGACAATCTAATCTCTTGGAAATCCAAACAGTCCATTTCCGAAATAATTCCTGGGCAAAAGGGGAAATAGAAGCTGCCATTATAAACTGTTTGGTGGGGGAGGGGTGTTTATTTTTTTAAATCATAAGTTCTGGGAGCCAAGAATTTCATTCTGGAAAAAAAGGTGCTGTAACAAAAAATAAAATAAAATAGGTTTCATTAGAGGTCTAGAGAAGCTGTAACCATTGTTTTTGGGATGCTAGGAGTATAAAACTGTTTTCTGTTTTTTTCCCCCTATTTTTCTGCATCAAAACAATTTCTATAATTCACAATGGACAGACTATTATTGAATATAGTTTTTAAAGAAGACTTGTATTTGGAAATCAATGAACTTTGTTAAGTGCAGAAATATGTGAAAAGTGCGAATCTTCACTAAACACGTATATCATCTGTAAGTAACGTGTGGACTCCTTTTAAAGGGAAAAGAGTTCTGTTGCACCCTCCCCTATGTCCTGGAAGCCTCGCATTCCCACTGTGGAAGTACCCGCTAAAGAAATTCACATCTTACTTTATGAAAATGATGCCTTTCGGCTGCAAACTCATGCAAAAGAGAAGTTATCTTTCTCATGGGTAAATATATGTATTTTTAAAGCCCGTCAGAAACTCTGGGGCAGGGGCGCCTGGGTGGCTCAGTCGTTAAGCGGCTGCCTTCGGCTCAGGTCATGATCCCAGGGTCCTGGGATCGAGCCCCGCATTGGGCTCCCTGCTCAGCGGGAAGCCTGCTTCTCCCTCTCTCACTCCCCCTGCTTGTGTTCCCTCTCCCACTGTATCTCTCTCTGTCAAATAAATAAAATCTTTAAAAAAAAAAAAAGAAACTCTGGGGCACTGAGAGGAGGTTCCCATATCCCCTGGAGTCCATCCAGCCTGGTTCAGAACCACTGATCTGGGACACTATTAATTTCAAAGAAAAAAAAAAACAACAGAGAAAGGGAGACAGAAGTACTCTTTGGGCTGCACCCCCTCCTTCCCCTTCCTTGTTCTTCAGATTGGGTATTTCTTTCAAGCCTGGGAGCAACACTTACCGGATATGATGCCGATTGAGATGTACATGTGGTAGAGCTCCCGGGAGAAGGAGGCCATCACCATTCCTGTGCTGACAAGCAGGCCCCCTGCCACCACCACCAGACGGTGTCCGAAACGGGTGCTCAGGACAGCAGAAAGGGGAGCTGCAGATAAGGACCATAATGTGATATTTTATTTCTTATGTTAAGATTTTATTTATTTGTTTATTCTATTTATTTATTTTTTAGAAAGAGAGAGCAGGGGGAGGGACAGAGGGAGAAGGAGAGAGAATCTCAAGCAGAGCCCGCACTGAGTACCGAGCTGGACGCAGGACTCGATCCCATGACCCTGAGATCAGCACCTGAGCTGAAAGCAAGAAGCAGAAGCTCAACCGACTGAGCCACCCAGGGGCCTCCATAATGTGATATTTTAACTCCAAAGGCATAAGCGTTAGCTTTCTTAAGATTCCTTTTCTTGGGATGCCTGGGCTCAGGTCATGATCTCAGGGTCCCGGGATCGAGCCTCGTGTGGGGCTCCCTGCTCAGCGGGGAGTCTGCTTCTCCCTCTGCCTGCCCCCCCCCCCCCCCCCCCCCCCCCACTCCCTCTATTCCTCTTTTAGACACAAATAAAAAAAATCTTTAAAAAACAAGATTCCTTCTTTTAAGTCTTGAACATGAAAAGATGATGTGCGATATATAATGCATTTTACACAATGGTTATATTTGCTCAACCGGACAGTGTACTTTTTAGGCTTCTTAAAGAGAAAGCCAGAATAACAGTATAAAACTTACAGCAATATTTTTAGATGAAAGTGATGTAAATTCACCATGAGCACCTATAAAGTTAGATATGCATTTAATGTATGTTATTCTGTCATAAAAATGGGCTTTCCCATGATGGCTTGAATCATTTCCTTTCTCTACAGTCACTGCTTTGGATTCTTTTTTTAAAAAGCTCCATTTTGGGTCAGTTTCTAGCTCAGTTTCATTTGACTTTTCTGAAAATGATATGAAAGTATAGTGAATTCTCTGTTGAACACCCCAAAAGGAGGATAGCCATAGGATAGATAATTCCGAGTGGCTGAGGGATTATCATTCATTTAGCTTCTATACTCCATATCCTGAAGAACATTTAAGTCTGATAAATTCGTTTCCTGGTGGTATGTTACTTAGGCTGACCCTGATACTGACTTGAATATACAGAGATGAGGGAACCTTTGAGAATTGGATAAAAGCACAGCACAGAACACGCTGGATAGAGGAGGGGAAAAAAGGACTAAATTTTGTTGGGGTTGGTGCATCTATAACTCTATGTTACTAGAATATAAACCAATATTGAATATAGCTCATAATGAAACCACTCTCATCAGCTTTAGGTAGTATGTTGGCTCAAAGCATTAACTACTATAATAATAGCATTTAAGAGACTTATTTTCTGGTATAATAGTATTAACTGGACATTTCTTATTGACCGTATTATTTTTGGTTATAAAAGAGCTCAAAGCAAAGCTTTGGCATTTTCTTTTTATTTAGATTACCAAAGGTAAAATTTTAGTTCTAATTCACTTCAGTTATCTCTCCAAGAAAGTCAACTTTCCACAATTAAAAAATTGAGTATCTTAATACTCAGTTAAACCCGAACTAGGAACTCTTCCGTGAAGCTTGCAAGACAGAGTATTAGGAGTAGTAAGAGAAGTTTGTTACTCGATAGGAAAGGACAGGGGAGCTGCCTCTTTTAAGACATTTTATGGCTGAAAACTAACTAGAATTAAAGAAAGAAAACTGCAGAGGTAAAAGTTCCATTGGCAGGATATTAGGATAAAGTCAGGGAAGTGTAAGGTCAGCCCCGTTAGCTTTCTGAGGTGAGTTCAGTAGCCGTGTTTTCTCAGAAGCCCTCGGTGTGGCCCCTGGCAGACGGATGGACCGTCGTGAGAATCAGGCCCGTAGGGGACCCAGTGAGAATGAGCATGTTACAAGTTATACTCAAACCCCGTTTTCTCTGAAGCTGTTGGACGTGGGAGTTCTGCACGGTGGCCAGCCAGTGAAATCCTTTAGGGAAGCAGGTGTCTGGAATTCATCCCTTCTGAATGAGGCTTGTCACTTTACACTGTATCCTATTTCACACCCCCTCGTTCTTCGTCATGTACCCACATTTCATGTGCTGAGCCTGTTTGCCAAACATGTTTTTATGAGACCAGAGCCTAGGATGCCAAGTGCTTTTGCTGCTGCATCTTTAGAAAATGACTATACACGATGGAGGTTTACTGCTGGCCTCAAAGTCATCTACCATATCCTAGGAGTGTGCATACAGTAGGTGTTTAATGCATGTGTGTATACACTGAAGGCCATCGGGGTGGCAAATAAGGCCTTTTCCTTCGGCACCTCTTGTTTCTTGCCATCCCCAAACCCCTGAAAACCATATTACTTATTTGAGGCTTGAAAGGGCCCACAGGTCATAGAAGGAAACTCATCGCAAACAGGATGGGTACCATTATGTAGTTAAGCCAATGAAAAGGGGTACATGGTTACATGTTGTTTAAACAAAGAGGTACTAACCTGTAAATGTTAAGACAAATACACATATTGATATGACCCACGAGATCCTGCTATTAGATTCATCAAAACTGTCCATTAAGTCATTAAAGAAGACACCAAATGACTTGATGATGCCGTAGGTAAAGACTTCAACGAAGAAAAAAGAGACAGCTACCACCCAGCCCCATCCTCCATCAGGCACTTGAGTATAAACATTGGCTCTGGAACAAAGCTGTGATGTCTTTTGGGTCATTCTTAATCTGAAATAAAAAATTAAAAAAAAAATTCAGACCAGCAATAGGGTTGATGCTTCTGCTGCTCTTCAGCCAACGTTAAGAGACAAAAACTAAGTACCATGTTTCTTAGGGTGATGAATATTTAAATAATGTGCAGTTACTATAAAGTCTTTGGATAACAGTTACGTATTTATTTAATGGTCACAGCTGGGGAGTGTTACTTCCAAATTCTTTTGTATTTGTATTGTAGATGGAAGCCCCGAAGAATTGGGAAGTAAGACTTCCCAGCTGTGACAATAAATGGGAAAAACAAACAAAAGGAATCAGAACGGCATAGGTAGGGGCAGCCCAAAGGACACAGAATGGCCACCAGACCCAAGTACTGATGCTGACCTTGAACTTGAAGACCAGTTAGGTAAAGGAAGCTTGAACTGATCATAAGGCATGTTGATCAGAAATGAAGCCTAGAAACTGGGAGGCTAAGAGGCCGACACTGACATTCCATCTAGCACCTTCTATGGGATAAGTGTTTGTGACATCCTATAGATACCCTATGCATCTCTGCCTGATGCTACCAGCCATTCAGATCATTGATCCCGTTTCTCGCTCAGTCAGTCTGATTATGATCTGGTGTCCCCCGTGGATGTACCTACATGTGAGAACTCTGTCTTCTGGGAGTTTGTTTAGCATGAGTAAATTCCTCAGAGTTGATCACTACTTGATGTATCAGCAACTGACAAATACTCTAGAATACAGTGACCAAAGAAAGCACTACAAATTTGCAGGGCCCTGGGCAGCCAGTTAACCTAACCAAGTTACCCCTGACCTTAATATGCTTTTCCATTTGAACTGCAACAAACATCAGAGAAAAATAGACCTGTGCCCAAAACACCACTAGTAAGGGGAAACACTATATTTAACACTGGAGGGAGGATGGGTGAACTTGAGTCTTCCCCACTGGGTTCTAACACTCATTTGCAGAGCCCCTGCAATTACATGCACTTTGAAACAGTGATATGTCGGCTAATTGAACATAATAAAAAATAAATAATTTTTTAAAAGTAAAAAACTAAAAATAAAAGAAACAGTGATGTGTTTTTAGCCCAACCCCAAATTAATATCTATAATAATACATGAGTCCATGGTCTTAGAACACTTGAATTTAAGAATTCTCTACAATCATACAGTTGTATACAGGTGAATTTTCAGGATGTGTGAGTGTCCTTTTCCTGGCCATAACTTGTGTTCAAGTACTAAGGCAGGTTTTATTGATAATGCAGGGCAACTGAAAAATAAGAGGACACAACCCCATCTATCCAGTCGACTTGCCAAGTTTTGGGATTAGGATCTAATATTGAGTTTACTCTGTAAATCTTAAAAAAGCAGCAAATCTGACCTAACTCAGTAGCGTTCATCCTATCGAGGGTGCCGTTCCCACCGTGGCCTGGGTCTCTAAAAGGACAGTGTACTCACTTTCTGTCCTTTACTGTTAAATATTTGATTGAATGAAATAGGGCATAAGATGCTTAAAAAAGCTTATGCTCTCTGCAGCAGAGACCTCTGCATTTTGATGTGCGTCAGTGTGTCCTTCCTGAGAGCACTTGCAAAGCGGGGGAGGCCAGTTAAATGCCTCAAGATGTAGGCTGAGCATCGACAGAACAGTTTTGCCAGTAGTGTTCCCCAACATGGAAAACAGCTGATTTAAGATGGAAGTGGGGAGCCCTCCCCCAAATGAGGTTTTCACAACGCCCTTCCTTCATTACACTTTCAAAATGCACTCCCAAGATGAAGCCAGCGGGGGCAGAGGAGTGAGACATTGCTGGGCTTAAGATCTAGAAGACCAAAAATAAAAGTACTTCTCAGCAATAGGGTCTATCTAGTATTGAGTGTTTATCCCTAGGGAGAGGTGGAGGGGAGAGTGGGGGGAAAGTGGTATGAGCCCACAGCTTAGGTCCTTAGCTTCACCCCTTCTAGTTCATCCCCCCACCAGGCTGTTCGTTTGGGCTTTTCCTTGTGGAGCCCCAGACTCCTTTACTAGCCTAACTGGCTCTGTGCGTCCAGTACGATTAATCTCTTTGAAATGCTGCACTGTTATGACATTTTTCTGCTTAGTCTTTTTCAGTGGCGTTCCTCTTTCTGAAGGATAAATAAAACCCAGGGATTAGCCTGGCTTTCAATGCCTTCATCGTTGGACCCCACCCTCTCTTTGTAGCCTTCTCGCTTCCAGTTCTAAGACTTGACTCAGGCTCTGGTCCAAATGGATTCCTCCTTGCCCTCCCGTCCCTAACCACCTTGTCTATTGCCACACCCTTCCCGCTAACCCCCCACCCTGGGGGGCTAGGTGCCCCCCCTTACAGCAGGACCTGTCAGGCCCCAGACCATCAAATCTTCCTTCCTCCACAATGCTTCCTCTGACCCACTTCACCTAGGGGGTTCTCTTCGTGTGATACGTATCCCTTAGTAATGGGGTATTGTTTACTTATATGTGTTTATCTTATTTGATCAATTAAATTATAAGCTCAAGGAAAACAAATCCTGGGGCCTTGAACTCTTTGTACCTTCTTCTCCCTTCCCACCTCCAGACCCTGCACACAGTTGGTATTTAGTTTTTCAACAAAGTGCCTATGAGGGGCCAGGTCCTATGCTCGGCACCAGGGATAGATACTCCAGTGAAAGACAAGACGGATGGTCTCTGTCTCTATGGACTTAAATCTCTGTTGATGGTAATGACAGGAATCCTAAGCCTGAAATGCGTAGTAAAACCATTTGCCATGTCCTTCCAGAGCTCAGCACGTTTCTAACAGGCAGTTAGGCTAAGTGGTAACCAAGCCCAAGGACCTATTGGCGCGATTGTTCTAACCCAGAAGGGTGCCCAGATGACCTTAGGGCTCAGGACCAACCTGAATAAAGACATATTGGCATAAAACTGATCAAGGCCCCAAAGAGACAGAAATTTCTCTCTAGCCTAAAACCACTACGGGATCAAGAGACAGAATCTTTACATTGGGACTGCATGTAGGACAAGATTGCCATTTTTGTATGAAGAGGGGGTTACCTATCCATCGTCAGAAGTTTCTGGTGATGGGTGCCTACCTCACTCTTTCTTTGCCCTTTATGATTTGTGGTTTGGACGTGCAACATGGGTGGGGTTCCCATCAACCGGGAGCCCGGTGGTGTTACAATTATGGAATGTTAACTCGGAAAGGGGATTTGGAGCTCATTTGTCCATCTCATTGTAAAATCGTACTCATTTTGCAAAGGGGGAGGAACTAAACCCAAGAGAAGGCACTTGACCTAAAGGGTCCAGAATCAGGTCTCCTGCCTCCCGGGGTCCTGCCTTATCAGTGTAAGGGACATCATTTGAAAAGGCCCAGAAGGGGGTGTCTTAGGTAGAGATTGTGAGGAATGCTTTTCAGAGACAAAAACTCCTTTGACTTCCATTAGTTAAGGGAGGTTGGCCTGGACGCTCTTTAAGGTTCCATTCTGCTTTGGCAATTCATACTCTTGTATTCAGCACGCAATCTGAATACGTGGAATCTCCTGATTCCTCAGGCCAAACCTGGTGGCCCAGGGAACCTGGGAGCAACCAGGAAAGTGCAAATGCTAGCTGGTTCTTGCAAATGGAAGTGAAAAGTAGTTGGACCCTGCTTAGACCTGACCTGCGGTGGCTGGTTAGATGGAAGACTTGACTGTTCTCATCTGTGGACTTTCTGAGCTCCCTCTGGGTGTTCGATGCCTTTGTTTTTGTAAACTTTGCTTTACATCCGTGCTACTCTCCTGAAGCAAGATCCTAACAGAACTTTCACCTGCACTGTTAGGTTTCTGGACAACAGAAGCTTTCTTATCATTACTGGGAACATCATAAAGGGAAGGTGACACCCCCAAACCCACTCTTCCTCCAAACGTTATGCCTCTATCATCCTAAAACATCGCATGTCCTATTGTATTTAGCTTTGAGGGTAAGACCACAATCTAGAATAATCGTAAAATAACCTAGTTTCTGAAACATACTGGATGAGAAACTCTTGTGTCCAAGCGCCTAGAAGGGTGATCGGCAGCTCCTTCCAGACCCACAGCCTGGCAGTGTGTTCAGACGTAGTAGGTGCTCAATAAAAGTTCCCTAGACAAAGTAGGAGTCTGGGCGTGCTGCTGAAGCAGGGCCCTGCTCTAGCCTTATAAAACGCAAGTGAGGGAGTCCCTGCTTGCAGAATAAATCCTTTCCTGGTCTCCTCTCCTTTTTCATACGTCCATTCATTCCATAGGCCAACTGGCTGAAAAGTGTCCACCTCCACAAAGCTAGAAACAAAGGCCTGAATTTTGAACTCAGTTACTTAGAAGCTTCTACGAGTTCCAGAATACAAAATACCGTCTGGTTCGGTTTTTTTGGTGATGTGAACTTAGCTTACAGAAAGGGAAATTGGTTTACTACGTGGGGGTCTAACTGGTGAGGCATCCTGAGGGGCCGAATCACTTTGCTCCTTGATTTTGTGCTGTCAGCGGGTAAGTAGGAGAGTTTTGCTCCTCATCTCTGATCTCGCCTTGTCCTAAGAATCTGCGGTTTTAGCACAGCTTTTGAGCCTGACTTGCTCTGAGTTACACTTTCATCCTTCTTAACTCTCGAGCCCTTTGGGGCAAAGCCCATGGGTTTGTCGTCTTGAAGCCCTCAGGCATTATTTGTTGAATGTCTGTTTACCATTAACCAGCTGCACAATCTTGGGGAAATCACTTAATCCCTAAATTTCATCATCTGTAAAGTAGGGATTAGACACCACGGACTTGAGGGGCTCTCCCAACTGTAAAATTCTATAACGGGGGTTCCTGGCAGCCAACCCACCTGCACCCTCATGTTTCCCCAAAGGAAATACAATGACCAAATACACGGGGGCAGTTTGGAGTATTTCCAGTGAGTATTCGGTTGTCTTAACCCTAAATAAATGAGGCTTCTGCCAAGGCACGGAAATCGGCTCTACCTGGGGATTTCACTGTGACTCCATTTGTTGAGTAAAGATTGGATTTGGGGGCATCCAGAATGCAAAATATTGGATTATTATAGACCATCAGAGTGTCAGTCCAGGGTCTGTTCCGAGCAAAGTCCAAAATGCAGCCTTTGGATCGAAATGGTGGTGACTGCTGGGATAAGCCAAGCCTCTCGGCAAACGCCCTGCCAATCTCTGTTCTTCTGAAAGGCGTAGCCCAGAGAGAACAGCTTTCGACAAGTTGTTTCCAGCCCCAGTTGTCAAAACCAGTCTGCATTTAGGTGAAGTTCATTTGAATTCTCTATTAAAAAAAAGTCCCCAGCCTAACCTGGAGGTCTGCCTCAGCAGCTCTGAGTCATCGGCTACCACCGATTCCCCCATTTTACAAGACCATGATGTTGAAACCTGAACCCCTACTTTAAGTGTCCTCCTCAGGAGTTCCACTGAGGAAGGTCCATTTTTGGAAACCACAGAAGGAAAACTCACAGTTAGTGGTACTCATTAAGACAGAAGGAGCTTTTCCACTTGGCTGCATTGTTTATTTACAAACTGGAACTCTCTATCTTGGCCACCCTTCCCTTAACTATGAGAAGAGGTATTTCTTTATCCCTGGGGCAGGATGTATTGTTGACCCCAAAAATGCCGCATAATGGTGCTTGGGACATGGGAGGATGCATCGCTTAGAAATTTCAGCATAAGCACTTGGTATTTTTCTGCAGATGAGACACTCATGATTTGCACAACAGTAAGATTACTGAGAAATCTCATTCCCAGGGTGGAAACCCTCTCCCGCAAGAAGGAAATGGCACGGCGTGTCTAACGGTGCAAACAAAACCAGCTTCCAGGTTGTCAAGTTGTAATGCTCTTCCCCAGTTGGCTCTGGGGAGCTTTGTCTAAGACTAACGCCCCCCGCGTTGGGTGACATTTTCCGTGCCACCTAACAAACTTCTGTCACCTGTCTGCCGGGGGAGAGTGGGGGGGTTTCATTTTAAAAGAATAGAAAAAAAGCAAAGCAAAGAAAAAAAAAACCCTGAAGGAAAGAACCCATTTCCTCTGCAAAATCATCCTCCGCCACTACGGAACTGCTCAGCCACTCGGGCGCTTTCCTGCGGTTGGCAGCCCCAAACGGGAACCTTGGAAGTTGAGCGGGACCAGCCGTCAGGCGCTGACAGCTCGCACGGTCAAGGTGTAGGACCCGCGCGCTCTGCAGGGCAGTCCCTGCCTTCCCTCTGCGGGGTCACGCTGGCTGCCCCGGGTGCCTGTGCCAAGGGGGGGTGCACAGGGATTCCCACTTGCCCTCGCGCTGCCTCAGTGGCCAGCCTGCGAGCGCGCGCGCGCGAGCCTGGGGAAGGTACCTCTGACATTTCGCTCTTGTGACGCGCAGGCAACTTCATGCGGAAAATCCACGCAGGGGTGAGCCGGGCTCCCCCCACTCGCCCGATGGCCTGAAGCCCCTAACCCGGGGCGGGGGGCACTCCAAACCAAGCCTGCCTCTAGCTATTTTCCGGACCCCAACTGCCAGGGCCACGGGCGTTCAACTCTCAGCTGCCCACACTGGCGAGAGCGCGTCATCCCGGTGGCCCTGGGCATTCCCAACTGTCAGAATATTTTTCAGAATAACCTCTCCAAAATGTTAAGATGTGAAGTGGTCTCCTCCCGCCTCCCCCACCAAAAAGATAAATAAATAAATAAGACTCCCAACACAGATTAAAAAAAAAAAAAACCAAACCCACACCCCACAATCAAACTTTTAAACATGTAAAATAATAAAACCAACTCACCAAGTTAGAAGGGAAGAGAATAAACCCCAAAAGGCTCCCAATAAGGCGGAGGCTTGGCCTCCCCCTCCTTATAAGCCGCTCGGTAACATGAGAAAGGTTTAACCCCTTAGGGCGTGGGCCCGAGCCTACCGCAAATTGGCTCCGGCGGGTGAGCACCGGGCACCCGGCCCGCAGCGCCCCGGCCCCGGCCCCCCACCCACGGCCGCGCCTCGGGCACCCCGGCCACACCCTCCCCCCGCCCCCCACCCCGGCTGCGTGCGCCCGGACCCTGCGTGCTGCTGCCCGCGCCCCGGCCCCGCGTCGCTGCCTATCCCTTATCCTATACCGGCTGCAGCCGGTCTCCGCCGGCCTCGGGGGCGCGCCGCCGCCGACCATGTGCTGCGAGCGCCGAGCGCCGCCAAGGAGGGGGCCGGCCTGGCGCGCGCGCGCCGGCCCACGTGGACCGGGGCCGCGCCTGGCGCGCGCCCGCCCGGGGCCCGGGCTGGGGGTCACGGAAGGTAACGCCGTCTGGAGCCAACCGCAGGATCCCGCGGGGCCACCCCCGCCCCTGCGGCCGGGGTCCCTGGCACGCCGCCCCGCTCCCCCAACCTCCCCCCCCCCCCCCGGGCGCGGCCTTGCGCGCCGGCCCGACCGGACCCCGGCGCTTTGCTGCACCGCCGGCGGGGAGCGCGGGCGTGCTCGGGGAGCCTGCACCTCTCCCCCAGCACCCCTGGCCGGGCGCGCGCGCGGGGGCCCGGGGCCGCTTCCCTTCCCGCAGCGCCCCGGCGCTCCGAGCGCCCGGTCCACCCGCGCCTGGAGGATTTGGGGATTGGCTGGGGCGGGCGGGGAGGGGGGCGCCGGGGCTAAACCCGCGCGGCGCTCGCGGCTGCGGCGGCTCCGCGTCCGCCCCGGGCAGAACAGGTTCCTTCCAGTTTGGGTGTGAGCTGCGCGCGCGGCGCCGCGAACCCCGAGTTCCTCCTCCAGCGTCCACTTCCCCCCATTTCGTCAACTCGCGCCTGGTTCCCCTTGTGGGGCCGCGGGGGAGGGATTGCCGCAGTGAGCCCTAGACAGCTAGTGGCCCGGCTGCTACGGAGTGCCTTGCTTTCCCCCTTTTGCAGCAGCAGCAACAGCATCCGCGTTGCACGAAGGGGATGTGAGCAGCCGGGCTGAGTCAGCATCCCCGGTCGGGGCGCGCGCGCATCCTCCCTCCCTGGCGGTTGGCGACGTGCACACAGGTGCATGGCTGCCTAATCCGCCGAGAGCCGCCAGGACGGGAGGGACCCGGACGGTTGGGGAGTCCGTGCCCCTCATCCCGAAGTCCCCGACCCCAAGGTCACTGCGAACTCGGCGGATGATGCCCGGGAAACCAGTTACGAGCTTACCATGGGGACAAAGCAGTGTGTCGTATCCCCGGCATTTCGGAGCCCGCGGGGGCGCAGACTTGGCTTCCTGGTCTCCACCTCACCTACCCAGGGCCAATCTGAGACCTGCTCGGAAGCAGAGACCTTATTCTCTGCATTTCCCCGTCGGCTTGGGTACGGGTTGTTCCCTTCACTGGGGTTCGAGGAAGTGGTTCTGGTGTCAGAAACTCATGAGAGCCTACTTGGGGAGCGCGCGCACGCGGGGTCGCCACCGGGAGGAGTCGGCGGTTTGAGTTTTAATAAAAATCCCTTTGCAGTCGCCGCCTGATTTCTCTCACGACTTGGCGATAGGGTCTACTGCGTTAAATGTCGTTGTGTGCTGTTAACAGGCTCTGGTGTGGGTTAGGTGGGGAGCAGGTGTGCTCGCGTAAAGTGCTCTGTTACGGGCCAGTACTGAACAGCCAGGGGGCAACTGATGAGCTTTGCAACCTTGGGAAGTAACTTAACCTCTTGGAGCGTCAATTTCCAAATCCGTAAAATGGGGTCAGTATCGGTATTCCCAGAATTGAAGGCTCTCATTTATGATGCCTGAAAAGTGCGGATCAAAATGACTGCCTGTGATGAGCCCTCGGTGCCCATTAGCTCTTACTGTTGTTATTTATGGCTTACCATACCGATTGCTGACTCCAGCATCCCCCCACCCCACAAGCGATCCTTTTTTTCGAGTTGTTCTTGGAAGAATCCACACGTGATGATTTTTAAAAAATGATTTTAATCACTGAAATGAAAACAGTGCTAAAACAGGACTGACTGTAAGTGTAATCTTTGAGATTTAGGATCTCACAGTGCATTAGGACCTGCCACTGCGCTCACTATGGAATTGTCATCTTTAATATGGCACAGTATCTACTGTATTGGGTCTTGGGAACCTATGGGTGTAGCTCATTATTTATAACTGAATGATTCTTTTTTTTTTTTTTTTAGGATTGTATTTATTTATTTGACAGAGAGAGAGACAGCAAGAGAGGGAACACGAGCAGGGGAGTGGGAGAGGGAGAAGCAGGCTTCCCGCTGAGCAGGGAGCCTGATGTGGGGCTCCATGTGGGGCTCTACGTGGGGCCCGATCCCAGGACCCTGGGATCATGACCTGAGCCGAAGGCAGACACTTAACGACTGAGCCACCCAGGCACCCCTATAACTGAGTGATTCTAATCAAGTCCTGGAAGTTCCTGGTGCTTGGGCTTCTTGATTTAAAACATTAGGCAAATCATGCCAAAAGCTCTAGGTGTGAATGAATGATTGAGAAAGTCACATCTGAGTATTTGGCCGGAGTGAAAGCCCTGGCTGTTGGGGAGGCGTAACTGTAATGATGATACTAATACTAAATCACTATTATTTTATTAATATTAATTAGAACTATTAATTTTTTGCATGTTTGCTTTGTTCCCAACACTATTAAATGCCATCCATACATGTGATCTCTCACCCCATCGGTAACATTCTGCAGTTGACACTACTCCCATTTTACAGATGAGAAAAGTTGATGCACAGAGCCCTGGAGGGCTTCACCCAAGGTCTCACAGCATTTATAGACACACCCTGGCCCTTTTTGTAACTAAAGCTCATCCAGAGATGACATTTGCCACCTGCATTTGGAGAAAGGGGGGGGGGGTTGGAAACCCAATCTCTGCCCAGTCTTGCCAGCCACAAGCCAGTGACTTTTGCTCGCCCTGTAGAAGCTGGCTTCACCTTGGTCCCTTTCCTAGTGAGACCAAGCGTGAAAACCCCTGCTTTTTTCACTCCTCCCGGGAAAGCAAAGAGAGGGAAAGCACTGCATTACCATGCTAATCAAAACCCCCCCAAACAAAACTAACTCTGTTTAGTTCTAAATACGAACAAAAGAACCCTTGGAGTCTGGAGTACAGAACCAGAAAAATCAGGATATTAAGTTCAGGGTTCAGCTCCCCCCTTAGCCTCTTCTGTTGTGTGTGCTGTAACCTCAGTACAGCAGAGCCCCTGGGGTCCTTCATGTACAGTGGGCAAGGCTGTGAGGATGCCCCTTAAAAAGTCCGTCAACATCTTCTGGGGAAATAAATTGGCTCCTGAGGCTATCCCCTCTGCTCTCTCTTTCTAGCCCTCTTGCTTCGGGTCATTTGCATGAGAACAGATTCCTTTGTGCAAAGTTGGCCGGCCTGTTCTCTGTCTACGTTTATAGCTCTTCTAGTCTTCATGTTGGGTTGCTAGGCAGATATGACCCTGGCTTGCAAATAAGCTCACTGCATTTACCAGCCCGTGAGAACTTAAACTTGGGTAAGTAGATTGAAAGGAATCTTGCCTGGAGCTCCGAGAGGAGCAACCCGTTTTTAGGGCTGGGTCTTCAGAGCAGCCATGAAGAGGGGGAGCATTTCGGGGGGCACTCCTTTGGGAGGTGTTGGTCTCCCACCCATCCGCTCTTCCTCTCCCTGATTCTGCACCACCACCCACCATCTCACCTGAGGGCCTGTGCCAGGAGGTGTGTGTGTGTGTGTGGGAGGGGTGGGTTGGAAACGGGACCCATGTGTATTTGACTGAAGCAAATTCTTGCTTTAAAACTTCAATAAAACTCCAGATAGCAGATAGCAGAGAAGCCCACAGACTTCCTTGTAAGAATTCCAGGTAGATATGTTGGGTTTATCTTGTGGGTGGTGGAGCCTCCCCCAACCCCCACATTTAACAGTTTGAAGGAAGGCAGGACCCTTCAGATGGGCACCCGTGCCCCTGGGGAGATTTGCAGATTTGCCAAGGGGCCTGAGACACAGATAATTTTAGGGCGATCATTTTCCAGAACATGAGCTCTGTCCTAAAGCCAATTTGCCCAAGAACCCACTGTGGGGCGGGCCTGGTGCTGGATTAGTCTCGCACGCTTGGCTTCTCCCACATAACCAGAGCCAGGATCTCACTAGGGTGCTCTGTTCCAACTGAAAACGTCTCTGGGGTGAATATTGAAATACTGTGCCAGGGAAGCCTCTCTCTTCAAGTCACTGTGTCCCAGCCCCCAGTACATCTTGTAAAGATGCTTTTGCAATAGTAATAACTTGTCCAAATATACCAATATGTTGTTTGATGATAAATGATCACTTATAATAATAATTGTGATAATAATTCAACCCAGAAGGGATTTTTTTTTAACTTTGAGTTGTAAATAACAATTTCAATTTATACACAAAGGTGTAAATTTCAATTTATACACAAAGTCTGTGTCCAGAGAAATAGTATCATTAAGTACTTTTGAATATATAAGTATATCGTATTGAGATAGAATGGAAATACAGTTTTGAAAAAGAGAGAAAAGAAATGATAGAAAATTCCTAAAAAATAAATAAATAAAATAAATATCTGAATACTTAAAAAAAAAAAAAGAAAATTCCTGACCTAATGAGAAATGTTCCCGTGTAATTTTTAAATGACTGATGATGGTTTTCATATTACTCTGATGTTTATCTTACACTGGATACATTTGAAAGAGTGGTTTAAAATAGTTTTACTGTAAAAGTAAAACTCATTATGGATACAGTTAAAACAATATCTTTTGAAACTGTGATGAAACACTGAACATAACTTAAAACTGCATGAGGATGGTGTGGACTGAATGTTTGTGGGGCCCTCTGCTGCTCCCAAATTCATGTGCCTAAGCCCTGACCTCCAATGTGATAGGATTTGGAGATGGGCCTTTGGGAGGTGATTAGGTTAGATGAGGTCGTGAGGGTGGGGCCCCCATGATGGGATTAGTGCCCTTAAAAGAAGAGAAAGAGAGCCTTGGGGGACACAATGAGAAGGCAGCCATCGGCAAGCCAGGCACAGAGCCCTCACCGAACTGTGCTGGGCTCCCGATCCCAGACTTCCAGCCACCAGGACTGTCAGAAAATGAATTTCTATAGTTTAAGTCACCCAGTCTGTGGTGTTTTGTTATGGCAGCCTTCGCTGACTGACGTGGAGAGGGTTTATTGTTTTTCCAGATTCTTTTAGAGGATACCCAAGCACAAAAATGTGTAGGCCACTGAGTATGGTCTATATTAATATGAGGACAAGAAAGCCTTGGTCCCCACCCTCTTGGATAAATTCTCCCTGGGGCGAGAAAACAAACCTGGGAGTCACCACAGTGGTCCGCGTGAGGCCAGGTGGGGTCTGTATAATTGAGAGCTACGGTGTAAGACGCACCTGGGTGTGGACCCTGGAGCCTGACCTTGAATCCCAGCCCTGCTCTCAACTAACTGTGTCACTTAGCTGGGCAAATTACTGAACTTCTGTCTACCTCAGTCTGCTCATCCGTGGAAGGGGGATAATAATACTGCATAGGGTTGTCATGTGGGGGGCTTAGTGCTGTCTTGCTAGGTTAACTGAGTTAACGTGTATAAGGGGCTTAGCAGCTTAGTGATGTGCCTGGCTCACGATGAGGTTCCCTAACTCTTGGCTGGGGGGTTGAGGAGGATGGGGACTAGAGAGGCCTAGAACCAGGAAAGACCTTATGAGGACTGGCAAGGGGGAGGGGGAGCGGTGAAGAGCAGGAGGTGCTGGGTTTGGGGACAGGAAGGTCACCTCCCCACCCATGGCCTCTGGTGATCTGACCTCTATCATGCCTGATTACCATTCAGTGCAGTGTTGATGATGGATCACTGGGTACGTCTCATTAACTCTGGAGTGAGTTTTACTTGATTTTAACACTGATATTTGTTCTTAGACTTATTAATCCTTTTTTTTTTAAGATTTTATTTATTTATTTGAGAGGGAGACAGAGAACAAGAGCAGGGGGAGGGAGAAGCAGACTCCCCGCTGAGCAGGACCCCGGGATCATGACCTGAGTCGAAGGCAGACGCTTCATCGACTGAGCCTCCCAGGTTTCCCTAGACTTCTCAGTCTTGGTACTTAAAGAGTACCAAGTACTCTTTAGGTACTACTTAAAGAGAGAAGAAAAAGAGAGAATGTTGCCTCGGGGAGGACTCTAAAACACCATCTCAAGCCTGTTGTAAAAGTACTAACCACAACACAAAAACCAGGATTGTCGGAACAAAGTGATTTTCATCACATTGCTTTTAGGAATAAATACCTGCCGTATCAAAAGTTTAAGCCGCAGTTGCCGGTCACGAAATCTAATTGGCCAGGGTGGAAAGTGTGTGGGACCACTGGGTTTTGCCCCGAGTATATCAGGCTTTCTTTGGAGAATTGTTAAAGTTGCCCCACCCATCATGTTGCTCAAGGGCAAGGAATAAAAACCTGCTTTCTTGCTACGTTTCTTGCCTAAAGGGAGATGCTCCCCCCCACCCTTCTTGTCTAAACACACACAGCCTGTCCTGCTGCTCCTTGGAACAATACACAGTGTTAAGCTTCAATTTTAACCTTTCAGGAGCCGCATATCCGCTCATTTCCAGACGCCTAAGGGGATAGCGGATGGTTCATGGAAGCTAGGAGGCTGCTCCAGGTTGCGCTCTGGACAGGAGGCCAGGAGGGACCCTGCCCTGCTGTGGATGTGGTCCATGGAGGGCTCTGGCCTCCTTAGGGGAGCCCAGATGCTTGGTAGGGCTCCACGGTAGGACTGGGGACCAGGAGTGTCTGTCCTTCCTTCCCACAGCCATCGCTCTTTCATCGCAGCCCACTCATGAGCCCTGATGAATGTGGTTGTTTCCCAGGCCCCAGAACCACATCCCAGAGAGTGTGGTCCCTCCTCTCTGAGTGTTTACTGTCTAGTTCAGAAGACAGAACACACGTGTGATTATTACCTAAAGCAGCTTCTCCACAAGTGCACTTTTACAAGGGAGGACCTCAGAAGAAGGGGGGCTCACAAAGGCCATCTGAGGTTAGGGAAGTGATGAGACAGAACTGAGTTTCTGGGCAGGACGGAGCAGGCTTGGCCATAGCTGTTCATGTTAGAGGCATTCATTCAGCAAATATTGATTGGACTCCCTCTGGGCTAGGTACCAGGATTATGCAGTGCGTAAAACACAGACATTCTTATCCTGATGCACATTACAGCCTAGACTTGTGACTTTTCTGGCTGGAGCACCTAGCCCAGGGTCACCGGCAAATCAATTTTTTGGATGTTTCCGCTATAAACATGTAACTCCCACTTTCAATTGGCATCCAAGGGGAGATTTCCTTCACAACTGCTCTGCATCTTGGCTTGACCTCGTGCTGTTAAATTGTCTAAAACCAGATTTGCTGGTAGGCAGTGTATTCCAGAGACCATGTCAATGGTCATCAGCGTCTGCCCAGACACAGGGACCTAGCTCAGGGTTAGCCAAAATGGCACAGACAACCATGGGACCGTGTGACAAGGAACTATGGTTCAGAGCTTTGAATACACAAACCAGAAGGACTCTTCACTTTCCCTTTGGCCTTGTTTGTGACCATGGTGTTTATGGCTTCAGGATCTACCAGCAGAGCATGCTGGCAAACAGTGATGACCAAGACAGCCAATAGCTACAGGGAGGCCGATTTCACCATCGACACTCAGCTTAGTTTTGCTTCATATTAATTTTAGTAACGCTTTGGGCTAGTATAGTACTTTTTTCAACACGTTCTCATATTTGCTATCTCTTTATCCTCAACACAACAGGGGGATAGAATATCAATAGCCAATGTTTCTGAGCACTTACTGAGAGCAGACACTGGTGTTGGATTCTTCATCCTCACATTGTGTTTGGGGGGGAGGAAGTTTACTGAGGCTCTCTTTTTCAGATAAGTGGGTAAACTGAGGCACAGAGTTATTGTTGGGTTTTTTTTTTTTTTGTACTTATCCAAGATCACACAGCTAGGAAACAACTGTGCTGAATCCTGGGCGCACATTCTTCTGGAAACAGGTCACCACACTCCCCAAATCAATTTCCTAAAAGGCATATTTGCCAAGTAACCGCTTCACAGGATTGAGCATTATCCCCCCCTGCACCCCCACCCCAGGTTTTGGTCTTTCCCCCTACTTCCTATGCCCCGACCTCAGCCTCAGAGGTTCTCGGTTAGAGCTGAGCTGGAATCTGTGTTAGTTGGCTTGGGCTGCCATCACAAAACACCACAGACTGGGGTGCTCACACAACAGAACTGTATTTGTCACAGTTCCGGAGGCTGGGAAATCTTAGATCAAGGTGCCGGCCGATTTGGTGCCTGGTGAGGGCTCTCTTCCTGAGTTGCAGAAGGCCACCTTCTTACTGTGTCTTCACCTGCCAGAGAAAAAGACCCAGCTGTCTGGTCTCTCCCTCCTCCTTCTCCTCGTCCTCGTCCTCCTCCTCTTTCTCCTCCTCCTTCTTCTTTTTCTTCTTCTTCTTTTTAAGACTTTATTTATTTGACAGAGAGAGCAAGAGAGCACAGGCAGGGGGAGCGGCAGAAGGAGAGGGAGAAGCAGGCTCTCTGCTGAGCAGGGAGCCTGATGTGGGGCTTGATCCCAGGACATCGGGATCATGACCTGAGCTGAAGGCAGATGCTTAATTGACTGAGCCATCAAGGCGCCCCTCTCCTGTCTCTTCTTATAAGGGCATCAGTCCCATCAGGAGGGTCCTACCCTCACAACCTCATCCATCCCCAACCCCCTCCCAAAGACCTCATCTCAATACCATCACACGGGGGGTGAGGGCTTCAACATACAAATTTTGGGAAGACATGAATATTCCACTCATCACAGAATCTCACGTATTTCATTGTAAAGGTGTGACAAATCCTGGGAAAGGAGACCTCTGCAAAAATAGAAAAGATAGCACATGACATTTAGTAGAAGTTTCCAATTCTCATACAAAACCGACACAGGGAAAAATGAAAGTTTGACACACAAACCACTGATCAATCTTAACATGACAGGGAGAAGGATAAGAGGTAGGACGTGGGCCTGCTAAAAAAAGGTCAAACCTGAATCCGATCTCACCAGTAGATCTACAAGTCAGTGAACAGAGAAATGGGGGCTCCAGGGACATTTTAAATCACACCATGGGGTACAACCCGTCCAAAATTGAGAAATTTCACAGGACAAACAACTGAATTTATTTACAAATATATTGCAGGGAAGAGAGAGGAAGAACTTATCAATGAAAAGAGAAGAGGCACATGAACCAAATGCAATGTGTGGTGGGCTTTGTGTAGATCCTGGATTAGAGTTAAAAAAAAAATTGTAAAAATGTTTACAATAAAAAAATAAATAAAATAGGGGCGCCTGGGTGGCTCAGTCATTAAGTGTCTGCCTTCGGCTCAGGTCATGATCCCAGGGTCCTGGAATCGAGCCCCGAATGGGGCTCCCTGCTCAGCAGGAAGCCTGCTTCTCCTTCTCCCACTCTCCCTGCTTGTGTTCCCTCTCTCGCTGTGTCTCTCTCTGTCAAATAAATAAATAAAATCTTTAAAAAAATAAAAAAATTAAAATAAAATAAAATAAAACAAAACATTGGTGAGACAGCAAAGTATAAACACTGATTTAAACACTGCTTGGAGTGTTGACGATGCTAACACATTGTTGTTTATTTTGAAAAGTGGCTATGAATAGGGTTGCAGTCATATTTTAAAAGAATTCTTATCTTTTAGGGAAACATATAGAAATAATGTCAGATGAAATTACATGATACCTGAGGTTTGTTTCAAAATAATCCAGGGTAGGGCGCCTGGGTGGCTCAGTCGTTAAGCGGCTGCCTTCGGCTCAGGTCATGATCCCGGAGTCCTGGGATCGAGTCCCGCATCAGGCTCCCTGCTCAGCGGGAAGCCTGCTTCTCCCTCTCCCACTCCCCCTGCTTGTGTTCCTGCTCTTGCTGTCTCTGTCAAATAAATAAATAAAATCTTTAAAAAATAAAATAAAAAAATAAATAAAAACAAAACAAAACAAAATAATCCAGGGTAAGTGGAGGACGAGAGAAAGACACGTGGAAAGGGGGACAGATGAAAATGGGTTGGCCATGTGCTGATAGCCGTTGAATCGAGGTGCTGGGTCGGGATGCATGAGTTTCTCAACTTTTGTATGTTTGACAGCTTCTGTAAAATTTACTTATTATAAGCGATAAATAAATATGCTTTGTACAAATTCCTTAAAAAGTTAGCAAACAGGGAGTGGATTTCAAGTAATTGACCTTGAGTCCTTTCTGTCTTACCACATTTCTTGTGACATTTCTTCTCAAGTGGAGGATAGAATTTTAGAGAAAGGATGTCGTTCGGAGGGCCATCTACTTTCTCTCTTCTTCTGACATGTGTTCAGGACCCAGATATAATTTCTGCAGGGCTGCTGAGCTTTCAGAGCATGGCATGATGCCACCTCTGCTGTCCCAAATTGGCTCCTGCCACATAGCTTCCTTCTGTGACAGTTCCAACAGGTGGTTCTAGCTAACTCTATGCAGGATGTCATATGCCCCATGTGGATGAGCTTCCTGGAATTGTTGGGTTCACAGAAGGAATATTCCCTATAATAGGTCTGGCTTGCTCCCGTTATGAGATAAATAAGTGTTGGGGTCATAACGTACCACAACATGATGACTATAGTTAACACTGCTGTATGGTCTATTTGAAAGTTGCTAAGACAGTAGATCCTAAAAGTTCTCACCATGAGGAAAAACCGTTTCTCTCTCTCTTTTTTCTTGTATCTATAGGAAATGATGGATTTTTTAAAAAAGATTTTATTTATTTACTTGAGAGAGATAGCAAGAGAGAGCATGAGTGGAGGATGGGGAGAGGGAGAAGCAGGCTCCCCACTGAGCAGGGAGCCCGACGCGGGGCTCGATCCCAGGACCCTGGGATTATGACCTGAGCCAAAGGCAGACACTTCACCGACTGAGCCACCCAGTGCTCCAGGAAATGGTGGATGTTAACTAAACTTATTTCGGTGATCATTTCACAATATATATAAGTCATGTCATTTTGTTATAATACCTTAAAATTATACAGTGCTGTATGTCAATTACATGTCAACAAAACTGAAAGAAAAAGAAACAGAAAAAGAAATTGCCTTTGCCTCTTCTGTTGAGCTAAGACCGAGACCCCCAGTTACACTCTAAGAAAGCAATCTTTCTGAGTTGGGGCAGCCCCGAACTGACACGTTAGGTAGGATCTCAGGACAAAGGAAGGGACCATGAGGATGTTTGTTTGTTTGTTTGTTTGTTTTTTCCCCATGAGGATCTTTATTACACATAGACATTAAAAAACCTGAAAAACTGTCTTGGTTCCCAAGGTAACTGGATTTTTCCTCACCACTTGGACCTGGATTTGGGTGAGGCAAAATTCCAGGAGGTGCTCACTGTTGGAGTCACGTGAGCACAGGTGGGTACCGAGATGGAGTGCTGCCTCCTTAAATTTGGCACCCCGGGCACTGGGCCTGTCCCCCCCCCCCCCCAGCATTGCCTCTCACCTGGGCTCACCTGGACTGGTGCAGCTGACTCCTGATTCTCATATTCCCTTCCCTGCCACCCCGTTGTTTATTCCCGGCAGAGCCGGGGCTGAATTCTGGGATATGTAGGTCAGAACTCCCTCTCCCTCCTCCACTGTTTGCTGCTCCTCACATGCACCAGCCCTTTGGCTTGCTGGTCTCCCTGCCTGGCATTCCTCTCTGAATGCTGCACTGCTTCCTCCTTTATCCCCTGCAGAGCCTTCTGGAAGGATCCTTCTCCATGAGGCTGTCCCCTGACCTCCTTCACTGTGCACCTCGTGAGCTGCTTCCTGCCTTGAATTTTTCTCCTCGCACGGACGTTTTACTCATTTCATTTCTCCCCCCCCCCACCTCCACCCCCCTCGAGAAAGGAAGCCGCGCGAGGGCAGGGGTTTTGTGTTTCTTTCGCTGCTGTACGCACAGCGCCTAGACTGAGACCGGTCGCTCAGTGCACGTTTGCTGGAGGGATGACAAGGCATGGGGAGGCGTGGGTGGGGATTGGTGCAGACTACGTGGGGGCAGCTGGGACCCCAGGTGCCTCCTGGCCACCCCCCCGCCCCCCGCCGCCCGCGCATCACACTCTCCCTGCGCCTCTGTCTTTTTTGGCCTCGGCTCATCAGAAGCTTTGTCTCTGGAAAACCAACAGAGCCCTCTGCCAGAAATTCTGCCCAACCTTCTTGTTATTTCAGCTGTTCTCAAGGCCCTCTAGCAGGCTGCTTGGCCGCAGGGAGGTCCTCGGGGAGCCAGGCCTGGGGTTCAGACACCGCAAGCCCCGTCTTCAGGTTGACTCATGCCATTCCATCCTCAGCCCTTCTGACCAACCGCTGCCTGCCGGTCATTCCGCGGCTCATGAGCACCTTTCCCCAGAAGCGAGCCGGGAACCAAAAGAAAGGCCAACACTGAGCAGACCAGAAGGCTTGTTTTCCAGCAGGGGTCGTAGAGAAGAAGACAGGTCATTGCTGAGCGGAGGGGCAACTCAAGTTCACTCTCGGGCTGCCCGAGGAGCATCGAGGCATGGCCAGGGGTTCATACTTGTGCTCAGCAGGGATCTATTCCAGTTTGTTCTGCTTGGATGGAGCAGATGGGTCTTCCTTGGGGGGTTGGTTGAGTACGGTGGTCAAGTTCCTTCCAGCCCAGTGGAGGGAGGAGGGGACGCTCTATTTGCCAGACTCCCCTTTTCTTCCTTGGCCCACAGACATGATCCCTGTCTGTGTCCACTCTCGCTTCTGAGAGGGGCAGGGTGATGCATAAAGAAAGTGGGGAAGAGGACCTCAGATGAGGCACTGAGCACAAAGTTCTCAGCCTGCGTCTTTTAAAAACTTTCCCCCAGCTTCACTGAGGTCTGATCGACAAATAAAATGCGTATGTGTTTACTGCGTATGATGTGATGTTTTGATGTACATAAACGGTATGAAATGATGTCCACAATCTCATTAGCACGCGCATCACCTCACGCAGTTACATATGTTTTAAATTTTTTGTGGTGAAGACATTTAACATCTACCATTCTCCCCTTTGCTTCTGTGTGTTTGACTTCTTTTTTTTAGATTTCACATATAAGTGAGATCATGCAGTATTTGTCTTTCTGTGCCTGGCTTATTTCACTCGGCATAATGTCTTCCAGGTTTATCGAGGTTCTCGCAAATGGCAACAACTTTCTTTTCCACGATCCTTCTTTTTAAAGGCTGAATACTATTCCATTGTGTATGTATTCTACATGCAGCACATTTTCTTTCTTCATTCACTCGTGGACACTAAGTTTGTTCCCATATCTTGGTGATTGTGAATAATGCTGCAGTCAACACAGGGTGCCGATATCTCTTCATGATACTGATCTCATTTCTCTGGATAGATACCCAGAAGTGCGATTGCTGGATCAGATGGTCATTCTATTTTTAATTTTTTGAGGAACTGCCATCCTGTTTTCCATAATGTCAGCCTGGATCTTAATCAAAGTCCATTGCTTTGGGTCCACTCTTTGAATATCTGATTTTCATTTTCACTGTAGTTAAAAAAAATAAATGGGAAAAGATTAAATATCTCCCTGGAGGTATGGGCATGAAGGATAATGCAATGGCGTACTGACTAAATTAGCTTATTTCCATTCAGCGAAATTTTTAAGTATTAATGATTCCCTTTGAAAATCCTCAAAGGAATGTTTTCTCATGGAACTGTTAAGAAAAACAATCTGTTTATTTATATTCCCACCTTAATTTTAGCTTTTTTCTTAAGCGAATTTTTTTTTCCCCCGGAGTCCTTCGTGTTGGGTCATTCCAAAATGGATTATTGACGAAGAATGAGGCCACTCTAGAGTTCCAAGCTAAGTAGCTTTAAGAAGAAAAGCCTCCTATGATTGTTGCTCATGGTCAGAAGCCAGTAGAATGAGGCTGGGAATCAACCAGCAGGTCAACAGGTGTTTGTTGGGTGCCCTCCTTGTGCAAGGGCTCTTTCTTCTTCTAGAAAGGGAGAAGTCTTTGGGGCCTCAAGATCAACAAATACTGGTTGAATCTTAATTGAGTTTGAAAAAATAAGTCTCCTCTTGGAAAATGGAAGAATTTGCATTTCTGAACAATTGATTCACTGGCCTCCAGAAGACCATGACTGTTTACTTGAACTCCCTTTTATTTTGATTAAGTATGTATCTGCCCAACCTTTTGAGTTTATCTGGGTCTTGCAGAATTTACATACCTCCAACCACCCCCATCTGCTTGCGTTGGCAGTTGGGCTGGCTGGCTGGCTCTCTCAGTTGTGCATTCCCTCCTTAGGGGAAGAGATACACAACTGCACATCACGTCTATCATAATCCCAGCCCCAGTAGCATCTTTATATATTACAAATTCGTTCTCCCCTAATCCTCTCAATGGTTTGGGTGTCCCAACAGTTTTTTCACTTGGTCCAGAATTTCAAGTCTGTGCCTCCTTACTACCCTTATAAATTTAGGGCTTTCAAATGAAGTAGGGATGATATGGTTTTATTCTATGGTTCCCATTTGCAACCTGCAGTTGAAAACGTAACCTTTGATTCCTGTTTTTCAAAATTCGACCTGATTTATGGCTTTCGTGCTTGTCCACTGAAGTTGTATTATCTCCAGTAGGTTAAGCATCTCCATTTTAGGTTCGTTTTCTTCTTGGACAAGAATCATGATGTTTTTATTTCTAAGCCTCTTGGTACTCCAAGTGTGATTTAAGGGCTAGCGATATAGTCTTCACCTAGGAATTTGTTAGAAATACCCCATCCTTTCCTATGAATCTGCATTTGATAAGACCTGTAGCTGATTTGTAGGTACATCCAAGTGTGAGAAGCCCTGGTTGAGCATGTCTTTAGATTTTAATAAAAATTAGATTGTTGAGATGTAAAGGGACAATTTCCATTAACAATTTTTGGAAACGTGTTTCTGACATTTTATTGTGAAACGTTTCAAACAGCAAAATCGAACATTCTACCTTAAGTACCCGTATATTCTCCACCTAGATTATACCATTAATTTTCTTTACGTTTCTTTTTTTCTCAAATCATTTTCCATCAGGAATTTTATATAGAAATATTAGTTGACGGCATGACTGTTAGAAAGAATCATGTCTTGGTCACAAAGGTCTCACTCTTTCTTCTAGAATTTTCAATGGGTTTGATAAGGTCATGATTAGTTTGGGGATTTCTTGTGAATCAGGGAAGCGTGGTGGGGTGGGAGTGGGGGAGAACTGGGATTTCACAGAGCTGGGTGCTGGCCCTTGCCCCTTCCAGGACACCGGGCCTCAATGTCCTCATCCCTGTAGTGAGTAAATTGAGAGACCTCATCCCTAATGGCGCTCCCAACCCCGTGATTATAGGTCCATTGCAAACATTGTCATCATCACGATTCCTCAGGTGGAGAAACTGATGAACCAGCTACATATTCGAGCGAGAAGGAAAACATCTGTTGGCATGGAAAAGAGATTATTTCCTAAGCTACTGAGTAAAACACAGCTGCACTGGCAGTTTTAACTCTGTTTTCTTGTCAATTTTTGTTCTTTCAGGAAACCTTACAGAAACATGAAGCCCTCAACCATCTGGAACTGAGAAACTCACTCGAGGCTGACTGCGGCTTCTAGAACGTCCAGGTGTCCTGCAGATGTGAGAATTTATCCTGCACTCACCAGCTGGAGTCCTGAACAGATGCACGGCACTAACATCCCTGAGCACCGAGGGCTCCTTCGCTAAGTGGCCAAAGAGCTGTTGACACTGAGGGCTGATTGTCGCACGCAGCCAGTCCCCCCTCGGAGCTGCAGAGGGGCAAACCACATTCGGGGTTGCAAGTTTCCTGACTCTCTCGAATGAGGATTCCAGGTGGGGGCCTCATTTCTGTAGCCCCACCATCCTTCTAGGGACCACCCCCAACAAGACCGCCACCACCAGTATCTTCTTGCAAACTCCCCGCCCTGAAACAGAGCAGGAGGGAGCCCTCGGACAAATCTTTAGCTGCGGCCCACCGTCACTCCGGACAGTGATTACCCTCCCCTGCCCACCATGGGCTGGCTTTTTCTAAAGGTTCTGCTTGTGGGGGTGACTTTCTTGGGAGGCCTGTATCCCCTTGTGGATTTTTCCTTCAGTGGGGAAACAAGAGGCCGGAAGCCGAATTTCGTGATCATTTTGGCAGATGACATGGGGTGGGGGGACCTGGGGGCGAACTGGGCAGAAACGAAGGACACTGTCAACCTTAATAAGATGGCTGCAGAAGGAATGAGGTGAGTCTTGAGGATGCTGAGCCAGCATCTCTTTATACGCCTGACTCCCCGCGGGAGGGGACAGCGTAAGGCACTTAGAGAACAATTGATGGGTCCATGTCGACTTAGTTAACTGATTGACCTATTTGGTTTGAAGCCAGTGCAGCATCTTGAAGAAATCCATCCATTCATCCATCTGATAACATTCGGGGTGCGTGTGTGTGTGTGTGTGTGTGTGTGTGTATTAGGAGCTGGGAATACGGAGGTGAACAAGTTACCTCTGGTACTTACCGTCTGGGGGAGGGGACAGGTTAAGAGGAAAGTAGGCATTACAACCGAGTACATGAACCTGCATCCGGGACTTTTGGAGTCTGCAAGGGAGGCTGCGGAGCCCAGCCTGGGGGTGCAGGGGAGAAGGTGACCTTTGAAGAGCAACTGAGTCAGCAAGACACACAAAGGTAAGAGGACTTATCTGTGAGCAGACGGGACTTATCTGTGAGCAGACGGGACTTACTGGTCCATGGATGGGCACACGTAACTCCAGGGGACCGTAAAGGGAAGGGCTTGTGCATTCGAACTGGTCTGGATGTTCATAAGCCCCTTTCCGCTCAGAAAGAGAACACGTATCAGAGCGTTCAGACTTCTGGGTACGCATCTTGGGCTGACGGCGATCTGACCGGCTAGTTCAGCTCCCAACCTGTGCTGCGTTCAAGTCCTCCATCCGGCTCGGTGGGAACCGTTCCAGCTAGCGGGTTAGGACCCCACGGGAGGCCTCGCCACAATATCTCAGCCACTTGTATCCAGGAGCCCGGAGCTTCCCCGGAGATACAGACCCTCGGGGGTCCCTGCATCTGGCCTCCCCCACTCCAGTCCATCCGCCACACCTCAGCTGAAGTGAACTTTCTAGGAACACTCCTCTGCTTTCAATCCTTCAAAGGCATTTTGTGGCCCTAGGGATCCAATCCGAACTCTGGACAGCGGCTTACAAGACCAGCCCCTCCACCACCCTGGCTCTCTGCGCGGTCCCTCTGTTCACCCGGTGCCTCCCTGTGTCTGGGCCTCAGCTAGGTGACTCCGTCTTCCTGGTACGCTTTCTACTTCTTCTGCTTAGTTAGTTTCTACTCACCATCTGGGGCCCCCGTGCCTCCCGAGATCCTCTGGAAAGCTTTCTCGGATCCTGCCGGCTTCTCTGCCGGCTCCCTGTGGGGACTATGTAACCGTATGACCACCCGTATTGGGTGGAATAGAGTGCTCCCCCTCAATTCATGCCCACCTGGAACCTCAGAATGTGACCTCATTTGGAAACAGGGACTTTGCAAATGTATTTAGTTATGGATCTTTTTTTTTAAAGATCTTATTTATTTATTTGAAAAAGAGAGACAGAGCACAAGCAAGGGGAGAGGGAGAAACAGACTCCCCGCTGAACAGGGACCCGGACCAGGGGCTCGATCCCAGGACCCTGGGATCATGACCTGAGCTGAAGGCAGACGCTTAATTGACTGAGCCACCCAGGTGCCCCTTAGTTATGGATCTGACCTCCATTGGCAGTGGGTCATAAATCCAATGACTAGTGTCCTTCTAAGAAGAGGCGAGGACACAGAGAGACACCCAGGGGAGGTGATGGGAAGGCAGAGGCAGGGAATGCTGTGATGTGTCCGCGAGCTGGGAATGCCAGGGATCGCTGACAACCGCGAGAAGCCAGGAAAGAGGCACGGGACAGATTCTCTTTCTGAGCCTCCAGAAGGAACCAATCCTCCTGCCATCTTGATTTCAGACTTCCAGCCCTCCTGCCCTATGAGAGAATTACATTTCTGTCATTTCCAGCCTCCCGTTTGTGCTCCTTTGTTGTGGCAGCCAAGGAAAATCACACACCTCTCTTCTAGCTCTGGCCTTCGGGAGGGAAATGCCTCGTCTGTTCTGCCCCTCTTGTATTCCTAGCACAGAGCACAGCGCCTATTGCCCAGGAGGAAATTTATACATCATTGTTTTTCGGTGAATGGGCTTTAGGTCAAGATCCCTTGACATGTCACTCACCCCAGATTTTGCGTGTTGGAATTTTTTTCTCTTTCCGGGAAGAGATTTAATCCACAGCATTGACTAGATCCTCAAAGGGAACTGGATTGCCGAATACTTAACAACTTCTGCTTTTAGTGTCGAGTGGGTTTGTGGGGAAGTATCTGGCCCATTATCGAAACCGAGATTTCAGAGGCCTGGACCCTCCCCTTCTGAGCTGTCCCCACCGGCCCCGGCTCATCCGGAGCAGAAATGGCACCTCGGGATCCAGACACAAGCACCGTTTGGTGGGCTCTCCTATTTTTTCCTCCCTTTGTGAAAATATTCTCTCCATCTGAGCCTTGTGACAGGGGCCAGGCGGCCGGCCCTCTGGCCCGATGTCTGTGTCCGCGGTGGTTTTTCTCTCTGTGCTTTGTTGACAGGAAAACAGGCTTCCTGTGAGGCCACGGATTGATTCATCACTGGCTTGGCCCCTGCCTACTCACGGCTGGTGGGGAACCATGACTTTCAGACAAGAACTCCTGTTGCCAAACAGGGTCCCCGGGTGACTTGAGAAAGTGTCTTTTTTATTGTCTCTTTTTTATTAGGGTATTGTTTCCTCGGACTCCCATGACAAATTACTATAAACTGTGTGGCGTAAAGCAGCTCCTATGTATCCTCTCACGGGTCAGGAGGCTAGAAATCCTGAATCAAGGTGTTGGCAGGGTTGGTTGTTTCTGGAAGCTCCGAAGAAGAATCGGTTCCATGTCCCTCTCCTGGCTTCTGGTGGCTGCAGGCACTCCTTGGCCTCCTGGGCTTGTGGATGCATCACTCCGTTCTCTGCCTCCACTCTTCCGTGGGATTTGCCCTGCATGCACATGTCTAAATCCCCTTCTTCTTTTTTTTTTTTTTTTTAAAGATTTTATTTATTTATTTGAGAGAGAGAGAATGAGACAGAGAGAGCACATGAGAGGGGGGAGGGTCAGAGGGAGAAGCAGACTCCCTGCCGAGCAGGGAGCCCGA
This sequence comes from Phoca vitulina, assembly GCF_004348235.1. NCBI lineage: Eukaryota > Metazoa > Chordata > Mammalia > Carnivora > Phocidae > Phoca > Phoca vitulina. Next base: position 5,701,216 of record NW_022589744.1, read on the forward strand.
TGCGGGACTCGATCCCGGGACTCCAGGATCATGACCTGAGCCGAAGGCAGTCGCTTAACCAACTGAGCCACCCAGGCGCCCTAAATCCCCTTCTTCTTATAAGGCTGCCATCACTGGCTTTCGGGCCCATCCTAATCCAGTATGACCTCATCTCTACTTGATTACATCTGCAAAGGCCCTGTTTCCAAATAAGGTCATATTCCCAGGTTCTGGGTTGACGTGAAATTCGGGGGGGATGCTAGTCAACCCAGAACAATGAGCTATACCCCATATATCTTTACCCCCGCTCCTCACATAATCTGTAGTGTAGCAGGGGCTTGATGAACGATTGTTGCTTTGAAGACTAAATAACCTGCTTAAGAAGTCGTGCTCTGGAGTCAGGTGGCTCGGGTTCAAATCCCGGCTCTACTACTTTCCATCTGTATGACTCTGGACAAATTACATATCCCTTGGAGCTTTGCTTTCCTTGTCTGTAAATGGGGTCTTATGTAGCACCCACCTCGTAGGATATCGTGGGGATTAAATTAAGTAATCCATGCAGGCAGTTAGCACAGAGCCTGGCTCTCAATGGACACAGATATATGTGTGCTATGGTTATTTTTGGTATTGGTATTAGAAATAATATCCATTTGAATTGTGAGGAGTGAATCGGCTACTCTGCATAACGAAAGGTCTAAATGACACATTGTGGAAGGAGGAGTGGGTTCCAGAGACAAATCCCTGTTAATCTCCATGTGGACGGTCCACACTGAGCCAACATCTGTATTTGAATCAAACATGACAGTTGTGGTAATAGCTAACCCAAGCTGAGCACATGGGAGGTGCCAGGCTCTGGGCATCATCCCGGTTAATTCTGGCCACCACCCCATGTTTCTCTTCTTTCACAAGTGAGGAAGTCAAGGTCAAGCCACTTGCCCCAACTTGGCTGTCCTCTTGGGATCTGCTTGAGTCTGTTCCTTCCTAGACCAAGTCCCCAAGGCAATACTTAAATGTCTCCATAACATTTCCCTGCCAGCACACAGCAGTAGGGTGGGGTTTTTTTTTCTTCCCCACTTGGTTATGGTAGATGCGATTTGCCAAATTTGTCAACGGAACAGACACCATTCACTTAATAACCGTGATGTCATCATTGTTGCAGAACAAAAGGATTCCTTGGGGGAAGAAAGGCTGAGCTGGTAGTGCCCTAATTTTGGTTCCTTTACAGATTTCCTAACTTCCATTTACATAGCGGTAAAGGAGGGATTATGGCCTGAAACCCCACAGTCTTGAAGGTTATGGTAGAGCTATGTCACTTAACGGTAGCTGAGGTCAAAGAGCATCCTCATCATGTTATCACATAGAGGGAAACTGAAGCCCAGAGAGGAGTGAAGTGTTTTTACTACTCTAGTCGCTTTCCAGCATGTGGGGGCAGATTATCTAGTTTGCAAATCGACTCCATTAAAAATAATGATAAACAATTTATTTGTGAAAAAAATGAAAGTCGCCAGAAAGCAGCGAAAGTCTCTTTAACGGAAGGCATTGCTGTTCAGGGCTCCCGAGCGTTTAGCGACAGCCCACCTGTGCACTTCGAGGCAGCTGGGCCCCTTGCACCTGTCAGTAGGTTCAGCAGACCACGTGCTTTTTGCCCTTGACCTGGTGAGCTGGGCGTTTTGTCACTGTCCGGTGCAAATCTGAGCTGAGCAGTGCTGTTGAACAATTGAAAGTTTAAAAACCATAAGATAACCCAAGGAAAATCAAAATGTTGGGCATTCAGGTAAAAAGGCCAGGGACTTAGTAATGGGCTAAAACTCAAAACGTTGCAAGCAACTGGAAAAAGGGAACCCAAGGCAACTTGCATCACCATGTGGGCTAGAGGAGGGAATCACTCAAACTTTAAAAAAGAGAGGGGAAAAATAGTATTTCATTGGCATCTCTTCCAGCTCTTCTGGAAGAGAGTTAACTCTGAAAATAGTTGCATCATTTAAATCATTACGAGAACCCAGGGAATAACCCTGATAATACCACACTAGCTTGTCAGCCGCACACCAGAGAGGGCCAGCATTGCTTTCACCTTGTGATGAACCAACAACTGCTTCTTGGCAACTCTGGGAGTGAGCGGTGACTCCCGGCTGGTGACTGGATTCTAGCAGCGGCTTAGGGTGTCCAAACTGGGTTTTGAGCACCTGAGTGGTCATGACTTGTAGGTCTCTTGGGGGAAGTGAGCCCAGCCAGCCAAGCCCAGATCCTGGCCGATCACTTAGAGGGTCTCCTGGGCTGGCTCAGAAGTGAGGTTGACCGAACACCGTAAGCATATTCACTTGTGCGGATCGACTTGGAAGTAGGTTACCTTTGCACCTTGATTTCCTTCCATCTGACTTCAGCCCTTCTGGGCCCCCAGTCTAGTCTGAGTCAAGTCGATGCCACTGCTGAGTACAGGCTGTGAGTTAGCCAGGAACCAAAGATCAGTATTCACCACTGGAAGGTCAGAGGCTTCCAGGGGCTTGAGTCTGTTCCTAGAAACAGGGCCTGGGGGAAGGAATGAATTGATCTGTCAATTCAGTCAAACACCTTGTGTGATTTCTGTTCTCAGCATTGGCTTTCTGCAAACATGCATCCATCCTGTTAGCCCTCAGAGTTTTGTCGGCTGTCCTGCTGCCTTCCGAAGGATTTTGCAGCGATCCCAAGGAAGCTGGGAGCCAGGCTGGCACTCACAGTGGCAGGGGATTGTAATGAGGTCTTCCTGAGAGCTAGGGTAGAAAGAACATTCCAAGTGAGACTTATATTCATAAGAGAAAGATTCCGTCCCCACCACATAATCCCCTTCCAGCTTTATCTCCGTCCCTCCCCCTACAGTGATTCAGACTCAGGGTTGCGGGAAAAAGCCTCTTGTCCTGTGACCTTCACCGCTAACTTCGAGAAATTTGCTCGGCGTCACGGGACAGGTGATTTTACATCTTTGCCCTCGGGTAGTAGGTCCAATGGACATAAAATCATGCAATGCCCACCTACCAGCCGGGCCAAGATGAAGCCTACACAAAAGGTTCTGCAGGGTTTAGCCTCGTGGTTCTGTTTAATAGATGGGGACTTACAGGAACACATTCGTCCAGATAACAGCCAATATTCAAGAAAAGGAACTGAAATATTAACCGGTGAGGCCTTGGTACCAGCCTACTTCACAACTGCAAGTTCAAAATTCCTGTCCAGTGGCTATCATTCATTCTCCTTTCAAGTCTCCCGACTATAGTCATTTGGCAAGGAATCTCTGTTAAGAGCCCGTCATAGGACAAATGCTGGAAGACCCCAGCTAGCTGTGCCTTAAGAGGCTTCCAGCCAGGTGGTGAAGAAGCCAAGAAAAGCAGCTTTTATTTTTATGTATTTATTTTTAAAGATTAATTTATTCATTTGAAAGAGTACAGGGAGAGGGACAGAAGAAGAGAGAGAGAGAGAATCTCAAGCAGACTCTGAGCTGAGCGTGGAGCCTGATGTGGGGCTTGATCCCATGACCCCAAGATCACAACCCTGAGATCATGAGCTAAGCTGAAACTGAGATCAGTCACCCAACCGACTGCGCCACCCAGACACCCCAAGAAAAGCAGCTTTTAGTGTGCAGAATGGAACCTCTTGCCCCTTGCCCCAGGGCTTTAATAACCTGGATTGGATGGAACTGAATTTGAATCCTCTGGGATAGAATGAGCATGTTATTTACCCATTGGTCACAGTCAAGAATGAGAATGGTCCATGCTGGGCTTCTTGCCTTTCGGATGATAGAACCCACCCAGAGCAGAAGCATGTTAAAGACAGTCCTGTGGGGCTGCAGGAAGAGAGAGGCCATTTCTCCAGAGGGAAGCCAAGAGGTACTGGATAAAGGACCTCACTGTTGAGACCTTAATGATGAGTAGGAATTAGCCAGATGAAGGGGGAGGAAAGCGTGTTGTAGGCAGAGGGAAAAACAGGAGCAAAGACCCAGAAATGAAAAGTGCCCTTTCACTGGACACATATTCCTGGAGGCTTCCACTGGCACTGTCCTAGGTGCTGGGAATACATCCCTGATCCAAACAACAAGAAGCCCTCGCTGTCCCAGGGCAGCCATTCCAGGGGTTGAGTGTGGCTGGGACAGGGAATGTGAGGCTGGACCAATGGACGAGACCCCTGGTGAAGGGTCTCGTGTGCACGCTCAAGTGTTTGGACTTGGTCCCGGAGGCAGTGGGGGCTCTGAGGACTGAAGGCGTCGGCCTGCATTTGAGATGGGTCGCTCGGGCTTACAAGCGGTGGCCCACATTGGCGGCTGGGAGGGCAGTGGGCAGATTGCAGGAACCTCCAGGATGGCATGGCTCAGGGTTGTGGCAGTGGGGAGCTGTCCAATCTAAGAGGCGCCGAGATGCCGGTGTGTGTGTGTGGGGGGGGGCACACATCTTGTCATGTGCCTTGTGTGTGTGCTTCCTTGAGCTTGAATGTACTCATATCCACAACGAGAATGTTGGAAAGAGGGAAATTGCCAAGGATCATAGCCAGCTCAGCTGCCAGGAATCTTTTTTTTGAATAGAACAAGAGTATGAGTGGATGGATGGAAGGATGGAAGGATGGATGGATGGATGGATGGACGGATGATGAGTAAAACACGCCAGGTTTACTCTTCGCTGCCACATTTGTGTGTAGTTTGCAAAGGGCCTGCGTGTCGGTTACCTCAGTGACCCCACCTGACAACTTTCTGAGTGCCAACTTGGCGGTCTTCCCATTTAACAGAAGGCAACATGGAGGCCAAGTTGCGTTGGTGAGTCCCACTAACGTATTTCTCCAGTCCTCACCTCCCGCTCCCAACCCTCTACACACAAAGGCCACAGCAGATAATTTTTGAAACCTATTTCCGCCTCCAAGACTTTATATTATGAATGGAGCGAAGATAGTCCTTATTCCAGGCACACAGCAATTGAGAGAGTGACCACAGAAAAGCCTATCATCTATTTTAAATTCCTCATAAATGAAGGCTGGACATGCTCAACTTCACAATGTTATGTCTCTCCAGGGCCTTTCGGGGCAGGGTTTCCAGCACCAATGTTTTCTGATTCTAATACACATAATTTATGTGATGGCAAGTTGCTTTGGTTTCTGTCTGGCTGTGGCTTAATTTGCGTTGATTTTCCTCTTAACAGGCTGCTGTAATGTCTGGCTCTCTACTTCTAGCTTGCCTTTACAATGTATTTGCAGACTTTAATTAGGACCCCTGTTGGTGAACTGGCCTGAGCCTGCCCAGATAGATTTGGGAGAAAACAAAAGGAGCTTTCCAAATAGCAAGACCATTTTATCACTTATTAATTAGTCTCCGCCGAACAGAGACAGAGGCTGGGAGAGAGGAAAGGTGACGGGCAGGTCAGTTCACTGGGCCGCATGGGGTGTTGTGAGGGTTTTTTTGGGGGGCGGTGCGGTGAGGGTATGGTCAGGGCTCCCCAGAGACTTGGAAATAAGGGAGAGAAGATTGTTTCTGAGCGTTAAGCTATGTGAACTTTCACACAGGTGGGGAAAGAATTGAACCCTCAAGAGCATCAGCTTGAGCGATTTTGGGCAAAACAGACGAATGTATGTTTTCCAACCAAATGAGCTCTTCAAGTTTTGTTTGCTCGCCCACCAGATTTTGCTGGAATGGCCCCATGTCACCAAGCTGCTGTTGCAACTCCGACCCTGTCCTCACAGAACCCACAGTCTGGGGAGGAATGCACGAAAGCTGCTCCCACGAGGGAGGTGGTGTGTGTTCAAGGAGAGCCTGTCCCCAGGATGGTCGTGAAAGACAGGCAAGCAGGGACAACATTGAGGCAATGCGTTTCGGGCTCTGCCCATGTGTACTGGTCCACTGGGGCTACTATACAATAGAAGGGGTGGCTTAAACAATAGGAATTATTTTTCACCATTCTGGAAGCTAGAAAGTCCAAGATCAGATTGCTAGGGTGGTCGGGTTCTGCTGAGGACCCTCTTCCTGGCTGCAGATGGCCCCCTTCTCCCTGTGTGTCACATGGAGGGGGGAGAGAGAGATCTTTGGTCTCTTCCTCTTATAAAAACACTAATCCTATCATAGGGACTCTACCCTTGTGAACTCATCTAAAGCCAATTACCTCCCAAAGCCCCCACCTGCAAATACCATCATATAGAGGTTAGGGCTTTCAGTCCCGAGTGCCAGGGAAGAAAATTGTGGTCAACAGCCCTTTGTGCAGCCCAGACCCACTGACAATGCTCGCTCCACAGAGGACAGAATTTCCCTAAGTTTAGCAAATTGAAGGATTTTTCTGTGATCCATTAGAATTCTCTTAGCATTAATTAACTCCATGCTCACCAAGGCAAACTTTGGATTCTGACTTCCCCTGTAATTCATGCCCAGGAAGAAAACTTGTTGATCCCTCTGACACTGTGGTTCCTGCCCTCATCCCTGGAGCTAGCTGGGAGACAGGCATTCCGGTGTCTCTCTAGGGCTCACATGGTTTGTGTGGGTGTGAGTCAGGCTCTTGGGGCTGGCGCCACCAGAGGTGAGTCTCGGGACCTCCCTAGCCCAAGACTAGTCACCTACCTTAGGTAGTTTCCTCTGGATTTACCTTACCAACCTCTGGATTGGCCCAGTTCCAGCCAGCCTTCTCTCAGGTGTAAAGGGAGTAGAAAGCGCATGGGATTTTGGTTGGGCGGACCTGGGTTGAAGTTCTAATTCTGTCGTTCCCCAAATATAGGGGTCTACGGTCTTGCCTACGGCACAGTGACTGGACAGAGTAAGGTGCATCTGCACACATACCGGCTGCATGGTCTTGGGAAAGCTGCTTAAACTCTCTCTGCCTCACCTCCCTTATCTGTAAAATGGGAATCCTAGGCATTTGAAATCATACATGCAGTACGATCGGGGTGGTAGTCCCTTGATAGATGGCAGCTATTTTTATTATGATGAGACAAACATAAAGTTAATGCCTATTTATACTTTAGGTCTCAGCTTACGTGTGGCTTCTTTTGAGAAGTGCTTGCTTCCTCAACACGCATGTATGCACACCTTGCATGCTTCCAGAACACCCTGTGCTTACTGTTCTTGGAGCTCTCTCACACGCTGGGATTGTCCACCTCCCTTACTGAACTTTGGGCAACTTGAGGGCAGGGTTTGATGTTGTTCACTGTGACATTCTGGCCTCCTATCCTGTAACAGCCGCAGAAGTGAGAAATGAAGATGTTGGCAGAGCTGTTTTTCCTCTAGGATATTTTCCTTCCTTGCCTCTTCCAGTTTCTGGTAGCCCCAGGCATTCCTTAGCTCATGGCAGTGTCCATCCCTTGCCTTCGTCATCGTGTGACCCCCTTCCCTCTGTGCGTCTCTGTGTCTTCTCGTGGCATTCTCCTCGTTGTCTCTCTCCTCTTCTTATCGGGATACCGGTCCTAGGAGGTGAAGGACTCGCCCTAACCCAGCATGACCTCACCTTAACCGGTCACATCCCCAGTGACCCTATTTCCCAATAAGGTCACATTCTGAGGGACGGGGGTTAGAACTTCAACCTATCTTTTGGGGGGACACAGTTCAGCCCACATCAGGTAGCAGGGACTCAGAAGGTTGAAGAGTTAGGTTGAGCCCGAGCCTGGTGGGTTATGGTGGCCATGCAGAAGGAAGTCACTGAAGACTTGGGGTCCGTGGTTGGCATGACCCACTACTGGCCTGCATGCTAGCATGGGCTGAGGCGAGTGAACCTGGCATCTTGGAGGGTCACTGAAGTGATCTGGGTGAGGGACAATGGCTATATACGTCCCGGGTGGCATTGTTGGGAGTAGGAGGAGCTGAAGGAGGTGGGAAGTGGCAAAGAAGGACTTGAAGATGATGTCTCAGCCCCCAGCCAGGTTTACTGGGAGGGAGGCGGACACGGGGGTCTTGGAGGGAGGACGCTGAGCTTGGTGCTGTGCGCACCCCGCACTGAGGCCGGGGTGACGTGTGACATGCATGTGGCAGGGACTGTGATGCCTGGAGAGTGTGAGCAGGAGCCAGGGGCCATGCCTCCCCCGAGTCCCAACAGTTGGTGCCCAGCGCAATGCTCTCCTGCATACCTGGAATGTTCTGTCCCCCCCATTTAGCGAGTCATGACACCAATTACCTTGACTGCCGTGAGTTTTTAAAAGCCTGCTCTCTACCTGGAGCTCTGCTAGGTGCTTTGTGCACATCATCCCACTGAATTCCCCAAATAAGCTGGTGAAGCAGGTGTGTTATGCCCATTTTGCAGAGGAAGATACTGAGGCCAACATGAAGTTACCTGTCTAGTCTCACACTGGAGGGAGTGGAGGCTGGGATTTAACACACCCTCATTTGTCCACATGTTTACCCTTCCTATCACTCTGCCTCCCACAGCGCTTGCTTTGTATTTCTCTTATGGGGCTTTCTCTTCTAATCCACATGTCCTAACACTTCTACTAAAGTGTGAGCTGCCCGCTGGAAAGGGCTGTGGGTTCCTCCCCGTAGCTCCCCCAGCAGACTCTGCTGTGGCTGGCTGATCTCCACTGAGGCTCCCAGGGGTTGGAGGTGACCAGCTGGGTGCCCTACCCCAAGGGCTATCTCTGTGTTGTGCTCTCAGAGGACTGCTTTTCCCTGGAATTCGGCAGAGAACACACCCAGCTGGGGTAAGACTGCCCTGGGGCCTCCAGTTGCCCGGGGCCCCATCTGGCTGTCCCTGGGGCTGAGAGGAACCTGATCTTGGAAAGCCTGTGGCCCCTTTGGCCCTTTCTGTGGGCTCCAGTGCCCGGGCTGGGCAGCAATGATGGAGGGCCTCGTGGCTACCATAATGACTTGGGAATTACTTAGATTGTGGTGAGAACCCGTGAGAGGGCTTCCAGCCAGAAATGAATGTTAGCTGAAAAGCAGTTTTTGAGATTACTTTGGCTGCCCCATGCAAATGGGGGTGGGGGGGAGGGGGAATTGGGAGCAGGAATGGAAGTGGGGAGCAGGGTGGTCACATACAGATGGGCAGATGGTGCACTGCTCAACTCCGGACAACAGCGTGAATGGCATCCCCTGGGGTTATACAACATGGTGGCCCTGGGGAGACTATAATATGGACTATGGTAGTAGTCTGGGTGCAAGATGATAGTAGCTTGGACTAGGATGTTAGCAGGTGGATGGAGAGAAATGGAGAGATTCTGCATATATTTGAAAGTGGAGTCTTCTCAGGAGTGTGCTAATAGTTTGGCTGTGGAGGGGGAGGGAAAGAGAGGAATCAAGATGACTCCTTTGGACTGAGTAACCGAGTGAGAGGCGGTACTATTTCCTGAGATAGGGAAGACTGGAAGGGGAGGAGAGGGTGTGCAGAACCAGCTAAACTTGCAGAGACTGGCAGAGGAAACAACACGTACCACATGGGAGCGATGTCTGGGGCCCAAGACCGGTGGGCCTTTACCTTCTTGCTCTGGGAAGCCCGGTGGGCCAAGGGACGACTGGGGTCCTAGACTGAACTGATGTGGCTGGGCAGGGCCGGCTCTATGGGCGTGTGCCCTGTGCCAGCACACATGGCCCCATGCTTTAGGAGGGCCCTGCTCTTGGTTTAAAGCTCCGTCATTGCCATCTTGAAGTGCTTAGTAAATTTTGAGCAAGGGCTCCCTTGTTTTCTTTTGCACAGGGCCCTGCAAATTGTGCAGCTGGTTCTGTTATAGTAAATAGAGGATACCAACAAGCCTGGGCCGGCCCACACAGAGCTTACAGAACGGATGAATCCAGGGTTAACAGATGCTCACACCTGCTATGGATGTAAAGTGCCTGGGTTGTAGTAAGTGCTTGATAAGCAGGAGCTGCGAGTGATAAGAATTATTACAAGGGACAGATATTTAGGAGTGGGAGCTGGGAGGGTCATGAGCTTCAATCTCGGGAGGAAGAGAACAGAAAAGGCCTGGCGGAGATGAGTGTTTGTCTTGGGAGCAACAGTGTGATCTGCAAGGTGGACCTTGGCTTGGAATTTGAAGAGTGGGAGTTGCTGGCTGCCTACACCATCCAGGACCCTTGGGGCCCCAGGATGTCTGGCAGGTAGGGATGCTTTGGAGAAGCCCGTGCCTGGGAAATGGGCACATAGGGATTGGGGGAGGGAAAGCCGCAATGCGTCTTCAGCCCCAGGGGACTGAGGGTCAGGAAGGAATGTTGGGGGCGGGTGGGAAGCCAGAGTCCCTGGGCTCCCTGAGGCCTGCAGAGAGGCCTCCCTCGGTACCTGTGTAGCCATCTTCGGGGTAAGTTCTGTGGAGGGGAGGCTGTGGGGAACCCGCTGGTGTGGGCTGAGGATATCTGGAGCCGAGGAAGCCCAGTGCAGAACTCGTCTTTCGGGAAACATGAATTCCCAGAAGCATGGCTTGCTCAAGAGATGCCAAAGCTGGTGAGTGTGGCCTCTTGTTTTCAGGCAGGACTCCACGGAGCCCAGATGTTCAGGTGTCTGGTTTTTCTCTTGAAGGTTTTCAGGATTGGAGGCTCCGGGACCAAACCTGGATTGATCATATCAGTGTTTTGTCATGTTATTTCAAGGAGCTTTTCTGATGCCCAGTTAGCAATTCTCTCATTTCACAGCCAGCTGCATTTGGAGATGTGTGTGTGTGTGTGCGTGTGTGCGTGTGCATGTGCGTGTGTGTGTGTGTGTGTGGCCCACACCAGTCTTTGGATGAAGCCTCGAAATTTCTTCTTGGGCCACCTGTTCTGCCTCCCTTCCCCTGAGTCTGAGGGACTGGGCACGTTTCCTCTCTGCTTAAAAACCTCCCTCTGTCTCTCGCGGTGGGTGTCCTCCCAAGTCAGGCCCGTGGAGTGGGCACTCCCAGTGCCTTCGCTTCGGCTTTCCAGACGCACTCTGGACTTCCTAATGGAGGCAGTGTAGTTACGTGGCACGCACAGGGGATTTGGGATTGGATGGGCCTGAGTTTAAAGGCTGCCCGTGGAAACCTAGCTGTGCTGTGTAAGGCTGGGGGCCGGCACGGAGCAGAATGCCTGGGGAACAAGGCATTGGACCGTGTCTGGCCGTGGGTCCCGCTGCCTCAGTCTCCCCATCTATACCGGCAGTGCTTACAACAGCGCATCCTGGGGCTGCTGTGTTAAATGCGTTAACCCTCGTAAAGGGCCATGCCCAAAGTTAGTGCTAAGTAAGTGGGTGTAACCGTTCCTAGGAAAGTAGAAATGACCGTAAGGCTTTTGTTCAGAAACTAGACTGTAAGGTCACTGAGGACGGGGGCTGTTTCTGTCCTTCCTCAGCATCTGTCACAGATCTGCCCCTGCTTGCTGCTTTATCATTAGTTTGGGACTAAATTGAATGAAATGACAGATCACCACCCGAGTTATAAATGAGTATTTTCCCATCTGAAGAACTGCAGACCTGACACCTAGCTTCGTGGGTCTCTTCAGCCAGAATCTGGCATTTTCCTCTTAGTCTGTAAGATTTGGATTGTTTTTTTAATTGAAGTGAAATTCTCATGACATAAAATTAACCATTTTATTTTTTTTAAAGATTTTATTTATTTATTTGAGAGACAGAGAGGGGGGAGAGAGAGAGAGAGAGAGAGCGCATGAGCAAGGGGAGGGGAAGAGAGAGAAGCAGACTCCCTGCTGAGCAGGGAGCCTGATCCTTAGATGCAGGTCTCGACCCCAGGACCCTGAGATCATGACCTGAGCCGAAGGCAAACGCTCAACCGACTGAGCCACCCAGGTGCCCCCCAATTAACCATTTTAAAGTGAACAACTCAGTGATATTTACAACTACTATCCTTATCCAGTTTCAAAATATTTTCATCATCCTAAAAGGAAACCCCCTACCCACGAAGCATATTCTCTCTGTGCCCCTCCTCCCTCCAGCCTCTGTTTTCCACCCCTGTGGATTTACTGACTTGAGGCATTTCATATAAAGGGAACTGTACAATCGATGGCCTTTTGTGATGGGCTTCTTCCACTCATGTCGTGTTTTCAGGGTTCATCCACGTTGTAGCAGGTGTCATTGCTTGGTTCCCTTTCATGGATGAATAACATTCCAGCGCATGGACGAATAGTATCCCAACGCGTGGATGGGCCACATTTTGTCTGTCCACCCGCCTGCGGATAGCCAACTGTGCCCCCTCCACCTTTCAGCCACGGGGCAGAGTGCAGCCATGACTATGGACGTGGCAGTACGTGTCTGAGTACCTGATTCCACTTCTTGTGGAGGATCCCAGTCCTGGTGGTGGAATTGCTGGGTCACATGGTCATTAGTTTGTAAGATGTTAAAAGTTTTTCGTTATAATCCCTAGGCTTGAGAGAGAAAGGGGCACCTGGGTGGCTCAGTTGGTTAAACATCTGTCTTCGGCTCAGATCATGATCCCGGGGTCCTGGGATCGAGCCCCGAATCGGGCTCCCTGCTCAGCAGGGAGTCTGCTTCTCCCTCTCCCACTCCCCCTGCTTGTGTGCTCTCTCTCTCTCTCTGACAAGCAAATAAATAAAATCTTTAAAAAAAGAGAGAGAGAGAGAAAGGGAAAGGAACAAGAGAGGAGGAAACCACTGTTGCTGACACGCGTTGCAGTCCTGACTGCCCTCCAGGGCCGTCACCCCTGCAAATGCCAAGGTCAGTGTGAGGGGCAGGGTGTTCAGGGCCCTCCCTGTCCGCTGTGAGCAGACTGAGGGGAGCTCCCCAGGGCGTCTCGGAGGGGTGTGGAAACATTACAGACTCCTGGGGCTTTCTTTAGTCCAGTTGGACCTGGCAGCCAGCAGGAGAGAGGCTGCAGGGGGAGTCCCTTTTAAACACGTCTTCTGCAAGAAATAGTGTGCTCAGAGAAGCAGGGATTTGTATGCACTTCCCCCTTTTCTTGCCCCAGGCTGGCCTCTGTGAGAGCACAGAAAACAAGGAAATGTCCCCAGGCTGCCCTAAGTCCCCCGAGCAAGCACGGCCCTGGGCAGGCTCGCCTGGGCAAGTGGCCAGTCTCGGTCTAGAGCTGCTTTCAGTCGGTTTGGGGGCCACCACCGTCCAGGTGTGGGGTTATGGCGGAGACCTGAGGCCCTAATGTAGGGGGCAGGTGGTGAGCCAGGCTCTACGGTGTGTGGGAAGGGAGTGTTTAAACAGGCACTGCTCTCTGTGACCTCATCCCCTTGCTTTCCCATGGGTCCCCTGATGTCCTATCTCTTCACATCGTGACACTTCACATCGTGACGCTTCACATCGTGACGCTTAGGCTTGCAACCTCCGTGGCTGCACGTAATCTTTGTAACTTTTGGTGAATGTGCTCAGCGAGCCCCCTGCCCCCTCATCCCACTTCCCAATAATACTTATTTTGAGGTTTGGTTACATTTTCAATGAAGTTGCTGGGAAGGACAGACCTCTCCCCCTCTCCCCATCCTCTCCCCATCCTCTCCCCTCCCTTCCCCCTGTATTTATAGAGTCCTGTTTTAGGAGCTGGAGATAAGCAACGAGCAGCGAGCCACAAGCAATGAGCAACGTAGGCCAAGCCTTCCTCCTCCTCACAGGGAGCTTGCATGGAGGGAGGATGGCCCAGAATGAAAGGACACAAAAACATACCAGATAATTGGGGTTGGGGTCAGTGCTACCAAGTACGCCCCAGGGTGCCTGATTAGAGGACAGCAGAGGCCCCCTTGCAGGAAAACCGAAGGGGGAGGAAAGGCCATGCGAAGATCTGGGAGAGTGTGCCAGGGGGAAGCTGACCTTGGGAAGGAGCGGGCATTTTGCAGACCTGGACGAAGACTGTGTGCTGGTGCCCGCGGTGGGGAGGGAAGGAGAGGCCCAAAAGATGGGCCATGGGGGAGTGGAGCAGGCAACCATTTCATTCATTAAGCAGTGGTCAGAGGGGGCACTTTAAGGCCCACCTTCGGCTGTTGGGTGAGGATGGGTCAGATTTGGAGAGGAGGGGAGAGGTGGGGAGAGGAGGGGAGAGGCACCGAGCCCTGATTGGCTCTGCTGACCTGGTGTCTGTAGGCCAGTCCCTTACCCCATCAGACCTTGGGCTTCGCTCTGCCCAGGGTGGCGGCTCAGCAGGGGGACCCGGCTCCAGGCACCCTGGACACGCGTGGTTCCGACACGCCGAGCTGTATGTTAAGCTGCCCCTCCCTACCTCCCCTACCCTCCCGCTCAGGCTGGCCACCCACCCTGCCACTGCCCTGCTCATTCTAGACTCCGGGTTGTCATCCTTTTGAAACTTATACTATTAAACATTAATTATTAACCTTTAATATTAAAAAATCTCAAACATAAAAGAAAGTGAAAAGAAGAGTCAAACATCAGTATACTCCACCATTGTTAACATTTTGCCGTTTTTGTTTGTATTTGTACTACCTATAAATAAGGTGGTGGTGTTTTTCCTGAGTCATTTGAAGAGTGCAGACATGCTCTTTTATTATAAACACCATAGCATGTATCTCTTGAGAATAAAACCATTCTTAATGTAATAACTTCCTTAATGTAATAAAAATATATTCCTAATGTAATAAAAATGTGGTATACATAGACAACAGAAGATTATTCATCTGTAAAAAAGAAGGAAATCCTGCCATTTGTGACAACATGGGTGTGGACAGCATGCTAGGTAAAGGGAATCAGACAGAGAAAGACAAATATTATATGATCTCATGTAAATGTGGAATCTAAAAAAACCAAACTCACAGATGCAGAGAATGGATTGGCAGTTGCCAGGGGTGGGGGTGGGGTGTGGTGGGGAAATGAGTGGAGGGGGTCAAAAGGTACAAACTCCTCGTCATGAGATAAGTGGGCTCTATGCATGTGATACACAGCATGGTGACTAGTTAACCATACTGTATTGTATGTTTGAAAGTTGCTAAGAGAGGAGATCTTAAAATCCTCATCGCAAGAAAGAAAAATCATAGTTATGGGAAGTGATAGTAATTCATCAAACTTATTGTGGCGATCATTTCCCAATATATACATGTATCAAATCATTATGTTGTATACCTTCAATGAATACAATGTATATGCCAATACAACTGGAAGAAAAAGAAAAGAACAAAAACATTCTTCTACATGGCCGTAATCAAGAAAATGGACAAGGATCACCCAATGTCATCTTATATCCAGTCCATATTAAATTTCCCTAATTAGCCCCCAATTGTGCTGTTAGCATGTTTGAACTGGGATTCAGCCAAGGATCATGTATTACATTTGGTTTGTCTCTTTCGTGTCCTTTAGTATAGAATATCCCCCCTCTATCCCATTTTTCCCTCGGATATTGACTTTTTGAAGAACTACACCAGTTGTCACAGGATGTGTAGAATGGTTTGTTAGATTATTTCCTTGTGGTGTCATTTAATTTGTTCTTCTATTAGCTACATTTCCTATAACCTGGAAATTAGGTCCAGAGGTCTAATTAGATTCAGGTTAAATGTTCTTGACAAGAATCCTCGATGAGATCAACTTCGTATCATCCTATCAGGAGACACACAAGGTCAGTTGCCCCATTTATATTAGTGACATGAAGTTTAATCACATTTCTGATGGTAGGGAAATGGCTAGACTTCTTTTATATTTCTCCACAGTGTCCAAAAAAAGATTGAGCATCCCGTCACGTGTAATAGTTATAGCCGGTTCTTGTTACTGGCAGTAGTTACTCTGTAAAGTCACGGAGAACACTGAATTACGGAATACTGAACCTTGTTCCTAGGGGATCGACAGAGTTCAGTTCCTGCAAGCCTCTGGTTATGTTTTTGTCAACAGATCAGCACAGAACCTTGTTTTATGTGTGTTTCTGTTTAAAAACATCTTATTTAATATAGTTTTTGATTTATTAACATTGAGCTCATGGCCAACAGCCCTGTAACTCATTCCTGAATGAAGCTTATCTAACACTTGTATTTTCTCCATAAGGCACATCACATCTCTATTAGGCTGAAGTAGCCAGCCCTCAGCCCTATGTGTGCGGGCCATTTTAAACATCAAAATCACCAACAGAAAGCACAAAAATGTAAAAACTATAGCATTCAGTAGACTGCGGAAAGGAGGACATTTGCTTGCTGTATGAGAGCCCAAACAAGAAGGTCACCTTCGTCAACCTCAGCTAGGGTTGTGCATATGGGGAAACACAAAGTTTTAGAACATCTTGGAATGTCCATGAGTGACCGCTTCAAAGCCACAAGTATTGATTTTGGAGATACAGTTGGGTTTCGGTGAGTCGATGAATTGGAAATATGGAATCTCTGAATGAAGAGGATCCACTAAATATACCAGATCAAACCAATCTGAATGAGCTGTGTGACCCTGAATTAGTTGCATTACCTCTCTGAGCTTCATTTTCCTAACCTGTCCCTTCAAGGGGTGGTCTTTGAGCGTTTTCCAGCACTGGCATCCTGGGAACTGGGTAGGAATTGAACTTCTCTTGGTTTGGCTGTCTGTGGACGGAAGGAGCCCAATCCCTTTTCTTTCTGTGCAGGTTTGTGGATTTCCACGCAGCTTCCTCCACCTGCTCGCCCTCTCGGGCCTCCCTGCTCACCGGCCGGCTTGGCCTTCGCAACGGAGTCACGCACAACTTTGCGGTCACCTCTGTGGGGGGTCTGCCGCTCAACGAGACCACCTTGGCGGAGGTGCTGCAGCAAGCTGGCTACGTCACTGGGATGATAGGTAACACTGGAGCCCCGCAGCCGGGGACCCCCATCTCCCACAGCACTTCCTGCGGTGCCTGCCTTGCGTTTGCGTAGCCCCAGCATGCTGCCACCTCTTCTGCTCCCGTCTGCTTTTTGTTTATTTCTTGCTGTATAAGGTCGCAAAGCTTTGAGCTCTAAGTCACTGAAAAGACCTAACAGGGAACTAAACCATATATGGAGCTATTTTCCTCCCGTTATAATAAGCTGAGAGGTGAGTGATTGCTTTCATTGGCTCGGCGGCTCCCGGAAACCATTTCTATTTTTCTGCTCCGCTGTCCGTAGTACCTTAGCTTTTGTCCTCATGCTCGTTGCTTCTTGGTTGCAAGAGAGCGGCTTCAGTCCCGTTCACCATAATTCGGCTTCAAGGGAGGAAAAACAGAGGAGACGGGGTGCGGGCCTCCTTTGTTCGCACCGACCGGGAAAACAAATCTCCTCTCGGACACGCCCACCCCTCGGCGCGGAAATGCACTGACCTCTTATTGGTGGATTTGCGTGGCCACGCCCCGCCGCAAGGAAGGCTGGGAGACTGGGCTCAGGACGCGGATTGGGGCACGGGTGTCTGATCCCGGAACAAAACCAGGGTTCTGTTAGCCGGGTAAGTGCGGGCAGGGGCGCAGGGTGGGCACGCAGCTTCCTTTCCTTTTATTTCTGTAGGCACCTCTTACTCAGTATTTCCTACCTGCCTGGCCCTGGGCTAAGTGTTTATTTGCATCGGGGTCCAGAGGTGCCTTCTGAGGGGATGATTTCCCCCATTATGTGTGTGAGGAAACCGAGTTCCCGCCAGGTGAGGGGACAGGTTCGGTGCTGCCCACCCCGGAGCGGGTGCATCCAGACCGGTGTGACTGCCCAGCCTCGCTCCGACGCTTTGCTTCACTGCTGGTCCTCCCCGCAGAGGCCAAGGCCACGCCGCAGTGCCAACAGCGGCCTCGGGCTGCCGGTGCTTGTTACTCTGACTTCCCAAGAGCTGGGTCCAGTGGGACTCCTGCCTCCCTCCACCACGGGTCCGGGTCCGTGAAGTGGCGAGGGAGGGTGTTACTGGTGCCTGGAGGCTCGTTTCGGGTGTTGGCCCCGCCTCCTCCTCTGGGTCAAGGAGCCCCACATGCTTTTACAGCAGGTCAAACTGGAGCGTGGCATTCGTTGTCCCAGGAGGGCAAGCCCCAGTGGGAGGAGGTCCAGATTAGGCTCCTGTCTTTTCATTCCCTTTCTGCCCGTACCCCGAGGTATATTCACTGTGAAGCCCCCACGGTGGGCTGAGTAGGCTTAGTGGCCCCATCACTTGCATCCGAGTCATGCTCACAGCTGGGAAGGGTTTGGCCCCGAGGGCTCTCCGACTCTAAAGTTTTATGAGGCAACAGGGGGCTGGGTTCTTCCTGAGCTGAGCTGGATCTCACTTGCCCTTCCCTCGTCATGCCTTTGAACTCCAAGTGAGCCACTGATTATATATTAACTGTTCAGCTGCCCCCCTTTCCCCTCACTGTTCATTGCATGTCAGAGAGAGGCTGTTCAACCACATCCATGTGTTGACATCACGAACTTCCTATAAGCATGCTTACGGGAAAAATAAAAACCCCACCAAGGAATATCAAGCCCCTTTGCCCCACCCACACTTCGCTTCTAACATGGCTCTACCGCCATGTGTTTTTCCACCATCATACATACCACCTGGTCCTCCTTTGAACCCCTTTCCTGTTATTTTATATTTCTATGTAATACGGTTTTACATATTTGCAATACTTTTAATAATTTTAGAAATAACTTAAACACTTTAATATAATTTTGGATTTCCATGTAATGCTTAATCCAAGCATTCCACATAGTGCCTAATCCATTTCCCTCTGCTTTATATTACATTTTTTCGCAAAGCTACAGAGCAGTTGCAAAAGGGGAATAATAGACGCTCATCTGCCCTTTCCCTGGATTCCCTGATTATTACCTTTTCCTACATGAGTTTGTCTCTAAAAGATAGTTTGGTAGTATTTTGTCAGGGCCATGTAAATAATTTACTTAGCCATCCTCCCACAGTTGCCCGTTTATTTCTTTCCCTTACGTGCTGTTCAGTGCTGGCACTGTTTAGATCTTTGGACCACATTCTTTTCTCTGCCCCTTGCCTCGTGGGTGATTTCCCTGGGGTCTTTACTCCTCAGAGTGGAATTAGCAGGTCCAAGAGTTCAAACATGGTCAGAGCTTCCGCCACACATCGCCCAGTCATTCTCCCGCACCAAACATATGTGCGGAGCGAGAAGCAGCCGTGCACGTCCAGGCGAGCGTCTCTGCACCGGAACAGCCCCGGGAAGGGGGAGGTGGTCTTGCATCCAGCCTCCGTGGGCTGCTGAGCGTGGCCAGAGAGGAAGATGATGAAACCAGGAGGGAACCAAGGCTATCTGGGGCCCTTGCTGGTCCTCCGGGCCCCTGCAGGGCACGGGAGGGTGGCGCAGGTGCAGTGGGCAGCGCAGGGTTGCTGTGGGCACTGAACCCTCTTTGAGGGGCAGAAGTTCAGCCTGCTGGCGTCTCTGGGCCTCCAGTAAAGGCTTGCCTTCCTTTTCTCTGTGTGCTTTCCTGCGTAGGTCCTGAGTCATCTTTGCTTGCTTTCTGTGTCCCCGTGGACTCCCTCTCAGTCCCAGAGAGCGAGGCTTGACTTTCACACAGCATTTGCAGCCTCTCTTTGCTTGTCCTCTGTAGAGGGCAACACGGGTGGAGGACTGCGTATGTGCTCAGCTCCCCAGAGGCACTGGGAGACCCCGCGGGGATTCCTCTGAAAGTCTCTCTCTTGCTTTCCTACAGGCAAATGGCATCTCGGACACCATGGCTCTTATCACCCCAACTTCCGTGGTAAGAATTCTTTGGGGAACTTATTACCTGGGAAACAGAAAGTAAAGATCTTGGTGTAAAAGGATTCCACTAGTGCTCAAGCCATCCTGCTTCTGGGGGACACCCCTCCTGAATTAGGACATCTTCATTCACAGGGTCACTTAGGTGTATTTGGGGGACCTAGGGCTCCCGTGGGTCTCACATTCTTCTCTCCTGGCGTCTTTCCTGCCCACCACCCCCGCCCGCCTTGGTGCCTGCTAGCCCTTTTGGCTTTCTCATCATGAGCCCATTGGTGTCCACGTCTCAGGAAACATTCGGCCCCTGGGAGGTCCAGACATGTCCAGTGTGGTAAGAAGTAAAAATTGTCCAATGGGTTCATGGAAGGAGGCCATAAACCCAAACAGGAGATGCTCCTTCTTGCCTTCTTCCTGCAGCTATTCACTGCCTCAGACTTTTGACTCTCTGACCTTGGGGAATAGGCCAAGATCAAGCTGCCTGAGCCAATTATCTGAAAATCAGTTTGCTGATTGGTGCGTTCTCTGAATGTCCAATTCACCAAATTATTGATGGCTTTCCAAAGTTGTGGTTTTTGCTTCCGCTATCCACTGACCTGCCTCTTCCATTTCAGATGGGAACCCACAGACTTTCACTTGAAAGTGATTTATCATTATCTCAGCTGCTCAGGCTTCTCCCCAGTCCCTCCCTGGCGCTTGCATCCCAGCTGCTCCTGCTATCTTACAAGCAAATGGGTGGCCTTTTCCTTAAAGGTGGTTCTCTGACTATTCTGTAGACTTCTCCGCCTCCCCACTCCGCCCCAATATCTCTCTCTAGCTCCATGGAAAGAGGCCGCAGTGCTCTCTCCTAGACATGGGGGAACATAAGCGGCTGAAGATATTTGCATTTGGGGAACGGTTTCTAGAGAATCAGCCTGCAACCAGCCTTCAGCCTCGGGCTCCCACCGGCCAACACCCTGTCCCACTCCTTCCTCCTCTCTGGTGCTCCTTCCTCCCCCTCTCTTCCCTTGTGCCCCATTTCTCAATTGGGCTTCCCTGGCATCTTGCACATGTGCTTTGTGAAGAGTGGCAGGTGAAGGAAGTGAAGACCTGGCTATTCCACTAAAAATGACCACAGAACATACTCTTCCCACCTGGTGGTGTTTTCTCTTGACAAATGAGGAGGTTGAACTAGATTGGGGTGTTGACACCTTGAGTGCGTTATTTCTGGAGTCCTGTGCTGGTGTGGGGGATGGATCCTGAGACTGGATCCTGCTCAGCAGGAAGTGGTGCCATTTTGGATTTGTGGTGTCTGCCATTGGGACTGAGAAGAGAGAGCACCTGCCATACATTTGTGTCCCTGGACCAGATGGTCTCAAAAAGCCTGCTGGCTTGGGCACTCAGGTTTCTTGATTCCTGTCTCCGAGTTCATTCGTATCCCCTCCTGCTTCTTGTACCCTTTCCGTGGTGCACTGTCCTGGTACTCCATTACCCTCATCTAGACCTCTTATAGTTTAATCTATGTATCTTACTTCCCCTTCAGGCCCTTGAGGGCAGTCTATTTTATTCCTTACAGTGCCATGCATGTACTTGATTTTCACCACCTACTTACTGAATGTGTTCATAAGTGCCCTGGGGATGGTAGGTGTGCAAGACTTCTCTCCATTTCCTCCCACTCTGGGTTAACTCTAATCCCAAGATGTTTTGCAAATCTAGTCTTACAGCCAGAACCCAGCAAAGTGTTTTCTTTGCATACTACAAAGGGATATTAATCAAATCCTCTTTTAATTACATACTCCATAGCACTGCAGTATTAAATCATGGAAAATTAAATTTTTGTCCTGGGTGTAAGAATGCAGGCTCATAGAACAGAAGCCAAGTGGGGGGTGCTCACCGGTTGCTTCCCTTCCAGGTTTTGATTACTACTTTGGAATCCCATACAGCCATGATATGGGCTGCACGGATACCCCGGGCTACAACCACCCTCCTTGTCCAGCGTGTCCACGGGCCGATAGACCAGCAAGGTAATCCCATCCAAGCAACTGGCAGTGGGCTCCAGAGCAAAGTGAGGTCCCAAGGGTGTAGTCC
Source organism: Phoca vitulina (assembly GCF_004348235.1). Classification (NCBI taxonomy): domain Eukaryota; kingdom Metazoa; phylum Chordata; class Mammalia; order Carnivora; family Phocidae; genus Phoca; species Phoca vitulina. The sequence goes on from NW_022589744.1 coordinate 5,722,663, forward strand.
TTTAGGAGTAAATGAGGAAGGCCACAGGAGACAGCTAAGCCCGTAAAGAAGAGTATGTTTAGTGCAAATTTGAATGCATTATTTGCATGCAGTATAAGAAAACTTTTAGCAAAGGTGAGGTCAACAAAATTATTTTATTGTTTAGCTCACCTGGGAAGAGCCTTGTGCTGCCTTGGACTTACCCAGGTGGGGCCTCGCTCCACCTCTGCCTGCTGCCTTCGCCGCTGGGCCACTCGCCTGGCCTAGACACTGGACATAAGCGGGATAGAGAGAGGGAGAAAACACAAAGGGCTCTTTACAAGCTTCGTCACCCTCCTCCCCTGGCAAAGAAGCCAGCATTCCGGCTTCGAAATGCCATGCCGTCACTCCACAGGTTGCTTTAAAATCCTGTTCCCTGAAATGGGGAGATGCTCAGGACATACTAATATGTGAAAAAGGCAGGAAACAAGTCATTAGCAATGTGCTCTTAGCTACCTCTGTATCCACACCTTCACAGCCCTACTGAGCGGGACTCAAAGGAAATAAGCCCAAGTGCTAACAGTGGTGCATTCCCTCAGGTTGCGGGACTAAGGGGTTTTCATTTCTTCTTTCTTTCTCCTTGTATTTTCCAAATATTCTGCAGTGAGCATGCAGTGCCTTTATTGTCAGAAAAAGGTGCTAAACTTTATTCAGACAATAAAGCAACGCAGACCAGGTGCTCTGGTTGCTCAGCCCGAGCGCTGTGGTTATTTATAAGGTTACAGGTGTCAGAGCCACCGGGGAAGGCAAGTCTCCGCTGGCTCATTAATAACAGAATAGTCAATATAATAATGGCCACGTATTGAGAATTGTTACAGTCTAGGCACTCTCCGTGCTTATCTGCAATCCACATGACCATTGTGTGAGGCAGGTATTTATCCTCATTTTAGAAGTGAGGAACCTGTAAAGGTACAGGAAGGGACCTGCTTGCCCAGGTCACCCTGCAGCTGTAAGAGGTAGCGGTGGTGATCCCAGTTGGGGTCCCTCTGAGTCCAGAGCCCACGTGCTACTCAGACTGTGGTCGCTGGCCCAGCAGCGTGGTTATCACCTGCGTGCTTGTTAGAAAAGCAGAATTTCGGGGTGCATGGGTGGCTCAGTCATTAAGCATCTGCCTTCGGCTCAGGTCATGATCCCACGGTCCTGGGATCGAGCCCCACATTGGGCTCCCTGCTCAGCGGGAAGCCTGCTTCTCCTTCTCCCACTCCCCCTGCTTGTGTTCCCTCTCTCGCCGTGTCTCTCTCTGTCAAATAAATAAATAAAATCTTAAAAAAAAAAAAAGAAAGAAAAGCAGAATTTCCGACCCCCGCTCCCCCCAGGCCCCAGGTCTGGGTCTGCGTTTTCACCGGCCGCACAGGGGATTCGCGTGCACGTGGCAGCGGGAGAAGTGAAGCTCTAGCTCGTCTCGCTGCCCTCCCTACCAGCTACAGCCCGTGGGCCACGGCTGTGGGCACGCCTGGCCATATCGTGGCCTGCCATATGTCAGCCAGGCCCCTTTAAATCCATGCTAAATCAAAGAGAAAAAAAAGGGTCGGCTTAGTAGGGGTGGGGGAAGGGGAGAGATTGTAGGTGATGGTGGAGTTGCCCCAAAGTCATAACAACCTGAAAAACTTGACACGGACGGTGAGGTTAGCATTGTGATGCCTAGTACGGTGATAATCCTTTTTCCCTTTTCCAAAACTTGTGGCCCTTGATTATTTACCCTGGTCTGACCTTGTCTCCTAAGCTTTTGGAAGGGGAGTGTATGCATCTAGGTGTGATGGGGGATTTTCTTCTCTTTCCAGTCCTTCCCTGCCCCACGAGGACAGTTTCCCTCCCTGAGATACCTCCCATCCCCCCATCCCCCCATCCTCCCCATCCCCCCAACCCCCCGTCCTCCCCAATCCCCCCCGCCCCCCCCACCATGGTTCTCAGCTTCTGCTCTGTGGCGGCCAGGGCGGAGGGCTAAGTGTTCGTGGAGTGCTCATATGCTGGGCCGCGTGCAGAGCGCTAATGCTCACTGTCTTCTTTCGTCCTTCCAGGACCTCATCAGAGGGCAGGGGCACGCTTCAGATAAGGAGAGTTGGGGCTCTGAGAACTTAGGTAACTCACCCACGGGTCACGGCCAGAGTCATTACTCAGCCACTCATGTGGGGGCCTTCACGGGTCAGGTTCATCTCCAGCTCTAAGACCGTGGACTGAGTTTGTTTTTTTCCAGGAGATATAACTGGTCTGACTCCCAGTGGCTAAAGCTTCTCCAAATTCCCCGAACATGGTTTGAAATGTTTGAACTGTCCCCAGCCACCTGGGTTATGGTCAGACGTCAGGTCACGTGAAGCCTAGATGGTTGACCTAGGAAATCACCAAGCATTGCGCCCCGTAGACAGAAGTCATCATTTAGGGAGGTCGGCGGAAAAAGCCAGGGACGGCGGCTATTGGTTGGCTATGGGACTCTGCTTGAGTAAGTTAGTTTGTTTGGACTTCAGTTTCTCTCGTAGCAACATGGGAGTAATAATGTCTGTAGCTCACGGAAGTCTTTGTGAGCTTTGCAGAGTGGCCAGGCTTGTCCGAGGAGCATAAATGTCTGTTAGAAGGAAAGGGAAGAAGGTGTTTTATTGGTTTTCCACTAGAGGAAATGGCAGACAGGAAAAATCATCTGGGGCCAGGTTATTAAGTGTTTTGTATTCATGTGCATTGCTGCATAAAAGCATTTTGTTAGACAGCGCGGCTACGTAGGTCGTGGAAAAGGATACCGTCTGTGGTTTCCACACAGGAACCTTGAGAGGGACTGTTACACTGATGTGGCCCTTCCTCTCTATGAAAACCTCAACATCGTGGAGCAGCCCGTGAACCTGAGCAGCCTGGCGCAGAAATATGCCGAGAAAGCGACCCAGTTCATCCAGCATGCAAGGTAAGAGTCCCCTGGCCCCCTGGGGCTGCCCCCCGGCCCCCACCCCCCATGTCCCCTGGCCTCAGCGCCCCTCCAAGCCATGCTGGAGTTCCTCTGCCCAACAAAGATGGACGCATGCATGTTCTCAGTAAATGAAACTGGAGAACAGTCTCCCCTGGAATCTCCAGGCCTGGGTTAGAAGCTCCGCAGGTATGTTCCGAGTTCGCAGGAGCTTTCCCTGCCCCGGCTCAGATCATGCTCTGTTGTCATTGTCATTCTGTCCTCTCCTCTGAGCTCCCGGACGGTAGGGCCTGCTGCTGTGTTCCAGGCACTCGGAGCATTTGTTGATTCACTCGTGGGCCGGGTGGCTTAGCTTCGTCCTGCTGTGGTACCAAACCCACCACCAGCTTACTGGCTAAAACAATAGCAGCTTATTCTCCTCCAGATCTGGAGGCTGGACGCCAAAATGAGTCTGATGGGGCAAAAATCAAGGTATCAGCAGGGCTGTCTCCTTCTGGAGGTCCCAGGGGAGGAATGTTTCTTGCCTCTTCTGTCTTCTGGTGGCTGCTTGTATCCCTTGGCTAAGGGCCCCATCATTCTAATCTCCGTTTCTATCGTCCCTTTGCCTTCTTGTCTTCTGTAGCCAAATCTCCTGCTCCCCCTTTTAAGGACACTTGTGGTTATATTTAGGGTCTTCCAGGTGAATCCGAGATAATCTCCCTATCTCCAGATCCTTAATTCAATTGCATCTGCAACGTCTCTTTTGCCATAAAAGGTAACACTCGCAGATTCCAGGGATGAGACCCCAGATACCTTTGGGGGCCATTATTCAATATAATGCACGGGGGTTACAAATTCCAGCATCTACAGGGCCCTGGTAGCTTCCAGAGGGAAGCAGGCTGCGTGTAAGGCATTAGGGAGTGGTGGGGCCTGTGGCGAACTTGAAACACAGGCCCCCCTCTAAGGGAGCAGCTGCTACCTAGCTCCGGCTGTCTGTGGCTTCTTTAGGGGATGGGAGCCAAGACTGTCAGATCCTTCTCTTTCACAAGACACACAAGATACCTGGTCCATATGTGAACTCTCCTCATCTTTAAATGTTAGAAATGACTCATTAAAAATAACAAAACATAGGGACGCCTGGATGGCTCAGTCGTTAAGCGTCTGCCTTCGGCTCAGGTCATGATCTCAGAGTCCTGGGATCGAGCCCCACATCGGGCTCCCTGCTCGGTGGGAAACCTGCTTCTCCCTCTCCCTCTGCTGCTCCCCCTGCTTGTGTTCCCTTTCTCTTGCTGTCTCTCTCTCTCTCTCTCTGTCAAAATAAATAAATAAAATCTTAAAAAAAAAAATAACAAAACATGAAAAGCAGAACCCGGCCGCACCCCTGGGTGCGCATGGACAGACGGTGGGGTGCAGGCCTGTGCCTACCCACGGTCGCCCCGCCTTGCCCACCTGGGCCTCGCCCTGACCCTTCACAACTGCCTTTGCTCTGGCCTCTAACGAACCTGGGTGTGCTCAGCTCCTCTTTCTCCTAAGACTGCAGACTCCTCCAGGGCGGTGGGACATCTTCCAGCAGGTTCTTTGGTATTCCCTGCAGCCTTAGCCTAAGAGGGCGAGAAAAAACGTGTCGCATGCCTGTCTGCTTGTGCAGAATTAAAAACGGACTCCACCTGTGGCTCACTGAGCATATCGGTCCTTGAATGTAAAAGAATCCCCCCAACCCCTTGCTCAGCCACAGATGTTTCTAGAGAGCAGGGCAATAGGCAGAGCAGAGGTAGCAGTTTATTCTCGATAATAAAACCTACTTACGGCCTAAATCTGGAGAGCAGCCTGTTGGGGCTTCAGGGGTCCCAGCTTAAAAGTTTTTCGGGGCCTTCTGAGTAACACTGGCTTTTTTGTCAGGTGGCTGATATGAAACAGGCAAGCCCCTTCTCCCATTTGGAGAGTTGAACACGTCTGTGCTCCTTGGAGCGTCGAGATGATTCAGGTCCCTATGCCCCGTGACAGGTGGTTGCTTCGTGACTGGTGGGGAGAGTTCAGTCCTCAGTGCTTGGGACAGCACAGAGCCTCAGAGGAGGAGTGGCAGCCCGCTAGGGACGAGGGACTGCTTCATGCTCTCACGTGGGCACATGGCTGGTCACCCACCAGTTAACTAATCACTTCCAAGACACACAAATCCATGAACAGCCTCCTTACTGCATGAAAAAGGTGAAGAGTTTGCTAATTTATTAATTAGTTATTAAGTGAAAAGTCACATGAATCCCATTGCCTTTTAACCTTACAGAAAAGAATCCTTAGGCACGCTGATTTCTTTAGGATTTGACTTGCCAATTCATCCGTGGTTTTTGGAGCATCAGCAAGAAAGGGCCCCTGGATCTGCACTCCTCCTCTGTGACCCTTGCCCCCAGGGCCAGGCCCTCCCCACACCTGGGCCTGTGTGTCAAAACTATCAGGAGTCCAAGAGTGGGGTTTCCTGCTTCTCCTTGGCAAGAAGCCATCCCTAGACTTCTTTGAAAGTTTCTACTTAGATCTTTGGTTGTATTTAGACCCTTGACCTGGCAGCATGCCCAAAGCTAACCCTTGATCTGGGTGTTTTAAACAGCAGGCCAAGCTCTTAACTGACAAAAAAAGGAGAGAGTAGATGTCATGGGCTCCTGGGTCACGGAGCTGCCAGTCCCCTTGCCCGCCAGGGTCTGGGACAGCACACTGAGCCTGAATAGGGAATATGGGGCCTGACAAGAATGAGTGTGCTGGGCCCAGGCTTGAGCAATAGCTTAGGATATCTGAAGTCAGAGTGCACGGTCAATGTGGCATAGCATTCATCATTCAGAACTAGGTCCCAGAGATACACAGGTGACAGACAAGCCCCCCCTGCCGGTCTGGGCTGGAGCCGAGGACCCGCATCAAGGTCTTGATTCCCTCCCGTACTTGACTCCTCGATCCCGCCCCCGCATTGCCCTCCCCCTGCTGGTCTGCCCCTCCCCCTCCAGTCCCCCAGCGCCCACCTGTACCCACCAACCTGCCGCCTGCATCAGGGCTCCGGGTTCAGCTCTAAGCTTGTGCCCACTCCCCCCCACCCCTGCTTTCCCCCCTCTCCTGTGCCAATGCTCTGATGAATACAGAGTGAGGCAGAGAAGGAGCTAAGAAACAGCTGGGCAGGGGGACCTGGACTCTTCCTCTCCTGCAGCTTCTCCCCAGCGCTGTTCCACCTGCCCCCAGTGGCCACCAGCACAGCCCACCTGTAGCCCACCGCCCCCCCCACCATCCTGTAGACCTCACCGTCCTAGGGATCTCTTGCCTCACCCCAAGCCCGGCTTGGTTCCCCCGTTACACCGTCCCACAGCACCCCGTCTGTAGTTCTTCTCCATCACTCCTACTAATTTGTAAATAAATATCCGATTCATTTTTTAGTTGCACTTTCCTCTCCTGTTTCCAATTCGATGTGAAGCTCCAAGAAGGTGGAAATCCTATCGATCATGTTCATGGCTCTATCCCTGGTGCCTGGGGCCTAGTTAGAGCTTAATAAATACTCCCTGAAGGAGGGAATAATGAGTGAGTGACTTTATCTTGCCCTATAGATGTCCCGGTGATGCGCTAGGGATACAGACGTGTGTGAGAGCTGTCCTTGCTTTTGAGTGGCTCGCAGGCTAGTAGGGAGACAGATTTGTATTATCAGTGCTGACGAGGACGGTGAGGGAAGGGGAGACAGGGGCAGGGAGCAGGAGACCATCCGTGGGAGACCTGGGAGCGGAGGAGGCGTGTCGGTGGTGGCTTTTGAGCTGGATCTTAAGAATTGAGTAAGTGTTTTTAGGCAAGATACCAGGAAGTTACTGCCAGGAGAGGAATAGCATGACCAAGGCATAGGAAGGCAGAAGGTGAGGTGTTTGGGAAGCTGGCATATAGAGAAAGAGTCTGTGAGCAGGAAGGAGGGTAATGCTGGAAGGGACCCAGGTTGGGGCCTCGAGTGCTGGGCTGCTCAGTTTGGCTGCAGTGGAGCCCCCCATGTGCTTCTAAACAGGGAACTGGGTTCACGTCCGGGTTTGAGAACGGTGTCTGTAACACGGAAGCCCAGAGAAAGATGGAGAAATGTATAGGCAAGTCCATTCCAGAGAGACCCCTTGTCCGAGCCGGAAGCCAACCAGGCAGATGCCTACCCCTCCTGGTTCCACCTGCAGGTCTGGCTCTCTGGCCAAACGAACACTGGGGACCTTTCATGAGAGGTCTTTCTATCTCAGATCAGATGATTTTGTCCAGATTTGGCTGTCCTGGGTTTTAATCTTCAGTACACCACCATGCCCTGCCCCATCCTCTCTCTCCTGGAATGTCCTCTCTGACATCTAACTTTTTTTTTTTTTCCTTCTCTGCTTACTACTCCACTCATTTTGCCACACAATTCATATGTATCCCCTTTAGAAATCTAAAAAATCACCCTGAATACCACACCCCAGACACAACCCCTTTTGGTAGATTTGAGCAAGTTCTTCTAGCCTCATTCTGTGCTGGTGCATAAACATATATATATATATATATATATATATATATATGTATATATATATTTAACAAAAATGGAATCGTACTGTCTTATAATCAGCATTTTCTTTTCTAGAAAGCAAACTTCCTCCACTCTTCATTATTATATTACTATTTTTATGTACAGCACAGGAGCATACTGAGGGCTGGCTTGGGGGATAGTTGCGCCCAGGGAACCCGTGTGTGTGGTTTTCGCACAATGCTATCTTTCTGAATTCTGGCATGGCATCAGGATGCAGGTAAAGAGGTACATCCCTGAGCACCACGCATCATGTATTATTCAGAACTGTCCATGAAAAGGCTGCCATTTATTAAGTGCTCCCTATAGACTGTTAATAATCACAGCTTTATCGGGGAGGTATAATCGTCCCCATTGTAGAGACGACCAAGGTGAAGTTAATTGCCCAGGGTCACACAGCCATGAAATAAAAATCCCAGGGATTTGGATGCAGGTCTCCAGAGCCTGTGCTTTCTGTCTGTGCTGTGCTGCTTTTGCTCAGCCTTGCACATGCCTCTCAGCCTCTGGCCTGGGGTGCTGACGGGACTTTGATAACGGGTGGGAGTTTAGAGCATAATGACGGGGATGGGACAAAGTGTGGGCAGTGGGACCTCTCCCGCCCCCCAACCTGGTAAATAAGTAACAACCAGCACTCTGGGGGAAAAAAAAGCCCTGATTTGGAACATTTGCCCATTTCTGTGGTGTGAATAGTCTCACGTTGGCTAATTTCAGGCTACCAACACGATGTCACTGAACGTGGAGTTGTTAAGAGATGCGCTAGAGGACACAGTCAGATGGCATTTGCACCACACAGATACAATAGATAATCTCAAGAGCATGCATGCCTAATAGTAAAATGTAGTGGAATAATCAGGATGCACTAAATCATAAGAATTTAGGACTTCTGCTTTTCACATGATTTATTTCATTGTAAGTTGATATCGTTTAATTTTTAATGTTGGCCATGTGTAACAACTGGCTTGCAAAATTCTTGGATTTGGAGCCAGCTCCAGCCCGCATGCCGCTGCGGTGTGGTATCTACCTGGTGGAAACAGGCGCCCCCTCTGGGTGGCTGCTCAGCTCTGCCGGGGCGCCTAGGTTGGCCCATGGACTGTGGGCTGGAATTAGGCATCTAGTCATTCTGTCAGCAGGATGTCCTGGTGCAGGACACAGCTTACACGACTGTACATTGTTGTCCCCGGGAGAGCAGGCAACAGACACCGAGTCAGCACTATGCAATGGAACTCTCCACAAGGGTGAGAATGTTCCCTATCTGTGCTGTCCAAGATGGTAGCCACCGGCCATCTGTGGCTACTGAGCATCTGAAGTAGTCGCCTTGGGCGACTGAAACACTGAATTAAATAGATGATATATATCATATAATATATAGAATTCTCACATATGTCTATATAGTGATAAATATACATGACATAAAATTTACCTTCTTAAGTGTACATTTCAGCGGCATGAAGTACATTCCCGTTGTTACACAACCATCACTGCTATCCGTCCGCACAACTTTTTTTCATCATCCCAAACTGAAACTCTGTACTCGTTGGATGCCAGTTTGCCCTTCCCTCCCGTCTCAGTACCCAGTGTTCTACTTCCTATCTCCACGAAGTTGACCACTCTCGGGACCTTCTCTCGGTGGAATCCTGTAGTGCTTGTCCCTTGGCGCCTGGCTTTTTTCACTTAGCCTAGCGTCTTCAAGGCTCATCTGTGAATTAGCAGGTGAGACACTGAATTCTTAATTTTATTTAATTTTCATTCCTTGAAACCTAAACGGCCACACGTGAGTCGTGGCTGCTGCATTGGGCAACGCAACCCTGGAAATGTCGCAGAGAAACTGTTGGTTAAGATGGAGGCGAGGCCCCTGTCGTGGGACTTCTGTCCTGAGTTTTATGCCTGTCGACGACAAGAGCTGAGTACAGGCACAGTCCCGATCAGGGGATCCCGGGAGTCGGGACGCAGGGGGCTCCGCAGGACGCGGTTTGAGGCAGAGCTGGGGAGCACTCAGAGGACTTGATGCAGGGTGGTATAAATTGGGGTAAGCTAAATAATCGAGGGCCAACTTGAAAATCTTATCTCTGGGGGAGCTGGTGTAAAAAAGACCCACGCTTCTATCACCTCTCTGTACCAACTTAATTGGTCCCCCCAAAGACACCTTCCCCCGAAGGTGTGGCCTGTGGGAGGGGGCTCCATGAAGGTCCCTGCTGCTTCTGGAGGGTCAGAGGGTCATAGGGTCAAGGCTGGAGGGTCGGAGGGTCGGAGGGTCGGAGGGTCGAGGCTGGAGTTCCGCAGCTGGCTGGATCCTGTTCCTTGCCTGGGGGTGGGGGAGGGGGGACAAACAGGAAGCAGAGACCACCCGGGCTCTCTCCACACCCCAGAGGGGAATCAGCAGGGTTAGAACAGGGGCAGCCAGCAGCCTGGGCCTCTAACAGGGCCTTGATCTAGATATTCCCGGTGGTCACGTGCGTCCTTGGAATGGCCTGTGATCAACGCGAGTCATCCATCCATCTTTTGGAAAGGGCTGAGGCTGGGAATGGATGTGATGGCCTGGATGCTGCGAAAGAGCAGAGACAGTTTTAAACTATTGCAGTGACTCCCGGTTTTTAACTGGCTAACCAGATGACCTCCACATGCCCTTGTAGGGCTGTAGACCGATGTGTACTTCCTGAGTTCCCCGGGCAGAAGGCGTTCTGCGGCTTTTCTATGAGGCAAAGGAGAGACACGGAGAGCCTGGACAAACCAGCAGAGCCTTCTGGAGAATTACCTCTTGGCTCTCCCGTTTCAGCGCCAGTGGAAGGCCCTTCCTGCTGTACGTGGGCCTGGCCCACATGCACGTGCCCTTATCCAGAATGCAGCTCTCAGCAGACCCACGGGGCCGAAGGCCATATGGCGCAGGTCTCCGGGAGATGGACAGCCTGGTGGGCCAGATCAAGGACAAAGTCGACCGCACAGCAAAAGAAAACACATTCCTCTGGTTTACAGGTGAAGTAGTCAAATCCAGCCACCTCACTGAGATCTGATGGATAACCCTGCCCACACCCCTTCTGAAGAGCAGAATCCGGCTAAGCTATCCTCTTTCACGGGGCAGGGGGCTTGCTTTGAACTTGGCGTCCTGCTAGTGTTTGTTGGCCTGAGTGCTGAGCACCTGCCCACTGGGGCCTCCAAGGCTGAGCCGCTGGAAAAGTTTGCACAGAGAGCAGGTACCCTGCTGGCCTCCTCTGTATTGATTTAGGGCCATCTGGGCAGTGACTTTGACACTGCAAACCTGTATCGTCCTCGGGTGCTTCTCAGGTTTCCTCCTCACCATCTTCCCGGCCCCAAAGACTCCAGTTGTCACCGGTCACCTTTTGGCTGAGTGGGCGGAGCTAGTGAGCTGTTTAAAGGGCCTACTGAGGCATTGTGGGTCCCGGGTGCCCGTCTGGACCCGGGATGAAAGCACTGCTCTCGGGGCAGGCAGAGACCCGGGCTTGAATCTGTCCATTGCTATTGGAAAAGGCTCTTTACCTTCTCTCAGCCTGTTTCCTCCTGTGCAAAACTGAGCTCACAATAGCATCCACTGCATAGCGTGTTGGACAATCATGAGATAATGTCGGGGAGGCGCGGGGTGCATCCTAGGTGCTCAAGAAAGAGCTGCAGGGCTAAGGACGGTTGTAAAACTAGATGAGAAGGTAATAGTATCTAAGATAAGAACCTCACCCTGGGGCTAGCTTGGAGCAGGGAAAGCCCACCTCTCTAAGACCCCCCCCAGAGGCAGGCCTCGTATAACAGGTCATTCTTCAGGGGCAGGGATCATATTTTTTTTACAGTTTCTTCTCCTACTGAGACAGGGATATGGGATCAGGGAGGGAGAATCGGCAAAAGCATCCACGAGCCTATCGATCACTACATGTTGCTTCTTTTGGTTTCCAGGAGACAATGGCCCGTGGGCTCAGAAGTGTGAGCTGGCAGGTAGCGTGGGTCCCTTCACTGGATCGTGGCAAATTCATCAAGGTAGGGACTCAGCTGGGGTTGGTGCATCCTGCAGGGGTTGCTGAGCCCAGGTCGGACTGTGGGGTCTGTCTCTGGGATGACCAAATCCTATGCAGGCCTTCTGGCCATCATTACGAAACACAGACAAGTTGATCACCAGCTGCCAGCTCGTGGGGAAGAAATAAACCGAGAGATGAGAGTTTCTATTGAGCCTGGACCACCCCTTTCTCTCCTCCCTCCTCCCACCTCCCACCGCCCCTAGACTCCCTCAGGGGACTGGCCCTCAGTCCATGGACCTTCCAACTAATACACTTCACCTTGACTTTCATCCCACTGCCCTTGCTCATCCTCCTTGCTTTCTTTGCTTTCCTTTTTTATTTTTTTCAGTCGTCTCTCCATCCACCCAACCGTGAATTCATTTCATTAATTCAGGAAACATCCAGGGCATAAATACGCAGGGTTTTTATACACATTATCCCTAAACCTTACAATGTGGGAAGGTAGGTAGTAACACCTCTATTTACAGATGAAGAAGGAGAGCCTCAGAGAGGCTAAGAACTTGCCCAAGTGCACACAGCTTGTGAGGAGGGAGCCAGGCTTGCTCCCGAAGTTAAAGTCAGTGATCTCCCCACCACACGACACTCCTTCCTTTCCAGTTAAACCTCCCTGAGCCCCCAGCTCAGTGCCCATGTGCTCTGGGAAAGCTGCCCCCCAAGGACCATCCTTTCTTTTTTTTTTTAAGATTTTATTTATTTATTTGACAGAGCGAGATACAATGAGAGAGGGAACACAAGCAGGGGGAGTGGGAGAGGGAGAAGCTGACTTCCCACTGAGCAGGGAGCCCGATGCAGGACTTGATCCCAGGACCCTGGGATCATGACCTGAGCCGAAGGCAGACGCTTAATGACTGAGCCACTCAGGCGCCCCAGGACCTCACTTTCTAAGACAGCTGCTGGGCTGGGGACAATTTGGCAATAAGGACCAACGGCTTGGAAAATATACCTGTTGATGCCTCAGTTCTTCCTGATTAGGCAAGTAAACAATGATACATATGAAAGTATGGTCATCGCATCGGTTTTAAAAAAAAACAGTTGGGCATTACCCAAGTGTCCAGCAAGAGAGGAGTGCTTACGGAAATGGTGATATGCACATTTAAGGAAATTCTAAGGAACTGCTGAAATGATGCATATTATTGACCTGGAAGCATTTACCTTAAATACTTTTCAATGAGGAAAGTAGGTTACAAAGCAATATATAAAGTTTGATTTTATTATATGAAAATAAGCATACCAATTCTCAGACGAAGTCTTAAGAGAGGTATCAAAAGTTAACGAAAGATTAGCAGTGATTATCTTTGGGTAGGGGAAGGAAGGTTTACCTGTGATTTTTTTTCTCACAACAAACTGGTCTTATTTGTGTCCTAAAAGATTAAATCTTTTGGAAGGTGCTTGTGTCCAAGGGGTTCAGAGGTGGGCTTGGGGGGATCCCCGCCTCCCCGGGCCAGATTTTCCCAGCTCCTGAACTATGGCTTCCACAGTCTCCAGGTCAGAGGACACAAACTGCTTTTCCTGTAAGTCTGGCAGAGTATTTGTAGTTACCTAGAAACTAGAACGTTCGTGCATCTCATGGCCGGTGGTGAGAAGGAAGTGCTGATCATTCATTTTTATTTGTCATCTTTAACCTGGTGTCGGTCCAGTCCGATGCCTCGAGAACTTCACAGGTGAGAGCGTCTGTGGCCAGGTCTTGTGCCTGGAGACTCCGAGTTGGGGGTCAGGAGAACTGGGTGCCACCTCCCCGTAACCTGCCCCGTGACCAGCCGTCTTCATCTTCATCTGGTGTCTCTGTTCATACGTATTGACCTCTTTGACCGGTCCCGTTCGGGAACACTCTCCGGAGAAACGGGCAGAAAAAGGTGCCAGGACTAGAGGAGGGTGTAAATGCGCCTTGTCCTTGCAACAATAGGCTAGAGAGATAGGTGGGAGCTGGGAGCGTTTTTTTGCGTTAGCTGATTATAATTGCTCCTCTCCGTACCTGGAATACCTGGAATACCCTCAGCCCCAGCCTCCTGGCTTCAGTGCTCAGTTGGAAAGAGCCTGGAGTCAGGACTCTCCAGGGTAAAATTCCAGAAGGCTATGGAGACCTTGGATGGGCGGGTAAGCCTGCGTCGGTAAGAGGCTCCTGTGTAGATAGCTCTCTGTTCCCTAAGATGACCTCTGATCTCCTATCTAGGCCTTATCTTGTCTCTCTCCCCTTTCTGAGACAGTTCTGAAATAGTGAATTAGGTGTAGCGATGGGGAGTGGGGCTCTGGTCTTTGAGGGAAGTACTTTGCCCCGTGAGAAACACAATTATGAGGGGCGGCTGGGTGGCGCAGTCCATTAAGTGTCCATCTCTTGGTTTCAGCTCAGGTCGTGATCTCAGGGTGGGGGGATCGAGCCCCGCGTTGGGCTCTGTGCTGGGGACGCAAAGATCAATAACGCCCCTGGCTTTAAAGAGTGACGGTCTGGAGCAGTGTTTCCCAGATTTTAATGTGCAGACAGTCCCCTGGGGATCCTGCCGTTCGGACTCAGTAAATCTGGGATGGCCAGGGACATGTTGCATTTCTAACAGGCTCCTAGGCGACACTGAGGTGGCTGGTCCAGGGGTCGGCCCCTGGAGCCACCAAGCCGGAATATCCACATGGAAACCGTATGAGTCTGCAACTTTCAGATCGAGACCAGTAGTCATCAGGCTATGGTCCCAGACCCGCAGCGGTGGCACCCCCTGAGAACTTGTTAGAAGCATGAATTCTCGGACCTCACCCCGAACCTGCTGAGTCAGTTTCTGAGGGATCCTGGCAATCTGTGTTTTATTGTCTCCTTCCGGCTGATTTTTGACGCAGGTTAAAATCTGAGCGCCCCCTGTCGAGAGCTACCCTGTCTCGTACGCCAGGCACGCGGGCCACATTTCAAGGGCCCAGAAGCCACATGTGGCTGGTGGCTGCCATATTGGACAGCGCGAATAGAGAACATTTCCATCACGGCAGGCAGTTCGATTGGACAGTGCTGGGAGCCTCTACTGAGGGTATAATCCGGGGTAAGGGCTCCAAGATAAAGGGGGGCACAAGGGCATCTCACCCACACGGGAGGGAGACAGGAAGGCTTTCCCAAGTGGTTTGAGTTTTGAAGAATGAGTAGGCCACAGCCAGGGATTCGCAGGGGAGGGGGCCGTGAGCGGCCTGGGCTGGGCTGTCTGGAGCTCGTGGGAATGGATAAAGTAGGGGGAGGCAAGGCCAAAGGGAGAGCCGGGGCTGGGGGTCAGGGGTCTTCTGTTTTCGTTCGGACCATTTTGGCCTTAATTCTAAAGAAATGTGGAATCTTGGAAAGGTTTTATGAGTAAAGGTGACATGATTCCATTTTATTTGAAGTGAGATTCTGTAACATGAGATTAACCCTGTTGATGTGTACAATTCAGTGGCACTGAGCACGTTCACTGCGTGGTGCAGCCATCACCTCTGCTGAGTCCCCAGACATTCCCCCCTCCTCCCCCTCCCGCCCAGTGAAAACTGTATGCACCTTCAACGCTTGCCCATCCCCCCCATCTCCAACTCTTCCCGGGCTCTTGTTCAGGTTTTAAAGACCCCTCTTACGTCAGCGGGGCTGAGGGCAGGGAGGGGGGCAAGACTAGACTCATTTCCACCAAGCCCTGGATGATAAATGAGAACAGCAGGTGACAGAATCCCCAGCAATATAGGGGATTCCTCAGCAATCCTTATTCCAACCACCCTGTCGGCCACACGAGGAAACCTAGGTGGAGCAGGGCGGAGGGCTTTCCGAGGCCAGCCATTGGTCAAGGGGGCTGTGTCATTTGACCTCCACCAGCTCATTACTCAGCCTGCATGATGGTTGTTACTCACGCCGTGTTTTACCCGGCTAACTGCTCAGCCGTCTGGAAAATCCTGTGTTGCTTCTTTGGACCCCATGGTCATCAAAGAAAATGTCTTTGGCCCATGGAACAATGTGAATCTTTCTGAATCTGCAGGAGGCAGAATGGAGAGGTGGAGGGAGCTAAGGGCTTTGGAAGCCCCAATGGGGCTGGAATCTTGACTCCGCTTAAGAATCCGTGCCCACCGGGCCGCTCCCCTGGACAGCCCAGTTTCCTCCCCTGTAAGGTGGGGCTGTAGACCCCGCTCGCAGGACGGCTGGGAGAATCAACTGGGAGACTGCCCACGAGGCACCCAGCCCTGTGTGTGTCCTCTCCTAACCCCCATGATTCTCCATGTCTTCATTCCCAGCTTCATTCCCAGACCAGTCAGTGTTCATTAAGCTAAACCAGTCAGTGTTAATGTCTAGCCCCACAGAAGGCCGTGGGCAACTTAAATAACATATGGATGCCTTTCCAAGTGTTCTGAGCCTCCGTCTCGGGAAGCTTTGCTCTGAAGCTGGATTGCAGTCTTCTCATTTCGTGCTCTGGTGAATGTGGATCTTTTTACTTGGAGCATATATTTTGGAATATGTGTGTGCCAAGGGTCATCACAGTGTCTTCAGCCCAAGTCCGGTTCCTTGTGGGATAGTTGGTTAACAGTCAGGAAAGCTAAACTGGTCAGTATTAATGTCTGACCCTACCAGAAATAGCCAGTAGCATCTGAGGATGAAAAATGAATGAAATATCTCCAGGAAACAGTCTGGCTTAACTATTTTTGAAGATATAACTTTTCCCCCTCTCTCTGCTGCTCTAGATGTTGCTTTTACATAGGACCAGAAAATGGAAATTTTCACAGCTAAATCGTGTGTGTGTTTCCTCTGATCCAACAGAGCTAACCTATTCGTAGCAAATAACATTATAATATTAATAAATTTAAGAAAAGACAGAACACTCTTTTGGGGGGCGAGGCATGAACACGTGCAGCTTAATGTGTAGGGGGGTGGGGCACAGCACTGAATTCTCAGTGGGGAGGGGGCCGGATGCCATTCTCTTCTTTTCTCAGGAAAGCCTGAAGGTGAACTTTGCCTAGGGGTAAACACTTCCCCTTCCTCATTCTCCAAACCAGCTTCCCCTCCGGCTCCTCCACAGCCCTCCTCCTCCTCCCAGCTTGGGGGAGAGAGCCCTGTGGTGGAAGGGTCGAGGCAAGGGCGCTCAGGTCACAGGAGGGAGGCTGGGGGTCCCTCTGGACCACCTGCTCCTCCTCATCCAGGTTCCTCTTCAGTGGGATGCCTGCATATCCTGCTGTAAGGGGCCGGTCTTGAGAGCAGATGAAAGGGAGAAGGCAGTCAATGTTTTCGCAACGGAGGAGGACAAACAGTACCCAGAGCCCTGCTTCTTTCTCCCCGTAGCCAGCCTGCTACGTCAGGCCACGCGCTGCCTTCCCCTGTTCCCGGGGCCCCAGGCCCCCCTCCTCGTCTTCCCTTTCCTTTCCTGGCCGAGCCGCCTTGCTCAGCTGATGGGATGAGGCAGTGTCTCCTGGAGCCATCCCTTCACCCCGTGCAGGAGTGAGGATGCTCCTCTGGGCTTGGCCTGCGCCCTGCAGGGTTGAGGATAAACTTAACCAGGGGCTTGGGGACAGAGCAGAGCGCCCCTACTTCCTCCCAAACCAAGAGGGCCTTGAGGGGCATGCGCACAGCTGACGTGCAGCCGCCTGGGGCCCCAGGGCAGCCCTGGCTCAAAGCAGCCGTCCCTCCCTTCCCCACTCCAGACCTATTTCCTACCCGGGACAGAACCAGCACCTTGTTTGTCCCCTAACTGACTGCTCCTCTGTCTGGAAAATCTTTTCTTGTTTTATTTGAAGAGCAGAACTGTTCCTTCCTCCCCCTTGGTGATGAGGAAACATTCTGTTGAATTTGGCATCCTCAGCTTCTAGGAGACCTTGGTTGTTTGTAATCTGATGCTATCAGGTTGTTGCATAAGCTTTCCCACTGGGAAGCAGGCTCCGCATCCTGGGCCTTCTGTTCTGCTTGGGGCAGGGGGTGGGTGGAGAAAGGTCAGAGGTGAGGTGGGGCTGGGTGAGGGAGAGAGAGACATGGGATGTTGGCTCTTGGCCCTGGCGGAGGGGAAGGGGGTGGGCAGGGCCGGCTGGTGGGGACCCAGTAGAAGTCAAATTGTGTCTCCTTCTGGGACATTGGCCACCCGGCTTGGAATGTCCCCATCACTGCGCTCAAGGCCACCCCAGGCCAGCCAGAGTCCTCGCTCCAAACAGAGGCTGGTCTGCCCTGTGTTTCTAGAAAACTAGTATGCTGTGGGTATCCTTGGCAAGGACATGTATTTATATTTAGAAACGGAGCCTGCTTCTTTAGAAGGTTATAGAATGCACGCTGCTCAGGACAGGCCTGTCCTTCTACCCAAGTCACAAATACAAATGCCAGGCAGGTAATATAAACGAATGCATGTTTGTTTTCCTAAGCTGTGGGCAGTGTTAGGGATTCAGTAAACTGGAGAGAGGGCCCTGTCTATTCAAAATTAGTTCAGAAAACACTGTTCGTGCCAAACCCAACTGTCAGAGGGCCGGATTTAGTGTGTGAGCTGCCAACTTGCAACTTCTGCTGTTTTTCTCTCTCTAGGTAGTTTTGTTTGTTTGCTTGTTTTTGGTTTTTTGAGTTTTTTGGATGGCATTTGTTGGGCACTTCCGGCAGGCACTATGCCAACGGAGCTGGCTCAGGACTTTATATACATTATCTTTTTTTTAAGATTTTATTTATTTGAGAGAGAGAGCACGTGAGAGAGAGAGATAGAGAGTGCATGAGCAGGGGGGAGGGCAGAGGGAGAAGCAGGCTCCCCGCTGAGCAGGGAGCTCCATGGGGAACTCGATCCTGGGGCCCTGGGATCATGACCTGAGCCGAAGAAAGACGCTTAATGACTGAGCCCCCCAGGCGCCCTATATGCGTTATCTTATGTAACCCACCACCCCATGAGATAGGTGCAGTCATTTTTCCCCTTCACAGCTGAGGAGATCGAGTCTGAGGGAGGTTAAGAATTCTGCCCAAGGCCACATGTTGAGAAGGGAAGGGCACCCAGACCTGCCTGACTCCAAAGGCATCCTCATCTTCCTACTTCCCTCACTAATATTTCTCAAACTCCGGTCCTCAGACCACTGGCATCAGAATCACCTAGAATCAGAGCCCCACCCTAGACTTATTAAGTTAGAATCTCTGGGGGCCCTTCTGGTGCTTCTTTTGTACTGAGAACTTTGCGAACCTCCTTATTTGCCAGGCTGCCTTCGTGACTCAGTGAAGCATGGCAGGGTGTCCCTCGGGGGAACCCCCCCTCCCCCCCAGCCCCCGGGGGGGGGGGGGGGGGGGGGGGGGTGAGTCTTCCTCGGCCTTCCCTGTCCTCAGTACATCATGGAATGCCACCTCACTTCCGCAGCCAGGGAAGAAGAAGAAAGCAAATTCATGAATCATGGTTCTGTTTATGTTTTGGTTGCTGAGGCTAAATATTTATTGCTTTAAGTAAGAGGTTCTGCCTTAATTAGAGTCATAACTAACCACAAGTGCACTAGAATGTGTTCTCACGCCCGTAAGGCATGCATTTCTCCGTAGAAAGTCAAATGTCACGAACACTCGTAATGTGCCGGTGCCACTGATCAAAGTAGTAAGGTTTATCTGAAGTGACGAATCGCTTTTGAAATCAAAAAGTGCGCAGAAGTTTAATTTGAAATCAAAAAGTGCATAGAAGTTCAATTTATGGACTTAGCTATTATTCTTACTTCTGTAACTAATAGGCTTACATTTATGATCCTACAGCATAAAGGTATAAAGGTATAAAGGTGTGAGCAATATAAAACTTATGCTTAGGGGCGCCTGGCTGGCTCAGTCGGTTAAGCGGTTAAGTGTCTGCTTTCGGCTCAGGTCATGATCCCAGGGTCCTGGGATGGAGCTCCACATCAGGCTCCCTGCTCTGTGGGGAGTCTACTTCTCCCTCTCCCTCTGCCTCTCCCGCTGCTCGTGCTCTCTCTATCTCAAATAGATAAATAAAATCTTTTTTAAAAAACCCAAAAACTTATGCTTAAAAGGAGATAAGCCACATCTAATTTTGAAACGCACTGTGTCCACTTCCTGATTTTGCCCCTTACCCTCCTTGCCCTTGTCCTAGATGGGCTCTCTCCACATTAAGTCACCAGGAGAGCTTTAGAAGATATTAATGTCTAGGTACCATCCCAGGCAAATTAAGTCATAATTTCTGGCAAAGGAAACTTGGCCTGGGTATTTTTTAGAAGCCCCCCCTAGGGGTCCTACTATGCATTCAGGGATAGGTGGGAGCCACTGTCCTAGAATAATGGCTCAGGGGCTGCCTCTGTCGTTAGACCTGGATTCAAATCCTGGCTCTGGCATTTGCTAGCTGTGTGACCTTTGGCAAATGACTTAACCTCTCTGAGCTTCGGTTTCTACATCTAAAAAATGGGGATAATAGTGCCTAGCTTGCAAGGTTGTCATTAGGATTAAATGAGATAATGCAGGGATGCACTTAGCATTACGCTTAGAGGTACTTTAACTTGGTACTTAGGGAGGGCTCAATAAATGGGAGATATTATTGTTACTGTAATTACTCTGTTTCACTCAGAATGAGTTTCCATTAGTGGGAGCAGGTATCACTGCAGAGTACTGGGGGACCAGGGGCAGCTATCCTGGGACTCAGCCTTAGCTAGTGCAGATAAACAGAAACAAACACTGTTAGATGTTTCTGATAATCAGATGCCACAACTCTGGGGACCCACCGAGGATGCTAGTGGAATCTTTTTAAAGTTTGTCCACCTGGCAGTGCCAGTGAGATACTTGGATTTAGAGCAAGACAAATCCACGATGAGGGGGATTTAAGAAAAAAATGGTTTTAATTGAAGTGTAATTCACATACCGTGTTCTATTAGTCTCAGGTGTACAATGTCATGATTCAACAAGGTGGATCTTTTTTATAATTGCTTACTCACACTCTGGACTCCTTTAAGATAAAATTCTGCTATAGGAGGAGGTCTGTGGGCCCGGCTGGAATATGTAGTTGCGTCTTCCTGTTAAAGCCAGAAGTCACAGTGCAGACATCACTGGCTGGCCAGTCCTGATGACCCAGAGGGGACTCGCTCCTCAAGTGGCCATACACAGCCATCCTCTTTCTCTTAACTCCAGAATCTTTCCATGTGGACTGTCCACTCTGTTGACACACACACTTTTTATAGCTGGCTGGATTCCTCCTAATCCCTCCAGCTTTCAACCTGCTGCTGAAATAAGGCAAACGTATCGAACAATTTTTTTTCTCTGAAAACCGAATTAGGAAAATCAGTTGCCTGAGAAAGAGCAACACAAGAGGTCATGGCGCACAACAGAACCCCTAGTGGTGAAGGTCAATTAGCAAAAGTATTAAGGAGGCGCTAGTGTGTTCTTCTGGAAACATGCTGGAGGCAGAGACCCAGCCCTGGTGCCCCAGGCACCCCCCCCACCTGCTATGCCTTCCCTCGATCGTGCCTCCCACATGACTGTCCTTGGAACTCTGGGCTTGCTTCTTCCAACTGGAGGCTTCACTTGTCCTTCACATCTGGCCTCAGAGATGAAGAGAGTCTGTTTGAATTTTGTGCAGTGTGGATATGCAAAAAACAGGCTCCCTATTTTCACCCATCTATCCCCCCTCCCCAACTTCCATACAGATGCCTGTCCTTGGGTATGGGGGTGGTAGAATTATCTGCAGGGCTCTAGCACGTGCAATCGGGGATGCTTCCTCTCTGCTCTTTGGCCTTGAGCTGCAGCATGAGTTATGCATTCCAAAGCCACGTGGGAGTGCGGTTCAGGCTTGCTGCAACTTTGGATTCCCTGTTCCATGTGCGTGAAAAATTGAAAGTGGGCTCTGTACGTCTTTATGGGAAGGGCGGCTCTCGACAGAGAGCCAAGCGCTTCCCATTCAGCCTGCCCAACTCCACTTGGTTTTGAGAGTCCCACACCCCAGACCATAAACAGTCCATAGACGTGAGTTGTTTTATGTTTTGTTTCTTACTTCAACACTTGGGGGACTCCAAAGCTGGTTATGAGAAAATCCTAAGAATGCCGAGCATTTCCGGTGGGGTGTGCTGGGCCAGGGACATCAAAGGTTCTGTTTGCAGCTGTGTGAGTACAGAGCGACAGACGCCCGGGTCTTGTAGCCCCCCTCCCGCCCGTCATCATTGCTTTCCTATTCGCGCCAGCCAAACATGGGGAAGTTGCATGACCGCGATATGTGTGAGCCACATACAGCGTTTGCCTTGGAAGGGCTTTCTACACGCTAACTTTGTGGAATCCTTGGCTCATCTAGGATGAGGGTGGGGTGTGTGTGGGAGTGGTGGGGATGGTCATGGTTAATTCAATGCTACATGAATTCAGGATGTTTCCATAAAACATGACCTCATCTCTTCCAGCCCGCTGGTCATCATTATATTGGTGGTCACTTTTGACTTCGTGGTTACGAAAATAATTCCTTTAATTACCAAAGTGGAAATTCATAGATTGCACATAGATTGTTCTTACCCAACCCAGGAGCCCCCCGCCAAGAGGCAAGAGGTCCGAGCTATTACTAATGCTGTCTCCACAACACAAGAATGACTCATTAACTCAAAAGAAAAACAAAACGAAGTGAAGCAAAAACCAAAATACAACAATAAAGTCCGTGCCAGATCAGTTGTTGGGCGTTGAGCAGATCAAATAGCTGGGGGAGTTTCAGCCTTTCTCTCTTTTCAAATAATTGTCTTTTTTTTTTTTTTTTAATCCTAAACAGTCACATTATGATCAGTAGGAAGAAAAGTCATTTTTATTCAACCTGTTTGTTAAATATGTACTATGTCCTGGGTGTATGAGACTGATGGAGTCTCATGGTGTGGAGCTATACCATCAGCAAGTCAATGAACAAACCAGACAATTCAAAGTATTAGAATTGTCACGAAGAAAATAAAGTGACATGGTTCAATAGAGAGTGACAGGAGCAACTGTTTACCTATGTTGAATCCAGGAAAATAAGAGCATGGAATGCGAGATGTGAGCTAGAGCGGTAAAAAGAGCTGGTTATAAAAGAAGTTCTTCCTTTGTGGGAGTGATCCGAGACTCTCAGGATGCCTTTAGGAAAGGACTGTGGTTCCGGAGAACCGACTGTATGTGTCCCGTCACAGGGGGAAGTCCGGCCAAGCAGACCACGTGGGAAGCAGGGCACCGGGTCCCCGCTCTGGCTTACTGGCCCGGCAGAGTTCCCGTCAATGTCACCAGCACCGCCCTGTTAAGGTATGAGACCCAAACTCTCTTGAAACGTTGGGATGCAGAGCAAGAAAATCATGGACGGACGCCTCAGTGGTAGTTACCTCTAGAAGAGCGGCCTCCCCGGCCACCTGCCTTGGCCGGGTGCTCCCAGGTACCCCCAGAGCTCTGAGTGCCACAGCTCCGATCTCCCGGTGCTAGTTAAAGCCGCAGTGGCTCTTTTCAGGCTGTCCTCTGGGGATCATGTTGGAGTGAAGAGGGGACTCGGTGGGTTTCGTGGTCTTGATGCCGAGCCAGGGTGTCTGCTGACACTGCGGGGGCAGAGAGGTTCACAGCCCCGTCTGCCCTTTGGGTCTGGGCTCAGCTGAAGGGAGGGAATAGACCACTGAAGCCATCCCATCCTCGGGGGTAGGGCAGGTGGCCGCAGGGCGCCCGTGTGAAGCCAGCGTGTCACCAGCCATCACGGAATCTAGGTGTCCACCTGCCCTGGAGGGGGAGGGAGAAGGAGGTGGCCCCACCAGGCTGGCAAGGAAAGAATGAACTGTAGGTGAGGCCATTCCTACCTCTGGCAGGGAAGCTTCTCCAGTGAGGTGAGTTCACGGGCTGCTCCCTTAAGTAGAAGGATGACTGTAAATAAGATCGTCTCCCTCCCTCGCCCTTATCTCCTTATGAAGGCAGATCCCGGAGCCTGAGTGTCCTTGGCACGGCCCGTGGCTGTGCTGTGCCATTCTGAGAGGAGTTGCTTGCAGCTGTCTGTAACCGAGGCTTACAACGGGAACTTGCCACTCCTTCGGATGGGGACTTCCTCTCCGTGGTTCTGCTCTGTGTTCACTGACAAGGGGGCCTGGGTGCTGCTCATGTGCTCAGAGCTTTTGGTCTGGTTAGAGACGGAATTGCTAGGCTCTTCCAATAGCCGAATGGGTTGTGGCCTAAGGAACACAGCCTCACAGAGGAAAACAAGTTTCCTGGGCTCCTTCCAGCATCCCCGGACCTGGTGGGGAGCAGTGAGAAAGACCGAAGCCCAGGGGAAAGCAAGGGTAAACAGCTCTGATGGCCGGGGTGGGGGGGAGAGGGGGTAGGCGCCATCCCTGGCAGCCTGGGGGCCCCCAAGACTCCAGGTCAGCCCTGTACAATACAATCAGGAGGGGGCAGCATGCTGTCAGGGGTGCGGGGGATGCCAGCAGGTGTGACAACAGCGTGGGCTGGAGTCTGATGTCAGGCCGGCCGGGAAGAGGGCCAGACGGGCTGCTTTTTATGGGGCTGACTTGGTGCAGTCCGGCCAAGTGTTCACAGGCTGGGCCGCACATGCACGAATTACTGGGCAATCTCTCAAGTTCCATCACCGAAAACCAAGCACGTGCTTCTCATCTGAGAAGGGTTTTTGCACCTACAGTCAACCACAGCGCCGCAAAAACAGTGCACCATCGCGTTAACGATTCAGGGCCTCAGAGGGGACAACTGACTTAGGGAATAGTTTGGAGACTGAAAAAAGCAAGTCTTGGCACAAGATAACATTTGTTTGGGGGCCCCTGGAGTTTTACCAGGACAAGACTGATAACACCCCATCAGCTCCCCATAGGATATTTTCTTGGGTGTTAAAGTTGACCTAGTTGTAGCAGGAAAGTTTGTCTCCATAGGATTCACCCCCTTGCTCTTTTCCTCCATGAGTCCATCCATGTAAAGCTAACTTGGGTGGAGTGTCCTTCCTGCCAGAGACACAGGGCCATCATGTGTCTCTTCCATGACTCCTTCAGGGTCCGTTCTAAGGAGAAGAGACTTATGATCCGTTTTCAAGAAACTGATGAGAATACTTCATGTCCTTGGGCGCCCAGCCAGGAACTAGCACCCAGAGTGCTTAGCACCTATGCTAGTACTTGATTCCTCGGGGGGGATATAGATCTTCTTCCAGAACAGAGATAACTCCCCTGAGCCATTCAGAGCTAAGGCCAGAGTTCCTTACACCTCAGTTCTGGTGGCCCTGAGCCATGATGAGAAGAGACAGGTTGATCTAAATACTCACATGAATACAGAAGAGTAAAGCATGCGTTGGGGGCGGGGGACGAGGGACGAGGGGTGCAGACTAATTCCATTGGTTCCCTTTCAGAGACACTGTGAATGTTCCATTGCACACCCATGTGACGAAACGAGGTCAAAGAAAGGTCTCACACATGTCCCGAACCCCAAAGCCCAGGGACACAATAACAGAGTGAGGGGAATTCCTTTATTCAACAAATATTTATGGTTGTGTCCAGCTGTGGGTCAAGCATTGCTCTAGGGACTGGGGATGGCGTAGTGAGCAAACCAGACAGAAAGTTCCTGACGGTTAGGAGCTAACCCACCCTCAGGAGGGCAGGGCTTTGGCAGTGTCCGTCAAAGGGCTTGGTGGTTTGAACCTCAGGCTCTTAAGGCAGGACAGCTCAACCCTGGCAATGTTGATCATTCTCTGCTGTGGGGGACTATCCTGGGCATTGTAGGATGTCGAGTCATGTCCCTGGCCTCTACCCACTAGATGCCAGTGGCCCCTCCACCACCAGTCGTGACAACCAAAGGGCCTCCAGGCAGCACCAGGTATGCCCGGGAAGGACAGACTCGTGCTGGTTGAGAACCACAGTTTTAATGTGATTTCTGGTGAAAAGAGGTGAAGCTTGTGCTCTGCATCTCTGAGCTGGGAGCCTGCCATCTCTGTTCAGAACAGAGCCTCAGAGATTCCTAGGCCAAGTACAAGGTGACCAGATCTCATTTGGAAAAACAGCTAGAGGTTCCGTTTAGCGGGGAGAGCAGATAGTCCCCTGGGGTGCCTGGTGGCTCTCTTGGGATACCCGAAGTGCTGTCAGTTGTGGGGGAGGGTGATTTGCCTGCTTCTGTCCTGTCCTGAGGCCCAGTCCCGGAAGTCAAAGCTACAAGAACACCCGGCTTGCATCAGTGTCCTGTGGTTTAGGTGTCACCACGAGGGCAAGGTCTGGCCACACACCTCCTTTCAAAGTCCCCCACTCTTTCCCGTGGGCAGTGGGCGGTGGAGCGGGAGATGGGGAGGGGTCTCACACCCACCCCCGCTCCTAGCTGTGCTCTGCTAGGTAACGGATGTGCATGCTCTGTGGTGGGGGCTCCTGACACTCGGGGACCCCTGTGTTGCCTGGAAACAGTGCTGTGGGGTCTGCTTGCCTCTAAGAGGGGCCTGGGACAGGGCCCTGGGGGAAGCTGCAGCCTCTCCGCCATTCGCCAAGTGACTCAGGCCAGGAAGGGGTGTGTTCCTACTTTTCCCAGGGCTCACAAGAGGGAATTACAACAGGAAGAAACTTGCAACTAAATGCTACAAGGAGCTGCCCCCACGTCCTAGGGACGGTTCCCACTCTCCTGCCACCTGGAGGAAGTTCTGCGGTCCCCTCCCTCTGCGTTCAGGCCCATGCACCTCCAATCCTTCCCTTGGCAGCCCCCTTGCCCTTCGCACTTCCCGTCTTCAGATCACACCGCCTTACCCCAGATATAATGTCCCCAGCTTCTAGGAAACTCTTCCCTTCCCAGCTCTTCCGTCTGCCCTGGGATGCTCTCCCCCCAGCATGGCCCAGCCCCAGTTCCCATCCACACCTGTCCTTTGCTGCTGCTGGGCCACCTGGGCGAGCTCCTGGCAGCCCTTGTGCTCGGCCGGCCGGACCCTGCGTCGTCGTCCCCATCGCTGGCTCTCCACGCCCAGATTCCTGTGGTAACACCTCGGAGAGGAACACAAGCATGCGCACTGCCTCTGGACAACTTTCAGTGTGCGGGCTGGCTGAGGCCATATTAAGAAAGAAAGAAGCTATTTTCATATGGGCAGCAGAACCTGCAAAGGTGGCCCCCTGCCCACTCTGATGGCAGCATTTTGGGTCACTGTGCAGAGAAAGCGCAGGCCCAGGGAAGTGGGGTTTCCTCCCTCCAGAAGCCAGGGCCGACTTGTCCCTTAGGCCGGGGCAGGGGTGGGGGCAGGGCCAGGCCCATGAGATTTTTAGGGATGCAGGAGATTTTTAATTTCTTCTAAAATCAGAAGGAGAAAAAAGAACTTTTAGGTTGAAGAAAATGGTTTAATATGTATTGTTTCCCTATGCATCTTTCTGTCAACACAGTTGTGAACTCGAATTTTTAATATTTTGTATGGAAGACAGGGCCCACAAAGAGCCATCGAAAGTCAGAATGTGGCCCTGCCCAAAGCCTCCATCCCAAGTAGCGTCAGCCGCAGAAACTTGAAAATGTAGGTTCTGGGTTTTTTTTTTACGTCTCTTTAAAGACTCTCAGGACCAGTTTCTTGGGTGGGTTTTTTTTTTTTTAATTTTTTATTGTTATGTTAATCACCATACATTACATCATTAGTTTTTGATGTAGTGTTCCATGATTCATTGTTTGTGCATAACACCCAGTGCTCCATGCAGAATGTGCCCTCTTTAATACCCATCACCAGGCTAACCCATCCTCCCACCCCCCTCCCCTCTAGAACCCTCAGTTTGTTTTTCAGAGTCCATCGTCTCTCATGGTTCGTCTCCCCCTCCGATTCCCCCCCTTCATTCTTCCCCTCCTGCTATCTTCTTCTTTTTTTTTTTTTTCTTAACATATATTGCATTATTTGTTTCAGAGGTACAGATCTGTGATTCAACAGTCTTGCACAATTCACAGCGCTCACCATAGCACATACCCTCCCCAATGTCTCCCACCCAGCCCCCCCATCCCTCCCACCCCACGCCCCACCCAGCAACCCTCAGTTTGTTTCCTGAGATTAAGAATTCCTCATATCAGTGAGGTCATCTGATTGACTTATTTCGCCCAGCGTAACACCCTCCAGTTCCATCCACGTTGTTGCAAATGGCAAGCTCTCATTCCTTTTGATGGCTGCATAATATTCCATTGTATATATATATATACCACATCTTCTTTATCCATTCATCTGTCGATGGACATCTTGGCTCTTTCCACAGTTTGGCTATTGTGGACATTGCTGCTATAAACATCAGGGTGCACGTACCCCTTCGGATCCCTACATTTGTATCTTTGGGGTAAATATCTTGGGTGGGTTTTGAGGTTGGGAGCAGCTGGGCTTCCTTTGCTGGCCTCTGTAGGACCAACATTTTCTCTAAGCTCACGCCTCAGCTGGGGGCCCAGCCCTGGGATGGCACTGGGACCGTGAGTGCCCAGGAACCTCTCCCTCTTCCAGGGTTAACTTCAGGGGCTTGGCTTCCCCCAGCACAGAAGGAAAGACTGGGTGACAGCCTGGGCTTGACAATCAGTGCTGGATTGGCAAGTCATCGGAGATGTTGAAGATTTTCTCGTGGGCCAAGGTTTTCTTTGTGCTCTGGGTGGGCAAGGTACCTCTGAGCATCCTGACCAATTCTGAGATGCTAGGGTCCCAAGCACATTAGACTTCATGCTTTCTTCCATTAGAGGATGTGAAGCCTCCTGATACCAGGGAGAAAATGTAAGATGGAAAGAGAAAGTATGCCATAGGTTCCAGTCGAACACAGATCCTGTTTTTCTTGCTCATTGATGTGACCCATTTGTGACGCTGGTCTCTCTTCAGGGTGCAATTTAGAGAAAGCTCGAACCAACAGCCCCCGGCCACCATGGCCTTCTCGGACTGCACTGCAGTGCTCTGTGCTGCCCAGTTTGTCCCAGGATCCTTGGACTCTGGACAGGTTTCTGGACTGTGCTGGACTCTGTTAGTGCTTACTCAGCACTCCTGACTTGGCCCGTGTGGGATGCCACCTCCTGGAACGCGTATCTCCAGAGATAAGCCACCAGCTGTGTGGCCCGTGAAAGCTGAAGGCAAACCAGAAACACTCTGTGCCATCGTCCAGGGAGAGATTCTGCCCCGGGGTTGTAGGCAGGGCCACACGGTGGGCAGAAGCTCAGTCCCTCCCCACAGCCCCTGTTGCTGGGCAGAGAACCCCTCCCGGAACCTCTGGGTGGTAACAGTGGGAGGTGTGGCCTCTGAGGCCTCCCTAAAAGTGTGCCTGAAGCTCGGTGCTGTGCCCAGCCTCAGGCGAACCAGGGCCTCTCTCCCGGGCAGTACCCCTCGCCTTGGCCCTGCCTTCCTGACTGCATCGCAACCCACTGACTCAGTTGGCCTGGCCCTTGGATCTAAACAGCTTTGTTGAAAGGACAGTCCATTGGTTTATGCTGGAGAGCTTTTTTCTGACAAAGCACAGCAGGCTGGCAGGAGATGTGCCCTAGAATAGAGTAAAATTGTACCACATGACTTAAAAAAAAGTCGCATGAACAAAATCCACCAAAATGATAACAAAATGGTAGCTTTGGGTAATGCGCTATTCGTGCGTTGTTCCCTCTTTTATGTTTCTGGATGTTCTATTTTTTTTCCCCTACCGTAAACATTTACTATTTTGTAATGGGAGAAAAGCAACTGAGATAAAGGGGTGCAATGTTTCACGTACTGTGGCATTTTAAACAAAGACTAAATATTTGTGACATGGAGACCCAGGGAAGGAATAATGAAGTGAACATTCTCCAGCAGGTACCTGTCACACTCTGTCCCCTCTCAGCTAGTGGCTGTGGCTTAACTGGTGACAGGTAGAACCCCTTCATTCTTAGGTCCATAGGGAGGCTCTTGTGAATAATTATTTTTTATTTTGATTTTTAAAAAGATTTTATTTATTTAGTTGAGAGAGAGAGAGAGAGAGCACAAGAGGGAGGAGGGGCAGAGGGAGAGGGAGAAGCTGACTCCCCGCTGAGCAGGGAGCCTGACGAGGGGCTTGATCCCAGGACCCTGGGGTCATGACCTGAGCCGAAGGCAGATGCGTAACCGACCGAGCCACCCAGGTGCTCTTCTTGTGAATAATTATAACACAAACACCCAGTGAGTCCGTTCAGAGGTCTTCTATATGCCTTCTCTGTGTGTCTCATCCATACAGTACCCCGTGAGGTGGGCACTATTATCATCATGCCCATTTTAGAGAATAGAATACTGAGGCATTGAGAAGCCAGAGAGATGCAACCCTGGGATTTGAGGCCAGGTAACTCTCAGCCACAGGGTCTGGGTGCACAACCACTGTGCCATTCTGCCTCTTCCGGGAGCAGAAATCCAGGTGGAACCCGAAGAAAGGAGAGGCAAGCAGAGGGGGACAGGCCACGAAGGAGGATGTGGGTGCTCAGTCTGGGCTGGTTTGGGTGGGCCTGGACCACAGCGTGGCCAGGGAGAGCCTGGGAATAGTTGGGGCTGACGCTGTCTTGTTCTTCCCGCAGTGTGCTGGACATCTTCCCCACTGTGGTAGCTCTGGCCGGGGCCAGCCTGCCCCAGGACCGGCACTTTGACGGTTTGGATGCGTCTGAGGTGCTCTTTGGCTGGTCGCAGACTGGGCACAGGGTAAGTGGAGGAGGTGTGTGCTCTGCTCAGGCTCTTCAGGAGATTGGCCTGCTGCCTCTCATCCAGGGCCACCTTTGTGCAAAGAGAACCATCCTTGGACGATGCATGGAGGTGGCTGCTCCAGGCCTAGTTTGAGAAGGCCTGATGGACGACCTCTTTGAGACAAACCTCTCTTTCCACTCCTCTCCCCCTCTTCCCCTACGATCAATCCAGTTTGCCAATCCAGACTCACGTTTAACAATTGGGCTTAGAGCGGGTATACAGGCGTGCTGATTCCCCATAACACAGGATGTTTTTTCGTAATTATTGAGTTTTCTGACACATCGTAGGCACCTGGCACGTTTTTGTTGGATGAGACGGCTGAGTAGTGTGAGTGACTTGTGTATCGTGGGGCTCCCCGACTAGAATGGAACTTTCCAGAAGGCAAGGATCTCACCAAGAATTCTCAGTGTACTTCACAGTGCCTGGCACCCAGCCAGCATGCCGTCAACGTGGATCTGATGAACAAATGAATGAACAGACACATAAACGAAACAGCTCTTGAACGGCAGGGCCAACAAGGGCTTTATGCCTCTGACCTTCCCCACCCCCCCGCCCTGGCTCCCGGAGGGCCCGGCCTGTGACTTTGCAGCGCCTGCACCGCAGGGTCCCCTCCTCGTGTGTGCTGAGGCGCTCGGGGGCAGTGACGGCCAGGAAGTGTCGGGCCCGATGGCCTTTCCATGTCATTTCCATGTGTTTTCCTTTCACCCAAAGGAAGAGGAAGTGGGCGGAGGGAACCCCAAACCCCTTTGTAGGGCCTGGCGAGCCCATGGCTTCTTAGTTTGGGACCCACACATCAAAGGGTCTATTTGTGTCTTTACCGAGGGTCACATGGAAGTGACTCAAATGCTGCTCAGATGTACGGTGGCCGTCACTGAAGCTGCCCCCGGCCCTCAGCCGGCTCAGGGCAGGCCAGCACTCTGGCCCCGAGAGGGCCCCCCGTGCTTCTGTGAGCGTTCGTGCAGTTTCTGGGGCTTGTCAGACGTGCCTGAAATGCCCTCTGCAGAAGCACGGCTTCTCCTGCAATACGGAACCTTCTAGAGCTGCAGACCCTTCCAGGCTGAGCTCTACGGCTGAGCGGCAGCAAAGCAGCAGGAAGATGGTTTCCGCCTTTGGGCTGGAGGTTTGCAGTATGTGACCCTGGGGGGTTACGGAAGACGTCAGTGGAGAGGTGCTCCCGAGTGTTTATTACCACAGCTACTAATAGAATAATTGGGGTCACCAGGAAGTGCTTCAAGGACTCCGAGCTCCCTGACGTGGTCGGTGTGCCTGTGGAAGCCAGCTCCTTGGCGCTCACTTCCGTTCTCAGCCGCGAGAACGCTCACTCCCTCGCTGGTTGCTGCTTTGTGCAGAGTCACCGAGGCCCAGGCTCGGGGCCGCACAGTTACTGGTCTAGTGCCCGACGGGGGTGGGCCCGGGACACCCAGCAGGAAGACGAGACACAAGCCACAGCACTGTTGGGGGTTTTCGTGGGGACCCATGATGTGTGGGGACGCAGCTAGAGTGCGGCTGGTCGGCTCCCTGACCACACCCCGGGGCCCAGGAGGAAACAGCCGCCCGCACTGCTTACCGGAAGCCGCTGATGGTACCTTCTAGAGCAAAAGCGCTCGGGTGCTGGCACCTTCGGGCCCACCCAGCCTCCCAGAGCGCTAGATCCCCGCAGTGTTTGTGAAGACGCTTGAGATACGTTTATTTAGAGTTTGAGGGCAGCACAGGTAATTGTTGGCCCTGAGTCTGGTCTTTTCTGGTCACCTGCTGAAAAGACTAGAGTAAATCGTCTTGAATTTGCTGAAGAGAGGCCAGGAGGTAGAGTGAGTGATCATATAGCTATACATTCATATGCATATGGGTATGCACACCTTCGCGGCTCCCCAGGGAAGTTTTAAGCAGCACACTTTAATTGTGTTCACACTTAGATGGGTCCTGGGCTTACAAGGGTTCTCACAGGGCGTGGTTTAGAAAACCACTCCAGTTTCAAGAAGCTCGAAGTAACTCCTAGATGATATCTCAAAAACGGTATGCAAATACGGCTCAGCAATGGGGCTCTTCCCTGTTTTGCAAATGAAGTAACCACAAGTTGAAGAGCTCAAGCCACCTAGAGCCACAGGCCCACTGGCAACCTACTCAGGCCCGATGTGGAGGGTTTACTTAAAGGCAAATCATGGGCTACCGGGTTTTCCTACAGAACGATCTTCTCATTGTCTCCTTTGAGGTCCCTTGGGACGTCGGGTGGTGTTTAAAACCCGTAGCATCCGCCACCAGCCTGCCGTGGTCTTGCTCCTGGGTCTGCATCTGGGCACTGAGGGTAGCCACGAGCAGGGGGAAGGGAGGCTGCCTCAGGGATCCCACTTTTGCCTGAGTCCCGGATGGAAGCTGGATGTTGTGACGTCCCCACGGGTCGAGTCCTACTGCAGGTGGCAACCAAGTCCACAGATTGTCAACAAAGGGAAGGCTTCTTTAATGGCTCTGCATCTGCCGGTCCAAACCGGTCTGGGGCAGCTGTGGGTCCTGAAAGACGTGGCACCTCCCTGGAGGCCATACATTGAGGAGATGGGAGCTGGGTTGCAGGCTCTGGAAGTCCCATCACTTCTCTTAGGGAGGCCCCTAGCGGTGAAAGCCGCCATGCGGAGTGGCTGGCCACGTTTGGAGACAGAGCTCTGCAGCCCCACCTGCGCGCGCACGTGTGTGTGTGTGTGTGTGCGCGCGCGCGTGTGTGCGTGTGCATGTGTGTGTGTGTGTGATACACGCCAGCCTCCAGGGCCCGAGGACATGCTCTCCTGCTTAAAACAACAAAACAAAAATGAAACAAAGCAAACAGGTAGGAAAGGCAAGGAAGAAGGTGCACCGTGGTTGCAGAAGATAAAGTCATCTTTGAAATTCGGGCGGGGTATCCCCCGCCCCTCCCCGGGAGAGGACCCATCTTCAGCGGTGATTCATGTGTAAATTAGCCAGCCTTCTTCCTCTGTTGATAGAAACAAGACCGCCCTGGCCAGTCTGCACGAAGGAAAACAAAACCCATCCCGGTTTCCGAGCCGGAGCCAACCTGAAGTTTTGCTTCCTTTTCCTCTTGGATTTTGCAAGTTGCCTCTGGTAACGATGCATAAATATCCTGGACGTGGCAGCCCACCCTGATGGAGTGTCTGTGACTGAGACTCAAATCGTGTCCATGACTTGAACCAGCGGAGCGCGACTCCCACTTCCTGGATGTCTGAGTGCGTCTTAGGTCGGCGGACAAGATGATTTTCCAAGTCCCCCACTTCCTGCCTTCTCCAGAAGGAAACCGAATGGCCTCCTGCAGTGACGGGCTTGGCTTCCTGCAGGCCTGGCAGAAGAGTGCGTTTTGAGTTACGACTTCTTTTCCTGTTTGGAAGGAGCCTGCTGTCATCACGCTGGCTGGGGGCCTTGCGGGGACTGTCACGAGAGCAGAGCACGGAAGCTGCAGGTGTGGGAGGAGTCCCGCCCTCGGCATCCTCTCGCAGCCGGGAAACTTGGGGGGACGGCTATTTACTGCTCCAACAGATGTTTCTCATTTTTTTTTAAGCCCCATGGAAACTTTGAATCACGTAAGCGCCTTTCCAGTGATATATATCGGTCATGATTCATACCAGGGCGGTCTCCCGCTTGCAGCCCAAACCCACCAACTGACCAAGGACACCGGTCATTTATTTTCTACCAGATCCTGCCCTTGGCAAAGCCCGAATTAGGTGTTTCCGCTCTGTAGGGTGATTCTTTCATTGATGGCCTGATGAGGGAGGATTTCCTCAGTCCGAGTGGGGTGGGATTGAGTCAAAGGTGAGGACATCCATGTTAGGCTGTGCCCAGTTCTGGAGAAATCATGCGGAGCTGTCCTCTCGAGGATGCCTTCTTATGCCACCCTTGCTCCAGGGAGAGCGAGAAAATCAACTGGATGCTGAAGAAGCCGTTTTTCCAAGGAGATCTGAGGAACACCTGCGTCAGAATCCCTGGGAAGATCTCTAAGACAGGCAGGTCCCCAGGCCCTATCTTGAACCTGAGGGCTGGGGCCCCAGCAGGTGTGTGAGCCGGCGCAGTCACATCCCCCCTGCCCCCCGCACTTAGGACAGCCCTGCAGCTGGTTTCAAGAGCAGGTGCTGTGCCATCTTGAAATTCTTCAATGTTGAACAAGCTTTCTCTCACTTTGATTTTGCACTGGACCTTGTGCATTCTGTAGCTGGTACCAGGCCTAGGAATCTGACCACAGCGGCAGCCCACTCTGATTAATTAACTGGCCAAATAGGTACTTCATGGAGGCCCCCCAGGGGGTTGGCCGGTGTGACCCACAGGCCCGTGTTGGTCAGTGTTTCAGGCCAGGGTGGGGTGGGGCTGGTGGGCCAGACACCATGACACAGAAAGGAATGCTTTCCAGGGAGTATCCAGCATGGCTGTCTGGTTAGGAAGCTCTGTTCCTCTTTCCCAGGTGCTGTTTCACCCCAACAGTGGGGCGGCTGGAGAGTACGGAGCCCTTCAGGCGGTCCGCCTGGGACACTACAAGGCCTTCTACGTCAGCGGTGAGTCTGGTGTCCCCTGCCCGGATCCTCCCTGAGGCCTCCAGGAGTGAGTGTGGGCTGCCCTCCTTCAGGGAGCTCTCAGCACCTAGGGCCCCCCAGCACAGGTCATCTGCCCCCACACATAGGAAAACAAGGGCTTTCTACCGTTGGCCGACATTTCTAGCAAGCTTGGAGCTGGTCAGCACACTTAACACAGTTCCTTTCCACCCGAAGAATGTTTCATTCCATTGTTACGCTTTAAATGCCAGTTTGGCTGAACATGAAATGGGAGCTCAGAGATATTTTAAAGTGTAATTTACTGGACAATAGACTGTTTCAGAAAATAGACTTGAGAGGTCGAGTTAGCAAACTGACAGAAGTCTCTCTGCATCTTGGTTCACTCGCTGACCATCTTAAATGTATATTGTAGAAATGTGATACTGGGTCAGGATGGTTCTCAGAATCTTCCAATGGCTTCTTGCTGCCCACTGAGTTCAGGGTCCTTCCAGCCTGGGTCCCCACACTTTTCCAGGGTCAGTTCTCCAAGAGCAACGACCTTCTTCCTTGGCCTCATATCAAAACCTCTCTCAGCTGCAAGGGCCTCACATCAAATTCTAGTACCCCGGTCATAAAACTCTCTCTCATCTTCCTGGCTGGGTACGATTTGGAAAAACTCTGATAATGATCACGTTCTGCCATATATGCCAGTCATTTGGGTACATGTTTGTTTGGGTTTTTTGGAGGGGTTTGGAGGGGGTCCATGTTGTATTTCCCTTACTAGTTTTGAGCTTTGTAAGATACTTTGTTTTTGTTGTCTTTAAGTGCTGAGCACAGCATCTCATACCTCGTAGGGACTCTAACATTTTTCTTTTAGTGAATGAAAAACAAAACAAAACAACAAAACAAAATCCGGGACCTGGTGCAGATTCCAATTTGATTCAGTTGTTTCGTGTTAGAGCGTTCCAAAGAATTATATAATAAAGAAATGATTTTCCCTGAGTATAAATACGTGATCCCGAAGAAAATGTGGCATTAAAACAAAACAAGTTCTTTGAGTTCATAACTTGAGGGATATTAAAAATGCCACAAGAATTATTGATTCTCCAAAACCTAAAATACTGGTTTGTCAGATATTTGTTATGCTTTCAGATGGAAAGTTTCTAGATTACAGTCCTTACATTACATTATCTCAGAGGTATGGCTTCTCCAGGCTGAGTTAATTTCAGAAGTCACAGCCCTGCCAGAAAGCCCTTGGCACCACAGGATCGGAATCCTGAATGTTACTATGAAGTAATTGGACTGTTTAAAACGATCTCAGTCAGACAGGAATTATGATACCCAGGGGAGGGGAGGTCTCTTCTTCTGAGGAGTCACCGAAGTCCCAGGAGCGTGAGCACGAGGATGGGGAGGACGGACCTCTCAACAGCTGGGTGTGTGTTGGGGAGGAAGAGTGGGACATGTTCTGATCTCTCCCTTCCCCTTCTCTTTGAAAATCCACATCCTTATTACTTAAAACTATTTCAGATAAATGACATGTCTTGACATCTATTGCCTTAGATTAGAGAATGATGTGGAGGGAGTTTATCCACGGATTTTGAGGCTTTTCCTCTCTGGCTCCCTCCTCCTTCCTGAGATTTCTACTCATCCATTTTCTCCCGTTCTGGCAGCCCTGAGCTCTGTCCCTGGACACCTCAAGCCAAAGAGACGACACCTTTCTCCCTGGGCTCTAGCTGCTCCCTGCTGCACAGGCTGAGGGGTGTCTCTAGGCAGGGTGGGAAACTCTTAAAACGCAGACCCGACTCCCTGCGGCCTCTGTCTTTCAATGATCAACTTCTTTTCGGTTTCTGCCTGCCTTGGTCATTTGCTGGTGCCTTCAATTTTTTTTTTTTTTCCTAAATATGTTGCCTAGAATTTAGAAGTGTTATCCATAGGAGGGCTGGTTCCATGCAAGCTCTTCCATGATCCTCTAAGTGGAAGTCTTACATTTTCATAAGAGGCGTCTGCCCTAGCCTTTGCTCAACTGATTGCAAACCTCATTCGCTGCCCTTTACTGGCAGTGAAGAGGAGCCAAATTGGACTCCAAATTCTAGGCAAAGACAGGGACTCTTACGTTCTGCTGAACGACCTGAATGTCAACCGTAGGAGGAAGACCACTAAGGAGGGCTGCCTAAAGGCTGTGTGATTTGCCCATTCTTCTCTCCCTGGAGGAGGAGCTCCTGGAAAAGTTTCTCTCACACCTCAGGTCCTAAAAAACCCTGAGTAACTGATAAGTTTCTACCCTATTGTTGGGCTGCTAGGAAGCTCAGAGGCAAAGTGGGCTTTGGGAACTGCTGTCTTTCTGATGGCTCTCCTTTGCCTGGATTCCTTTTGTTTATTCGATTGTATTATATTAACTTCTGCCAGATACCTTAACTGCTTTTTGTATGGAAAAGGCAAAAAAAAAAAAAAAAAAAAAAAGTCACCTGAATCATCAACAGCTAAGGATGCGGCCCATGACTCCATTTTTGTTACTCCTCTTCTGAGGCTGCCTTCATAGCCAGATTCGAATTCATACACGAATCTCAACTGCAACCCAAAGTGAAATTACTCACCTTGCCTTCTGCCCAGTCCACCAAATTGAGGATTTTGGTGTTCAAGAAATCAATGTTCGGAAAAAAAAAATCTTACTTCCTCGCAAAGGGTAGAGACGAGAGATCCCTGATTGGCTGTCGTAAGGGCTCTGAAGGCAAGTCTGGGAGAAGTTCGAAGTCATTCTGGCCGGTGGGAGCATCACTGGAATGAGCACCTAAAATCTCAAGGTGGTTTCTTTGACAGGCAGAACAATCATTTGAATATTCAAGTTCTGGGATGGTTGGATTAGTGTATAATCAATCACAGTTCTCCTCTTTCCAATATAAGGCCAAAGCTGGGTCTGATGGGGTATTTGTTGTCACGCTCTCTCTAGGCGGAGCCAGAGCCTGTGATGGGGACGTGGGGCCTGAGCAGCATCATGAGCCTCCCCTGATTTTTAACCTAGAAGACGATGTTGCCGAAGCTGTGCCTCTAGACAGAGGTAGTGCCGAATACCAGGGCCTAGTGCCCAAGGTCAGAGAGGTTCTTGCAGATGTTCTCCTAGACATCGCTGGTGACAACACCTCCAGAGCGGATTATACTCGCGATCCTTCCGTGACCCCCTGCTGCAATCCCCACCACGTCGCCTGCCGTTGCCAGAGCACCTGACGGACCGATTTTCCCCCCGGCAGAAGATGTCAGGAAGAGAGGGCAAGTTCCAGCTCCAGATGCTGTAAAAACCAAGTCTCAGAATTTTGTCCCGAAGCCCCCGCGTTGCGCCCCCCGCAGTCCCTCCTGTGTGCGGAGCTCGAGCGGAGAGCACCCGAGCTTTGGAGTTAGCCCTGGTTCAAGACCCTGGCTTTTGAATATGGGCGATTATTTAACCTAGCTCGCGAGCTGATTTTGAGGACGAAAGAAGGTGATTTATGAAAATGCCTGCCACATGACCTGCCACAGCACAGGCACTTAATGCATTTTAGTTTCCTTTTTCTGTACCCAGTTTGGCTGGTCG
This sequence comes from Phoca vitulina, assembly GCF_004348235.1. Taxonomy (NCBI): domain Eukaryota; kingdom Metazoa; phylum Chordata; class Mammalia; order Carnivora; family Phocidae; genus Phoca; species Phoca vitulina. The sequence goes on from NW_022589744.1 coordinate 5,760,664, forward strand.
CTTTAGGATAGGTTCATCCCAGCTGGGATCTAGGGCACCGCTTCTCCATCTTTAATATGCATACCTCTCAGCTGAGAGCTCGTGGAAGGGCAGGCTCTGACTCAGTAGGTCTGGGGTGGGGCCTGAGATGCTCCATTTCTGGGCGGCTGCTGGGGGGTGCCCTGAGCAGCATGGATGCAGACTTCGGACAGAGTTAGATGTTTCCGGGTCTCAGCGCAGAAGAGCCCACAGATAAATCCACGGCCCTGCCCGCCTCCCTCCTCCCCTGTTAAAGATCAAACGACTGTATTCTAAAGATTTTAGGCATCCTTCCTGCTTCCTAAAACCAGTAAGAAATAAAAATTTAAAACCTCAAAAATGCATTGCCATGATTTTATTATTAGCATCCTAAATGGGACTCAAAGGTAATAAATGATTTATTGCAATCACTGCAAAAATACTTTGCCTGGCTGAAAACAGTCTCTCTATACGTATGTAATATACAAGAAATACAATTCAAAGAGATTTTCCTATAAGTACATTTTTACATGGCATACATTTAAAAAGGATGCCCTTTAACATAGGAAGTTCCGGTTATAGACCAATATGGTTAGTTAGCATCGACATTATGGCTGTAACGTGTTTCGAATAGCAGGATGTGTATCTGGTGTCTCCGTACCCACTGGCAACCAGGGCAGAGGAGAGCTCGGAGAGCCGTGAACCACGTCCCGTGGCTTAAGCGGTGGCACCTGCCCCCCTTTGTGCACACACAATTGTACTCCATTCTTCCACCTTCCTTGTTTTCTCCAAAACCACCTGATAGGGGGTGTCCTGATTTCTGAGGTGCGCTTCTCATCATGACTGCTTCGTTTTGCCCTTCTGACTTCCACGGCACAAGATTATCTACCAAAATCAAAACAGAATGGCCTTACTCTTTCCAGGAAGAGGCGGTTAGGCAGGCTGCATCATCAACAGATCTGTGCCCATGCGGGGTCAGCAGGGGAGGCTGGGCACTGCAGAGGTTTTCCGTATGTCCACAGACTGACCTCACTCAATGGCCACAGAAAATCCACCCATCTTACTTAGGTGTAAACGAGTATGGCACAGTTTCAAAAAATACTCTGTATAAAATACGTGTGTATGTGTATTTATATGCATATGCATTTTTTTTTTTAAAGGCTCATCTTACTTGTAAACACAGACCGCTAAATCACTATTAAAAAGTCAGTAAATACCCTTGGTCCCAATTCCCTTACTCTTGCTCACGAGAATAAGACTAGTGTCAGAGGATACGCAGACTTGTAAAGGTTGGCGTGTTCTTGCAACAAAAACTGCTTCCTGAATATGGCACCTTTCTAAGGTACCAGAAATGATCAGTTCTCTTCTCTCATTGTTTATGGAGCAAAGTAAATCTCGAGGAGATAAGAGTGATCATATCCAGGGAAGTGTGAGTATATTAAAAAAAAAAAAAAAAAAAAAAAAAAGACCCACTCGCAATGCCTGCGTTCTGAAGGCAAAGGCCCGGGGAGCCCCTCGAGATTAGCTGGGCAAGGCCATGATCTCAACTGAAAGAGAAGGGACTTAAACCAAGCTGAGACTCCAAGACCCTTTCACAATCCCGGAAGTTTTGAAGGGATGTGGGTAGAGGTGTGAATTCTGGCCGGGTACCCATAATAGGCATACCGGCGCAGAATAGGGCAGGGAGAGGAGCTGTACAGCATCTCCTCTCCCGTTGGACATTGTTGCCAACAGGGGCGTGAGATGGTCCATGTCGAGGGGACATCCCCGTGGCCCTCACGCCTCTGACCCCATGTGGTGAGATGGAGAAGGCTGTCTGCCACGACATCGGGAGCGTGCAGAAGCTCGGTCCTGTCCTCCCCGTCTGCCTGGAGGCTGGAGGGCGGGGCTGGGGCCTGACGGCCCCCCATGACCCCAACCACCGGCTCTAGGGTCTAACAGGGATCTCATTCAGTGATCAATGCTCTCACTGGCAGGAAGCCTTCCTTGTGTCTAAATAAAAATCCCGGATGCAAGTTCAACCAACTTCCACACATTTGGTCCTTAAGAGAGAGACAGGACAAGTGGCTCAGACCCAGCTTCCTGGCAGTGTTTGGGTGAACAGGCCTCTCGACAAGTTCTACCACTAGATTTTAAGCATCTCCATTTTTTTTTCTTTATCTCCAAACAAATGATCTACACAGTGTACCTATTATTTTATCAGGTGTTCTTTGGCAGGGGACCACCTCCTGAAAGCCGGTATCTGAAGTACTCCAACTGTGTGAGTACAGAGGCTGTAGGGTTTACTTTGATGACCCTTAAGGATCTAATTAATAACCTAATAGTCTTTTGTAGCAGTCACAGACTTTCACCAAAATTACTGAAACGGAACCTAGTGGGTGAAGGCTCTAAATCCGGACAGAGTGGGACACATTTATCCCCACTGCATCTGCTCTGCTCTGGTTCCTAGAAGATACAACCTGCTACAGATAACAACCTACAACCAGATAAATGACCGCCAACTTTTGGGGGGGACGGAAGAACTCCCCTTATGGCTAGTCGGGGCATGAGAACCCAAAGGCCAAACAACTGGTTTATCAGGAGGCAGCAAGCCAACAGCTGTTTTTATATTTATAATGAGTATTTTAAAGAACCACTGTTCTCCACCCCTAAAATATAAACTAGACTTGTTGGCACTGGGTTTGGCAATCTGTTAAAAGCCAGATAAGTAAATCTCAAGCTGCAATCCACAGAGCCTTTACGGGCAATCCCAAACCCAGCCCTCTCATCATGCACGGAGGGCCCCAAAACAGCCTTTTTTTTTTTTTTTTTTTTTTAAAGCTGACTGGGCTTACCAGATTGTCCCAGGACTTATACAAGAAAGAAACTACGCCTGCACCCCATCCTTTTGCAAATGGAATTTCAACTGACGTGAAATAACGCTCAGGAGAAAACACCACAGACCAGGACCTAATGGGCCCTGAGGCAGCGCCCAGTCTGGCTCCAGGAGGGTGACTCCGTCGGCTAAGTCTGGGCCCCGACACGGCTTCCAAGTCTAAACGATTTTTGGTTTATCTGTGCCACTCTAACCTCAGCTCACGAGAGCCGTCTGCGTGTTGCTCGAAATGGAAGCTTGAAGAGTCAGAAGCTAAGGATGCCCTGGCAGCCCCCCAGGGCGAGAATCCTCTTTGGCCGGGGATGCTGGAAGAAGCCAAGCCTTGCACCCGGCCAAGCCGGAGGGCGCTCGCTGCCAGAACGGCTGAAGCAGGATGCAGGGAAAGGCAGGGGAGCGCTCCGCTGAGCCTCCCACCCTCCACACGGCCGCAGGGAGCCTGGGGTCAGCCCAGGGGGCCGTGAGAGCCGGAGGAGGGTGGGGGTCTAGCTCGCTTGCTGAGCACAGCGGACCCAGCCCTGTTAGATCATCGTCTTTAGCAACAAGGCGGCAGTATTCTGCAAGGACATCCTTAAAGGAGCCTCAGGAAAACGGGAGTTTACGCAGGCACGAATTCCTCCTGTGAGCAGCACAGAGGCTGCCAAGGAGGCCAAGTTAAGGATTCCAGGCCTCCGAATGCAGTGAGGCCGCTGAGACTCCCTGGATTAGTATTCGGTTATTCGAATGCTGCCGGCTTGAGCCTGACCCCTGCCGGCTAGTCCGTGGGGCCCGCGGCATAGGGCACCCGCTATGGCTTTCCGACTGTTAGAGGGGAGGTTAGCTGTTGCAGCGCCACAGAACAGGGAAAGTGACTTCGCCTCCTTCTAAGCACACAGACCGAGCCACTCTTTTAGGGATTCCTAATGCTCACAGGGGGGAATTCATTCTCATCATCAAGACACACTGGTCCCGTCGCAAACTCATGTTCAGGAATAACCTCTCCTCGGAGGGCTCCGCCGTCCTCAGAATAACCTGGAAACCAAGAATGAGACATGAGAGAAGCCCCACGGTCTGCCCTTCTTACGCCATGACCCCGGGGCGGCACCTCCAGGGAACCCGCGGGAAGCTGCCTTTGCTCGGAAGCTAAGCGGGGTCGGGCCTGGTTAGTACTTGGATGGGAGGCCTTTGCCTTTTTGAACGGAGAGACTGCTTCAGATGAGTCAAAATGCCCACCGGGTGTGGCCTCTGAGCCCCCAGAGGGGCTGCCCTGACCCACCCTCCACCCCAGGCAGCTCCAGCTCTCCACCTGGTGCCAGTTCTCAGAGAGACCAACGGCTGACACTGCTTGTGGGGCAGGCGACAACTTTGGGCTCTGCCTGCCAGGTGTAGGGACCTGACTTTAAAAGGCTGCTCTCGTGGCCGCCCCTGGGAGGAGGTAAGTGGCTCAGGGAGAGCGTTCCGTCCGCAGGTGACGGAGAAGACAGCGCTGTGAGAAACATGCCCCCGCGGCGCTCCCGGCCGGGCCCCCACAGCCACTCACCTGGCACCGTGGAGGCGGCCGAGGTGCTCGGTCTGGCTACAGTTGCTGCGTAAGACTGAGGTAATGAAGGTCTGAGGTCATTTTCTTTATTTTCTTCTGTTGTTCCTGAGCTGAGCAAGCTAATTGCAGCAGTTTGGGTGGGGGGTGCGAGGGGAGGGAGGAGAGAAGAGAGATCATCACACATCCAGGCTACGGCCAGAAGGAAAAGCACTAGGAAGCCCAGGCTTGCCCACTCGAGCTTACAGAGCTAGCCGGACACTGCTGGGTCACGTGACCTGCCAGTGACCTTCAACGGCCGGGGGTCAATCATGCAACTTCACAATGACCCCTTTCTCTAATATTTACTGAGCGAAGATCGGCCCTCGGCTCTTCCTGATGCACCTGGCGAGGATGCTAAGCCCCGCTCGCGAGGGGGGGCTCCGAGGCCGAGGGGGCAGGGGCAGCTGGTGCTGTCCTGTCACAGCAGGTAGAGGTCGCCTTGCTCTCGGTCACAGATGTCAAGAGAACTTCTCGATTCAGTTTGGGCACCACTTTTGAGCACCCATTACATATGAGGAGAAAAGGCCGCAGGGAGACGTTCCCTTTCTTCGAGCGCTTTTCCAGAAGCGTCCTGGGTGGTGAGGGCGCCTGACATGGAGCCCAGCACAAAGCAGGTGCCCGCTCGAGGTTTGCCCCTGAGAAGGCCAGTGAGGAAGATAAGCGAGCGCCCTGAAGCTCATCGTTCCTGGCCCCGCGACAACCCGCGACAACCCGCCGCAACCCGCTCTTCAAAGGCTTTTGTGAAAACCAGTCTCTTCACCTGTGGGTCTTGATTAAGACACATTCTCCTCCGTCCTGAGGGTCCAAATTGTAGATGTAAAGGTGTCCATCGGACGATGCGACCAGCAGCCTCGGCAGTTTCTGGATCCTAAGAGCCAAGGGAAACACGCACTGTGATGACAGCAGAGCCGGGGAACGGAGCAGCCTCCCCCGCCGCTTCTCCTGCCGTCAGAGACCCGTACCCAGCCCGCGGGCCCCCGGTTCTGGGTGTCTGGCTATTTCTCGGCATTCTGACCCTGGTGATCTACCTCGAGGATTAGTTCTTGTCTTTGAAAATACCTGTGGGAGTGAGACAAAAGGAGGTGCACGCATGCTGTTCCTCCGTGAAAAGCTACTGCCAGCGAAAGCCTCCGCTGACCTGAGCGGGACACAGCCCCTGGCTGACGTGGGTTCCCGCCTTTAACAGTGACAGAAAGGACAAAGGACAAAATTGGCTCACCGCGTTGCTGGCTAATTTTATCAAATTAAAAAAAAATGTTTAGCTTCTTTAACAAACTCCTTTAAACCACTTAGATAAAGTATCTGCCAAGCCCAGAGGTGTCTGAAGCCGGACCGTGGAACTAGAGCCTTGTTACAGAGGTACCTAAGAATGGGAATTGCTTTCAAGACAGTGTCATTATCACCGGAAAGTTGGGGTTCCCATGCCAACTTCCTGCCGTGCCCCCCCCCGCCCCCAGAACACGCATGACGACCGGGGAGGAAAAGCAACTGACTTTACACGGCAGGCTTCGAGTCTGCTCGCCCTTCCTCTTGGCCATCTGTCCTTTGGCTCCCCGCACGTGTTTGGGGATTTTGCGCTCGGGGCAAACAGACCGGAAAAGGTTTTTGCCGGTAGGGGGGTGGGCGGGGCCGTACGTACGTGGAGAGGGCGCAGATGTTCCTCTGCCCAGAGAAATTCAAACGTCCGGTGGCGAAGGCCCTGTCCTGGTTCATCATGTCTGACACCTGGGTGGGGAGGTAGTTGGAAGCAGCCATGAACATTTTTCCCATGTAGCCAGTCCAGGTCGAAGGCTCTTCTGGTCGGCTGGGGGAGCAAGGCACAGGTGGAGGTGAGACGGCCCCGCAGGCCTGGGCATCGGGCCAACTCTCCGCAGGCCCAAGCTCGGAGCTGCGCTCCCTGCAACAGGAAGGAACTGGGCCTCGGGCTCACGTTCCGCCCACCTGCCACAGCTCGGGACGTACTGTGCTGGCACAGCCAGAAGGGCATCGAGGGCTTGTTTGTCCTTCGGAAGGGCCATCGCACAGCTGTTAAGAGGTTCCCCGTGCTACCGCTTCCCTACATTAAAGAAGTTGCATGCGATGATTAGTCTGATTTCCAGATTTCTAAGAAGGGGGCCAGGGAGATGGGATGGCTATCTGGACTCTGAGAACGAAGCTCAAGCCTGTCCCGGGCGCGCGGAAGAACAGAGCGATCTCAGGGTCAAGGCCTCCCTAGCCAGACTGAGTGGGAAGCAAACCTCCGGGCAAAGTGCTTTGGGCGGTGTTTGATTACAACCCTGAAGCCACCCGGGGCCCCAGTGATTCCCAGTGGTGGAGATAATTCAGAGGGACCTGGTGCGTCCCCTGCAGCCATCAGACTCCATCGCAGGGTGTCTGCCGGACACAGGGGGCTGGCTGCTCTGTCATTGAGAGGTGGGAACGGGTGGGAGCACACCCCCGCCTTCATGCTGTGCACACTGGGGGCGCATCAGGGACCGGGGTGGCCACACGCGCTCCTGGGAGCACCTGCTGAGAGGCCACTTGTCTACAGGGCCCAAGGCTGGTGGGGAATGCATGCTGCAGCTCAGAAGCACAGGGTTTATTTCTCACTCTGTTTACCAATCGGCTAGGTGGTCTCTGGACAAACCCCTCTGGGCCTTGATGTTCCCATCTGAAACCGAGGGCCCCTTTTAGGGGTTCCGCCATTATCTGTGATCCTGAGCATCGCGAAACATACCTGTCCTGCTTGCCCTGGAGCTCTGTGCCAGGGGGTGGCATTTACAAAGATGCATACTGCCTAGGCTCTGCGTTCCTGGGGCAGACACGGCAGAGATATAAAATGTGAGGTGCCATGTGGAGGGTGCAGGTAGGAGCTACTCCAGGGCCACGGAGGAGGGAGAGGTGGATGGAGTTCCTTCACCTCCCAGTTCCCATCTTCCTCTCTGGGAAACTGGGATAACCTCAGTCAGCGAACACATCACCTGGCAGGGCTGCCATGAGCACCGAACAGGTGACCCCCAGCCGAAGGGCTCACATCGTGCCTGGCCCATGGCAGACGCTATTTGACATGACGGTGTCTGCGCTGATTGGGGGTGTTCTGGGGGTGGTGGCCGCGGGGCTGGGCTCTGGAGGCAGGTCCAGCTCAGCTGTGGGGTGTGGTGGGACAGGAAGGCAGGAGGGCCCCGCGGAGGCAGAGGCAGGTGAGCAAGGCCTCTGGGAGCCACGGCCAAGCCGGTCTGGCTCAGGTGCCCGAGGCGGGAAGGCCGCACAGCAGGTAAGGTGCACCAAGAAGGGGCCTTGAATGCCAGGCTGGTGGAGCTGGGACTTTATTCCCAGAGCTGAGGGGCAGGGGGTAACAGTTTCGGAGGAGGGAGGGTCAGGTTTAAAGGAACACTTCCAGAAAACTAGCCCACTGAGAAGATACAGGACGGACTGGTAAGAAGAGCCCAGAAGGAATGAGACATGACTGAGCAGACAGGAGACGTTCAAGACTTGGTTCGGGGCAGCGGCCAGAGGAATGGGGCTGCAGAGGCCAGCGTGAGCCATCGTGGTGGCTTATACCTCATGGACGGCCGAGGGGAAGGTCAAGAGCCACTCGGGGGAGGAAGGGGTTGTTCCCAGCTCTCTGAGATCACTGACGGAAACCGGAGAGCCTGGGCAGGGAAACGAGTTCAAATGTCAACTTCTGGTCTGAAGCCCTAATAATGAACTCAGATGAAGACAGGGCTAAAGCAGTGGCTTGGGGTCCCTCTGTCACGGCGCCTTGGGATTGAAGGGCGTCCTAGCAGCCCAGCCGCCCTCCTGTGCTCCCAACTATCACAACAGCTCCCGAAGAGATCTGGGCTTACGTTTTACAAGCTGTCTGAAAAGTGAAAGAAAAGTCCAGAAAACAGATCAAAGCTCTAGGGAAACCATGCAGGGTTAGAAGAACTACAGGACAAACACTGAGCTCTGGGATGCCCATGAACAAGGGTGGACATTCACGGGGTTCCAGGAAGACTGAGGGAGGAAGCAGCCCCTGGGGTTTTGGACACCAGTGAGGGGATGAGGTTTCCCGAGAAAGAGCATTGCACTAGCCTGTGGAGGGAAGACGGAGCCAGGCCTGAAAAATCCTTGGCACTTACTGACTTGGTTGCTGGTGCCCTTGGATGGAGTTTCAGAGGAAGGGGGACAGAAGCCAGGTATGGGTGTCAGACAGACACACACTAATATATACATAACAGTAACGAGGTACATGTCGGACCGATCTGCTGTACTGAACACACAGAACAGAGGCCGGGCACCATATCTTGAAATTAGGTGGAAAAAGTTTCTTTCTCATAGATGTTCTACCACGTTAGGAGGAGAATTCTTTCAGTCACAGAAGAGGGGCCTCTCTTGGCACAATTGTGAAACCCAGCGTGGAAGTAAGTCCTTGGGACATTTCCTAGATGCCCCTGGAGTTTCTGCTCTGGAGCAGCTCTAGAAGCTTGGCGGGATGGAAAAACGTGGCACTTCCATGTGGACCCTGGGACTTGCAGACGGGGACGGGCTTTGAGCAACACGTGGAACTGCTCTGAAGCCCAGCTGCCTCAGGGATGAAACTTCTACTCCTGCCTTCCAGGGCTCTTGTGGGGAACGGAGGGAGGCAGTGTGTGAAAAGACTCTAAACTACACAATGCTCTATCAATGTACGAGAGTCACTGTCGTCGCCAACTCCACCACCTGCCTTCCGTGTGTCCCTGAGCTCATCGCTAACACCTCATGTTTCAATTTCCCATCATGGCACCAAAGAGTCAGGAGACCTGGGGCGTCCGAAGCATTTGCTATGCTACCAGAAGCAGGATCTTGACCTTGGGAAGAGGGCTGGCCAAGGTGACACTTCCACAGACAATGACAGTGGGGGGGGGAGGGGGATCCTTTCCAGTGTGAGATATCTCCAAGGGTAGGCGTGGGCATGTGCACAGCAGGTAGTTACCACTGGGTTCGAGTGCTCACACGCTACCGCGGATTTCCTAGGAATGGCCCCAGGATTCCATGCCCTGGTCCCTAAAACATGTGACGGTGACGGAGGAGCCATCCGGGGACTGCATCATGTTCTATGGCTCCGATCACCCGAGGCAGCGAGATTATCCAGCGGGGCTTGATCTAATCACAGGAGCCCGTGAAAGCAGAGCGGTCTCTCCAACTGGCCGCAGACCAGGAAGGCAGAAGGCAAAGCTGGAGCGATCCAAAGCACAGGAAGGGATCAGTGCGGCATTGCTGGACTGCAGGCTTCGTGAGCAGGGAAGCGGGTGGCCTCTCGAGCTGAGGGCCACCCCGGATGCGGGGTCCTCACCGGGGCGAGGACCAGAATTCTCACCAGGGACAGGACTGAGTTTGGAAGAGGGCTCCGAGCTCCAGATCAGGGCGGGGCTGCCTGGCACCTGGATTTCCGCCCCGTGCGACCCTGGGCGGAGAACTCGGCCGAGCCGTCCTGGACGAGCAAACTGTGACATAATGAACGTGTGCTGCCTTCAGCCATGAAGCCCGTGGCCACTCGGTGCGGCAGCAAGAGGAAAGGAATACCCCCAGTGGAAGGCACGCCGCGCTCCGGCCCCAGGCGCCGCAGTCGGTGGTGGGCGGGGCGGTGGGGATTCGCAGATTACTGTCCCAGCGCTTCGCCGCCCGATTCTTACTGTCTCCTGGGTGCCCGGCACCCCGCTGAACACTTTAGCTCGAGGAACTCACTCAGTCCTCACGCCCAGCCCAAGATGCATCGCTGATCATTTTGTGCTGAGGTGCAGAAACACTGAGTTACCTGCCTGGGTCTCCTAGCGTGGGGCAGCCGGGGGCAGAGCCAGGGTGTGAACTCTAGGGGGGGGGGGTGGCCCCGGGTTTTGTGCTTCCGGGCATGACACCACCCCTTCGGGGAAGACCTGGCCAGGAAGGCCGAGTGCATGGCATTCGGAGAGAGCAGAAATCACTTAGGCCGGCCAGTCCGGCCCGCGCGGGTTTGACGTCTGACCTGTGAGTGAGGTGCTCCAGCTTGAAGATGTGCACGGTCTCGGTGTTGCTGGAGGCGCACAGGAACTGCGAGTCCATGCTGAACACGAGCGAGCTGATCGTCACGTACCTAGGAGCGCAGCGACGCAGAGACAGACTCGTGAGCCAGAAAGGTGAGGGTGACTGCTCTCCGGTTCAAAACCAGCCGTGTAAGAAAACTCAGTGTGTCCTGGAGAGTCTAGGTCTTCTAAAATCCCCCCGACACTGTGTCATTCATATTTAGAAATTCACGCTGGGAAGATTCGTAAAGGGTCACAGTCTCGGGCGGGGAAGAAACAAGGCACGGCCCCTTCCTGTCATCTTGGACGCTCTCCAGCAGCTCTGTGCACCCGTCCCGCGGCCAACGCTACAGCCGCTAGGGTCCCGGCCCGTCACACCTGACGAATTACTTTTGGATGGTGACTTGCTCTCTCTCTCTCTCTCCTCCTTTGCTAGCTGCCCTCGCACATCAGCAGAGGGCTCCCGTGCTGAGGTCCTGTGCTAGGAGAGCGGCCCTGTTCTCAGGTCTACTAAGCACCCCGCACGTCTCAGGGAGTTAAGCTCCTCCCTGCCCCCCCCCAGACGGCCACCAGCCGTCCCCTGCGGGACTTGGGCGGCTACCGTAAACGGGTTTCACGGTGAACACAGACCTTTTCATGCCTCTCCGAAACTCGTAGAGCTTTTGCCCGTCAGGTACAGAGAACACCCGGATGACGGTGCCCTGGAAAAGAGAGCAGGGGGACATTTCATACCATTAATGGCTTCAGATGCAGATGTCCCTTCCGAAAGGTGCTTGTTTTATTGGTTCAGAACATCTGTCTCTGACGGGGAAACACCGAGTGTTGGGCACAGAGGCTTTTTTGTGTGTATATTGCCACAGAAGTAATTCTTGGACCGTGTGTGAAACACGGTTTCCCTTTTCCCTCCCCGCCCTAGCCCAAGGCTCTGTGTGTGTGGACGCTCACAATGCTTGCGCTTCCTAGAATATTCAGTTTCAGCCTCTCAAAATATACGTTTTTCATGGCATTTGAAATTCAACTCGATCACCTTCCCTGGCCATTCCAGTCGGAAGAGATCAATCTCTCCTGCTAAATAGCACAACATTTTGTTTACACGGTTTATGAAATGCAGCCTCAGGGTGTATCCAGGGAGGCTGTGCGAGCACGAGCACGCTTCTCAATAACACCACAAGTTTCCCTGTCACGTGTCTTGTATCTCGCATAGCCTAGGCCTTTTTGTCCGTTGAGTTAATACGTATCCATATACACAGCATGCACAGGGCAGAGGTTCCCCTCGGAAATGGATTCCAAGTAGGTTGGGGACTAGCCAGTCCTTGTCCCCAGTCCCAGCTCATCAGATCTTGGGCCCCAAGGGAGCCATCCAGCGGAGCCCCGGCAGGAGAGCCCCGACAGGAGAGCCCCGACAGTGGAGCCCCGACAGGGGAGCCCCGAGAGGGGAGCCCCGACAGGAGAGCCCCGAGAGGGGAGCCCCGACAGGAGAGCCCCGACAGCGGAGCCCCGAGAGGGGAGCCCCGACAGGGGAGCCCCGAGAGGGGAGCCCCGACAGCGGAGCCCCGACAGGAGAGCCCCGACAGCGGAGCCCCGACAGCAGAGCCCCGACAGCGGAGCCCCGAGAGGGGAGCCCCGACAGCGGAGCCCCGACAGCAGAGCCCCAACAGCGGAGCCCCGAGAGGGGAGCCCCGACAGCAGAGCCCCGACAGGAGAGCCCCGACAGGAGAGCCCCAACAGCGGAGCCCCAACAGCAGAGCCTGGTGAAGGCAGGGTGAGTGCACTCACTTTTTCAGAGGCGCTCGCTAGTTTGGAGCCCGAGGCATTGAAGGTGATGGCGGCCAGCGTCCCCTCGTGGGCAGCAATCGTGCAGACTGTTTTCTGTTAGTGACAAGGGAAGATGGATACTGATGCTGGGGAAGCGGGAAGATACATTTCCTCTCCCTCCCCTTCCTCTTTTCTTCCGAGATGCCCTCCCTCATCTGCTGGGCTCGTGTCTCTCTCTCTCTCTCTCCACCAGGCCATATAAGCTGTATGTCCTTTTCTGGTCTATCTAGATTCTGCCTCCGTTTCTATTCCTCTTCCTGCCCTCGGGAAGGTGAGAGCCAGCTGCACGCCCAATGCCGAGTGATGCTGCCTCGGCTCCCCTTGCACACGGCTCGCGGGACTTCCCGCAGCAATCCCACCCTGCTCTGTGAAGCCGGCCAGGTGAGCTGCCAACTCACCAGGGAGTGTCCATCGTAAAGCACGATCTCGCCTGTAGTCAGGCTTCCAGGATAGGCCACGTACGAATTGGAATGGTTGATTGAGAGGGCACACAGACCTGGCAAAGAATGGACGGCAGATGAAAAGCAGTGTCCCCGGAGAGACCGGGCTGGAAAGGGCATCAGAAAACAGCGCGGCTACAGCGCCACCTACTGGCGAGGGGAGGAACGGCTTAGCCCATCTTTCGGTGGATTATTCTCGTGATCAAGGGAATCCCATAAAGTAAATTCACACCTGACACTGGCCGGGTCTTCTCCGCAGCAAAGCAGTCAGAACTCGGAATACTGACAAGCTCTTCCTCACGTTTTACCACAGGGTTCTGAAACAACATCTAGTTCTCCTTCATTACTCTCTAAGGCTATGAGAGAATTTACTCTTCTTGTTAATAAATCTTCCTACTGTGAACTTAGCCTTCCTGCAGGTGACTACCTGCGGCTGGCCAGTAATATCAAGTTGGAGAACCCAGGAGGTGGAGGGTGGGGGGAAAGACGTATTTAGAAACTGTCCATTTCTAAGCCAAATGTCTGCCTTGATAAGGGAAATGGGCAGCTCTAGAGACAGAAGTTCATTTGAGGGCTGGATCTTCAGTTAAGATGGAGGTCTGCCATTGAAACAAACTAAAGAAAGAGGATATTTTGGATTTAAGGTGCTTTGACAATATTCTGGAAGAGTAAACAGCCAATCATACCACTGAACTGACATAAATCATTTTCGTTTGTAAGGAGACTCAAGTCGGGGCGGGGGGGAGTTCTAAAAGTATTTAAGTAAAGGATTTTCACAGCAATGGTCTGGATTAATAGTAGAGGGGTGTGTGTGTGTGTGTGTGTGTGTGTGTGTGTGTGTGTGTGTGACAGAAGTGCATTCAAGGAATTGTTAGAACCAAAAGCATTATCAGAATAAGAACTTTGAGATTAGGCAAGAGAGACATCTTTTTAAATGAAAAAAGCAATTGACATCTTTGTTACAAGTTAGTGTATATGTGTACACACACACACACACACACACGTTTTTAAAGTAGCTCCATGCCCAGTGTAGAGCCCAATTTGGGGCTTGAACTCACAACCCTGAGATCGAGTTCTGAGCGGAAACCAAGAGTCGGACACTTAGCCGACTGAGCCTCCCAGGCGCCCCACAAGTTAGTCTATTAAATGGGTTTCTTATACAAGTATAAGAAAAACGACATCAGGCTAAAATGTACCCAACCTAATCTGCCAGCGGGAGGAGCAGAGAAGAAAATCCAACATTGAGAACTGAAACCAAGGTCCTCCTTCCCACTCCCTGGCTTTGATGAGGACAAAGCCAGGGCTGTGCTCTTACCACCTGCCACACGGAACTATGGGAGGAAAGTGCCTAAGCACAGAGCCCTCACCTGCCTGCACAGGATCCCTCTCAGCCCCAGCCTTAGGGAGAGCGTCAAGAATCTCACATCTTCCCAGTTTTGCTCTGGGAACTTCAATTCCCCATCTCATCTGGGCTCCTTGCAATCCAAGTGCAATTTCAAGAGCAGCTAGCAGGCGGAAGGCATTCTGGTCTTGTGAAACAGAAGGGAAGAGCAGGGGAGGTTGGGTTGGCTTGCCCGGTGGGTTCCCATAGGGCTGCACAGCAGAAGAGATGGCGAGACTGGACGTGGCAACTGGGGAAGGACTTGAGGACCACACCAAAGAGTTAAGACCTTACAAATGCAGTGGGTACGCGCTGGAGGTTTCTGAGCAGGTAGGTTTAAAAAAAGCAGTGTTAATCAAAACCACAATGAGGTACCACTTCACACCCACTAGGATGGCGATAATCAAAAAGACAGATAATTGGAACCCTCCTACGCTGCTGCTGGGAATGTAACACGGGGCAGTGCTTTGGAAAGCAGTCTGGCAGTTCCTGAAAAGGTTAAACACAGAGGTATCATATAAGCCCCAAATTCTACTTCTATATATACCCAGGAGAAATTAAAACACCAGCCACATAAAAAGCAGTATCATTCATAAGAGTCAAAAAGTAGAAACAACCTAAACATCTATCAGCTGATGAATATGGGTAAATAATGTCCTTATGATGGAATATTATTAGACATAGAATACATGCTCTAACATGGAAGTGAAAGAAGCCTGATACAAAAGACCACATATTATATGATTCCCTTATATGTAATATCCAGAACAGATATCTAGAGAGATGTAAAGTAGATTAGAGTTACCTGGGGCTGGGGACACGGTGGGGGTGGTGGTGGTGGTGGTGGTGAAGAGCTATGGGGTTTCTTTTTGGGGTGATGAAAAGGTTCTAAATTGATTGTGGTAATGGTTACACAACTCTATGAATATACTAAAAGCTATTGAATGGTGGACAGATCATATGGCATGTGAATTATAGCTCAACAAAGCTGTTAAGAAAAAAAAAAAAAAAGGCAGGGTTTTAAGAATATCTCCTTGGCAGAGTTGGGCTGAGGACACAGAGTCAAGATCCAGGTCTGCCATCCACTGTAGGACTCTGGCTGGGTTATTTGTGGCCTTTTGAGGCTCACCTGTTTATTATCCATGACATGAGGGGGCTACCTACAGTGATCTTTCCAGCTTTAACATTCTAAGATGCCAAATCTTCATTTACCTACATCCTCCTTCTGAAAATATCAAGGCCCATCTTTGTGGCAGGGAGAACTAGGAGGTCTTTGAGCAGAAAGCTTGGCCAGATAACTTCCAGTTGCCCCGTAGTTTGTTTGTTTGTTTTAATTTAACTGACATAGACAACACGGTATCAGTTTCCAATGCATGGCATAATGATCGGGTATTTGTCTATACTGTATCTCGAGGGAGTGAGAGTCTAGTGAGTCTAAGTAACATCCATCACCATACACAGTCATGAAATTTTTGTTCTCGTGATGAAAGCTCTTCAAGACTTATTCCTTATCAACTTTCAAATATGCAATACAGTATTATTAACTATAGCCACCATGCTGGGCATTACATCCACGTGACTTATTTATTTTATAACTGGAAGTTTGTAACTTTGGACCCTCTTCATCCATGTCACCTCCCCCCCCACCCAACTCCCCACCCCTGGCAACCACCAGTCTGTTCTTTGTATCCTTTTTTTTTTTTTAAAGATTCCACGTTTAAGTGAAATTATCCAGTATTTGCGGTATTTGTCTTTCTTTGTCTGACTTAACCCACTTAGCATAATGCCCTCAAGGTCCCAAATGGCAAGATTTCCTTTTTTTTTTTAAAATGCCTGCATAACATTCCACTGTACATGTGTATATACCACATTTTCTTTACCCATTCACCCAGTGGACAGGGTCCTTCCATGTCGTGGCTGTTCTAAATAGTGCTGCCACGAACATGGGGGCACAGGTTATCTTTCTGGGTTACTGTTTTCATTTCCTTTGGATAAACATCCAGAAGTGGAATTGCTGGGTCATGTGGTAGTTCTGTTCTTAATTTTTTGAGGAACCTCCGTCCTGTTTTCTGCAGTGGCTGCACCAGTTTGCATTCTAACCCACAGTGCACGAGCGTTCTCTTTCCTCCACGTCCTCGCCAGCACTTTGGATCTCTGTCTTCTTTTTTTTTTTTTAATTTTTTATTGTTATGTTAATCCCCATACATTACATCATTAGTTTTTGATGTAGTGTTCCATGATTCATTGTTTGTGCATAACACCCAGTGCTCCATGCAGAACGTGCCCTCCTCAATACCCATCACCAGGCTAACCCATCCTCCCAACCCCCTCCCCTCTAGAACCCTCAGTTTGTTTTTCAGAGTCCATCATCTCTCATGGTTCGTTCCCCCTCCGATTTCCCCCCCTTCATTCTTCCACTCCTGCTATCTTCTTCTTTTTTTTTTTTTCTCAACATATATTGCATTATTTGTTTCAGAGGTACAGATCTGTGATTCAACAGTCTTGCACAATTCACAGCGCTCACCATAGCACATACCCTCCCCAGTGTCTGTCACCCAGCCACCCCATCCCTCCCACCCCACCCCCCACTCCAGCAACCCGCAGTTTGTTTCCTGAGATTAAGAATTCCTCATATCAGTGAGGTCATATGATACATGTCTTTCTCTGATTGACTTATTTCGCTCAGCATAACACCCTCCAGTTCCATCCGCGTCGTTGCAAATGGCAAGATCTCATTCCTTTTGATGGCTGCATAATATTCCATTGTATATACATACCACATCTTCTTTATCCATTCATCTGTCGATGGACATCTTGGCTCTTTCCACAGTTTGACTATTGTGGACATTGCTGCTATAAACATCGGGGTGCACGTACCCCTTCGGATCACTATATTTGTATCTTTGGGGTAAATACCCAGTAGTGCAATTGCTGGGTCATAGGGTAGCTCTATTTTCAACTTTTTGAGGAACCTCCATACTGTTTTCCATGGATCTCTGTCTTCTTGATAATAGCCAATCTGACAGGTGTGAGGTGATCTTCCAAGTTTTTTTTGTTAGAGTGTAGATATCCCAGAAGGGAAGAAAAGCTTAAACTTTTCGAACCTTCTGCAGTGTCTAACAGAGAGGGGGATGATACTAGATTCTAACAGGGAAAGGATGATGCAGCGCAGGGGGACTCTGACACGTAACCACCTACCTGAGAGCTTCACCTCCAGGCTTGCACTTCTGCCAATCCACCTGAATTTAGCCAAGGGATCCTGCACACCAACCTTCTCGGACTTAATGAAGGTCCCCAGAAATGCTCACCATGAGTTCCTTCGATTTCCTGTGGTCCAATTCTCAGACAAATCCAACCAGCTACAAGAATGCATTTTTGTTCCTTCTGGAAGCCCCCGAGGAAAGCATCAAGAGCTTGCTTCAGGCTTGGATATTACGATTCTACCCGTCTTCTGTTTCCATGACAGGTGTCACACAAAGCCTTCCTCGGGAAGGAAATAAGCCTTTGTCTCTGATATCATTTTATAACAGAAAAGTCATAGTGTAAAAGATTTGCAGAGTCCAAAAAATATAAAGTAAGAGAAAAAAAAAGCACTCGTTATTCTAAAATCCAGAGGCTCTTCACTGTTCTCAATATTTGAGCATATTTTCTTCCAGTCTTTTTTCTATAGAGGAATCAGGTTTTTGAAATGGCTTTTGGATTTGTTTTAGAATTGACACACATTCTCATAAATCACTGCCGGCTGTAACTTCCCTGAAATTGTTTGGCTGTAATTCTTCTGCAGTTGGAACAGAAGTGCTTGTTATCAGTGCAAGAACCAACGGGAGCACCGGCTGGAATCAGAAGGAAGTCCTATGATTTTAAATCATCCCCACGTTGGTATTTATAGTACGACTTGACAAACTTAAAGCGAGTTAACAGTGATTTATATATTGCAGTTCCCCCTGGGTTGATTAACGTCTCAGAAGATGCTTTCCAATTTTCAAAAACAGAAAGAAATCTCTGTATTTGCAAGTGTTCTAGGCGACTGCAAACGAGAGCCATTTACCCGACCTGTACTGCCCTTTTCAGAGAGAGCCCTGGCTGGGGAATGAACTGCTACTTTGTTCTGTTACACGCACTGCTGGGTGGTATAGAAGGCTCCCTTGGTATTCTGCAGAAGGTCGCAAGATTATGGCACAGCCAAGGTCTGCAGTTGGCTGAACTTGTGTGGAGATCTCACCCTCACTGCTCAGCACACAGACTGCTGTGCTCGCAGGAAATTAACTTCGAGGCCCGTCTGGCCAAACCCTTTAAAGGAAACAGCGGGAATGGCCGCGACACAGACACAAGGAAGGAAATGTACAGCCGCGGTAGATAGGGTGCGAAGTCGTGGTAGAGCTCTGTGCGTATCATTTATTTATAATTCACTAGGTTACAATCCGCTCAGCATCAGTGTGCTCCAGCCAGTTGGACAAGGGACTCTGTTCCCCTTGTGTACCCATGAAGCCCTGATCAAATCAAGAGCCCGAGTTCCTGTCTTATGTTTTTGTTTAGGAAGTAAATGAGAGGATGGGAACAAATTAAGGAAACTCTTGGTCTCTGAAAATTTTACATTCCTGGGTTTGACAGCTCTGAGTCCGCTGAGTGAGGAACTGGTCATGTCCCGGCAAGTGTAACTTTAACCACGGTCAGGTTGCCCTCCAGGCAGGGGCTGGGCTAGGGAGTGAGCCTAACCTTTGCTCTCCCGGGGCTGCTCGCTGCCTGCCCTCAGTTAATCCTCCCCAAAATAACTCTGTGGGATGACCATTATCATCTCTCTTTTACTGGAGAAGAAAGGGAGCTCAGTGGACGTTGAGATGATAATTATAAATTTCAGGATTCGAAAAAGTCTCGGCTATCTCTCCAAACAACATCAACGGTGTCAGAGACATATTTTGGTCTTTCAACCCACCCGTGGTCTTTCAGAAGGAAATGCTAGCTCTGTCCTTGAATCCATTCAAACGTTTATCTGAGACGGAGAAAACACCTCCCACCGTTTCTAATTTTTCTCGAGATAAAATTATTCCTTTACAAATAATACCCGTTCTCTCTAAAATACAAAGGCCCACCCTTTCAAACCTTTTTTTCTCCCTGTTTAAACTGCAAAGAAAGAGGCAACCAGTGACTCTTCTGAGCTAAGGAAAACAGCTCCATTTGCTAGAAATTAAGAGTAGATGGGGAGAAACTGCTTTTCACGGGAGGAAGGGGCCAGTCCCGCAGGTAGGCAGAGCTGTCTCGTGGGGTGATCATGTGGCGGCAGAAGCAAGGGAAGACGACCGCAGCGCTAACACACAGGCCCCTCCACTGGACAGGGTCCTGACTATGCTGACTCCTATCTTCCCAGAGAACTGGAGAACCGAGAGAGCTTCCAGCTTCCTGGCCACCTGGATGGTCCCTTGCCCAAATCCGTCAAGGCCCAGCTCAGGTCCACCCCTGCTGTGAGTTCCGCTTCGAGTTGGCAGCACCTCTCCTGCCTGCCCTAGCAGAAGACCACATCTTCCTTTCAGCTGTCTGCACCCCACAGTCCCACCCTGGGTCCTGGCCCTGCAAAGTGCCTGTCTCCGGGGACTGGTGTGGCCAGATCCTGGGTCCCTGCGGGCTGCACGCCCTAGCTGCA
Source organism: Phoca vitulina (assembly GCF_004348235.1). NCBI lineage: Eukaryota > Metazoa > Chordata > Mammalia > Carnivora > Phocidae > Phoca > Phoca vitulina. Next base: position 5,780,367 of record NW_022589744.1, read on the forward strand.
CCCGACAGCGCCCTCTGTCGGCCGGGGCACATAGTGCATCTTCAGTACCGTACCTTTGCAAACCAGTTCAACCTCATTCCTAGAACAAAAACCTGACCATCCGCAGCTCCTTCACTTACCATCCTCCATTTCATGAAATACGCTTTAAAGTCATCTCAGAGAATTTTCTAACGGCCTCAATGGCTTTGATCTTTGAAAATATATTATTTCGTGGCTGAAATTTTAAAGCACTGAGGTCGACAGCAAAGAGGGTTTCTATATAATTGCGATTTATTATACAGACGTAATAGAGAAGAGGGGAGGAAAGCAGGAATAGGAGATTTTACTGCATGGTGGGCTGTGAGCTGGCCACTTTCACAAACATGAGCTCTTGTAATTCTCAGCTGATCCTGCGAGACGGGTATTCCCACCCCATTTTACAGATAAAAAAATCTGAGGCCCAAAGAGCCTCGGTGACTTGGGTTGGGCCATACAGACCTTGAAATTCAATGAAAGTCAAAGAATTAGGAAACTGCCGTAAATGGAAGCAGTCACTTACCGATACTAAACTGGAATTCGATTCACAGCTATTAACCCGAATCCCTGGACACAGCAGTTGCTCTATACTGTGATGACCCCCCACCCTCCCACACAACCAAGCTTCTTCCTCATTTACTGCTCGCTTAGTGAGCTCATACCCATCATCTGCTCTTTCAATCTACCAAGTCTGATCTATTCCCATTCTCACACGCAGGACTGGTTCAATAGTGTTGCATCCGAGGGATTTAGTGAAGACCAGGACCCTAGCACATCACCCAAGTAGAGAGGTTTCATTGTAACTTCATAAAACACATTCTTCAGAGCCTTTCTCCTACTCATGCAGACACACCAAGTCAAAACCTGCTTCTAATTATTACACCTACTCTGTACTGAACCACCACCGAAAATAATTAGGGGTAAACACCTTTTAATATCAGATGCACGAAGTCGCCTACGCCTACCTTCAGCGCCTGGACACATTTGCAGAGAATGGGTCCCAGAAGAAAGGGGTTTCTCGAAGGGTGCAGTCCTGAAGGATGCACAGCCTAACACAACTGGCCTCTGCCACCGTAAGGACAAACCTCCGAGGTGAACACCACTGAGACTCAAAACCCACACAAACACTGCTTCAGGTTTTCGGTCGAGGGGGGAATCCAGCCTGCGAAAGGAGCAGCTGGGTATGAGATTTGGGGATGGGGGGCATCTCCCCTGATTGTGGAGCTCACCTGTTGGGTTTGCAGGAATATCCAGGATGGTCTTCAGCAGCTTCATGTCTTTGATGTTGTGAATGTAAATGGCCTCCTCCAGGCACACGAGCAGCCTCTGTAATAGAAATCACTCATCTGTCACGTGAGCCCTCACTTGCTCCCAAGCCTCAAGGTGGAAGAATTCTGATGATTGAGTTGAAGATTACGTTTAGGTATGCACAAGTGCGCACACACACACACGTCACCTGAATAGAAGCATAAAATACAAGATCTTAAAAATTTTCATTTAGAAATTGAGATTTTGGGGGGGGGGGCTCCTGGGTGGCTCAGTTGGTTAAGCATCTGCCTTCGGCTCAGGTCATGACCCGGGGTTCCTGGGATCGAGCCCCGTGTTGGACTCCCTGCTCAGTGGGGAGTCTGCTTCTCCCTCTTCCTCTGCCCCTCCCCGTCCCCACTCGTGCGCGCGCACGCGCCCGTGCTCTCAAATGGATAAATGAGACCTTAAAAAAAAAAAAAAGAAATTGAGATTTTGTGTGTGTGTGGTACTTTCCCCTCTTTAGAACAGGGACTCCTGAACACTTCCTGATCAGACTCCCTTTGCCATTTAGGACAATTTTGGGTAACCTCTTTGGTTCCTATTCCCATCAGACAGGCTCCCTTTCAATGTTCATAACGATGTCTCTGTCTTACACAGACATGGGTTTCTTTACTCCCTCCGTACCACCAATCTTAGGTTCTACTCCCTCCCAAGAATTGCCAACTTTACCTTTGTTCCACTCAACTCTCCAGACCCACTTCCGCATACTCTCTCCAGCCCTGGTAAAGGGAATTGGAAAGCCCTTCTGCCCTCATGTGCACCCCCAGCCCCAGGGCACCCTCCCCCCTCCCCTGTGATATTCCCAGTGACCCCCCACCCCCACCCCACACCAGGCCCAGCTCCTTTCCCTCACCAGTGCAGGGAGGCCCTTCTCTTCCTCTTCAAATGAGGCTTGCCAGGTGCAGAGCTGCTTCCCAATGGCCATGCTCTCTACCAAGTGGAAACAGCCCACGGGGTGGATGTTGGGTGTGCAAATGAACGGAATGCGTAGCTCAGTACAAGTGCGGATGCTGGGTGCCGGGGAGGGGCTGTCGGGAAGGACTTTTTGGTTGGGTGGCTCTTTCCTCACCCCGAGCAGCTGCCCACAGCCCCTGCACAAGCCTGACTCGGCTCCCTCTAAGTTAGTGGTTCTCAGGCTTTGATGAGCCAGCCGAGCACCTGAGGGGCAAGGCCTGGCCTCTCCCTGGAAATTCTGGTTTGGGAGGTTTAAAACAAGTACCCCAGGTCATTGTACACCTGAGTTTGAGAGCCTCTGTTCTCAGGCCAGAACCTTTTATCCCAAAAGACAACCCTCAGAAAGGAAGGCACCTAAAAATGCTACAAAAAACCCGGGTAGGCTCTCCTCCAGGGAAAAGCCTGCCGTACTGTTTTCCCAGGATGACTTCTCACAGCTCAGAAAAATGGAGACCATCACTTTTACCGAGCAGAAAAAGAAAATGTAAACGCCTTCCTCAATTTTAATTAAGGCTCTGTGGTCACAGGTCTGGCTGCCGAGGGGTAAAAAAAAAAAATTCTAATAGGGTCTCAAAATTGATGGCAAACATTAGCGTTTCTCCGTGAAACATATTCCCTGTTTTATCTGATCACTTTGTCTTTTGCTAGCACTTTTTATGGTTTGGACTCTAGTACTCTATGCTTACGTTCTTAGGTTTCTGATATCCTCCTGTGTCCCCACACCCAATCCCCAGGACACTGGGTCCTCAGCGGATGCCTCCTGTAGGAACAGCCTCTACACCAGCTCACCCCATCTGTCTGCCTCTGTCCCACCAGCTGTCAGAGCACCAGCTGCCGGACGGCCCAGTCGGTGAATTTCAGGCCACCCCTGCTGGCCATGGACAAGATTTAACTAGGAGGGAAACAGAATACAGAGAGGGGGAGCGAGGAGGCACCATGTCTCAAGTTCACGTGCAAGCACGCTTCCAGGGCCAGCATGACCCTGGAAACTGCTCTTTAGCAACCAGTTTTCAATCCTAGCAGAACCCTGGGTGGGCCTTCAACTCCGCTCGGTCCTGGTCACCTTGGTTCTCGTCAACTCTGCTAGGATTTAGAAGTAATAACTCCTTTTAGTGATTATAAAAATACTGATAGCGTCTGCCCTCGAGCACCCCAGATTTAGATGTAGCTCCAGAGGCTTCAATCCAGTGAGTGTTCATGTGGATAACCAGGACCCCTCAGAACAGATGGTCGGAGCACTGTCAAAGTTTACATATGGAAATATATCTGGTGTGTCGTCTTCATTCCTCAATACATTTCCTCAATTAAGGACAAGGGGCATAACATTAACTGCGAGTGAAAAATACCATAATTACTAAATGTCTTCCTTTCTATATATTTAGAAGAAAATAGGGATGCTCTCTCCTCAAAACTCCCTACACAAATCTTTGATGGTTTCCTGTTGTTTTTAAAAAAGGAACCCCACTGCCCGCAGACCCCATGAACCCCACAGCGGACAGGATGCGCGGCTCTCACTCCCATTCATTTCCTGCAGGGGGCGGCAGAGCCCGGGCATCAGGGACCTCGGTGCGGCAGGGGGGCTGCAGCAGGGGCCCAACCCCAAAGCTGCCAAGGCCCGAGCCTTGGACGTTCTAAGAAAAGCAAACCCCAAACACGTTCCAGACCTGTTTCAAATCTTCTTCTTAGGAGAAGAAACGCTAAGGAGGAGAGAGGTGTCTGAGCGGGTTCCAATGAACTTGGCCATTGGCAGCTGAGTGGCGCTAGGAGCACTGATGTTCTAAGGAGCTGGGGGAGGAGAACCGCAAAAGTCATGGATGTTATACTGAGGACAGGGTGGCATGGAAAGGCTAGCAGACTCAGACCCTTGAGTAATCCTTTGTCCCCTTTGGTAATGAAAATGTCAGAGAGCAAGTAAGAGAGAAATGAGAGAAATAAATTCTATAGATACTATTTGAGGGTTCTGATTTTTATAGGACTTTGGCCTAAACAATCTTTTTCCTCAAAAGATTTTTTAAAATTTATTTATTTGAGAGAGAGAGAGAGAGCACGTGAGCAGGAGGAAGGGCAGAGGGAGGAGAGAGGGAGAAGCAGACTCCTCACTGAGCAGGGAGCCTGTCATGGGGCTGGATCCCAGGATCCTGAGATCATGACCTGAGCGGAAGTCAGACACTTAACCAACTGAGCCATCCAGGTGCCCCTGGCTAGAACAATCTTAAAAAGATAATCAGGTGCCAAAAACAGATTTAATTTTCATATATCGGCTATCACTGTATGCAAAAATAAAGTTTTGCAATGAAATTTAACGTGCTACCAACAGATTTCAGAGAGAGCCCTTGAGCCAAGAATTGGGCTTAAAAACCTTCAAGTCAAAAACTCTCAAATGCCTTTCCCTCCCTGGCCAAGAGCCTGGACTTATTTCCTTCTTTACTCCTGCTCCTTACTTAAATATCCCCACATCCTACTTCTCAGGCTCTTTTCTACCACACTGCTTTATATAGACGTAAGTGGGTATCCAATCAAAGTAGTCGACCAGCTCAAAGAAACAATCTTTTCCTTCTCATAAACTGAAGGAGCACTTTGTCTCATTTGTTAAAAAAATTATTAGCATTTAATAGTTTAGGTAAGAAGATAGAAAACATTGTCCTTGATGAATGCAATGACCTCCACCATCCTGGGAATCTTTAATTGAATAGAAAGACCTGCATGGTCATATAAAGAATCTATCTGTTTGTTTACTTATTTAACAGGCACTCGGGAAACAGATATTCACTGAACACTTTTTCCCCCAGGCACTGCCTTTCCTACCAGGCCACAGTAGTGACCACAACAGATACGGTGCCTGCCCTTATAGGATTTAAAATCTAATGATTTAAGGGGAACTCTGCTAATATCCCCAAATATTTATTTAAGGATAATTTTTTTTTAAAGAATTTATTTATTTGACAGAGAGAGACACAGCGAGGGAGGGAACACAAGCAGGGGGAGTGGGAGAGGGAGAAGCAGGCTTCCCACCGAGCAGGGAGCCCGATGCGGGGCTCGATCCCAGGACCCTGGGACCATGACCTGAGCCGAAGGCAGACGCTTAATGACTGAGCCACCCAGGCGCCCCTATTTAAGGAGAATTTCTATTTTTAAAGAGAATGTATTGTGTATTTGAGATAAGAGTAATCCTTCCTGGGGCGCCTGGGTGGCTCGGTTGGTTAAGTGTCTGCCTTTGGCTCAGGTCATGATCCTAGGACCCTGGGATTGAGCCCTGCATTGGGCTCCCTCTCTCTGCCGCTCCCCTTGCTTGGGCTCTCTCTCTGTGGAAGGACAGAAGGAAAAGAAAGAAAGAAAGAAAGAAAGAAAAGAAAGAAAGAAAGCAAGCAAGCGAGAGAGAGAGAGAGAGAAAGAAAGAAAGAAAGAAAGAAAGAAAGAAAGAAAGAAAGAAAAAGAAAGATCTTCAAACCAACCAACCAGCCAACCACTACAAGTAAGATCTATAATGGTGAGCTGGGGGAAAGAAAAGTGGGAGCATGAGCCTGGGCACCTGGATCACTGGGAAAGCTCAAGGACAGAGCAAGAGAAGGGCGGTTTTACAACTGCCTTCAGAGCTAGCCTGGGGTGGGGGGGGGCACGCTCATCCTCAGGGGCTTCATTCTGAGAAGCGTTACTGCCTGTGTGCAGTGGATGCCACCATCCAGGGCCCAAACCACAGAGAGATGTTCTTCTGCGTTCAGTGCCCACGAAGTAGCTCACGGGATGGTGTCAGAGCCAGATTTCCACCCAGCCTGTGTCCAGCGGAAGAGGGTTCACTCCACCAGGGGCCAATGCTCAAGAAGGGACGCGAGGCAGAAGGACCAGGGAGGACACATCACTGAAACTGGTGCCCGGAGTAGGCTCACCATGTCCCTGTGATAGTAGGCCCAACTGAGTCTTAAAATCCCTTTTAGAATCGGATGTGTGGTTTAGAAACATTCATCTCTAAAGATACTCATCTTCTCTATCTTGCCCATAGAGCAGAAGCCTTGCAACCCGAGAGATCTCCCCCACGTACCTGCCGGTTCAGCCTTATGGACAAGATGTTGCTGGAATAGCTGTAATTACAGATCTCCGTGCCTTTCTTGAAGTGATAGACGTTCATCTGCCGTGGCTTCGTGTGACTGACCACCACGACCAGGCTGCTGGAGAAAAGGCGCTCCACGATGTAGACATCCGGGATCTCGGCTAGGAAGGGAAGCAGCCCGAGGCCACACAGATTTCAGCCCCCCCTGCAGCTAGCCAACGGCCTCGGGGTCTAGCTACTGGACGCCCTCCGTTACAACGATTTCCTTCCCCCCACCATGAAGCTTGATCTGCCTCCCAAGGTAGCAATTCCAAAGCCCTTTCCAACACCTAAGGAAAACGTCAGAGACCAGAACCCAAAGTCAGGTCTTCCCAGAGCTTCCCTGGATGCCCTCTGTGAGGTAGAATCAGCCCTTGGGCACCACTGTTTGCTCGGGGAAACATTTTTGGGAGGTTTAGACAATCTCAATCTACCCTTTTTCCATGAGAGGTTTCAAAGGCGTGTCTACTCTGGAGAACCTCTGCTTTCAGAATTCTGGTCCCTGTTGCCGAGAGGTACTATGGGTACGGCCATGGTGGTGGTGGTGGGGGGGCAGCAACCTAATTAAATTGTAACCCCTCCTCATTTTGTGCTCCCTGGCCCTCTCTGCAATCCCTTTCTTGTGGAAGACAATCTGGACATCTGTGTCATGAGCAGGGAAGTACTTCCGTACTCAGGAAGAAGGTAAATAAGTAAGCCTCCCGAGCGCCCATAGGTAGACACCTCAGTGTTTTTCTGAGAACATTCTTTTTGTACGCGTGCCTTCCTTGTGTGTAGGCAGGTCCCATAGGGAGTGACATAGGACAGATACAGAGCGAAGTATTCATGAAAATGGTGTAATAAAAATAATATCTTACAAATATATTAGGGACCCAAGGTATTTATTTACCAAACCACTTTCTTCCCAGGAAATCCAAAGATTGTGTATTCTTCACTATTACGATGGCATAAATTATTACTTACCCTGAGAAAATAAGAGAGTCACATTTCTAAGCTGCATTTTTTTTGTGATATTCACTAGAAGTATTTCAACATCTTCAGTATGAACTATGCAAATGGGATCATATTGCTTTATTAAAACAAGGAAAATACTTCCATGACTGAATGAATGTTAGCAATATTCTACAGTGCCAATATAATGGCAAAAAAAAGTCATAAGTGACCTTCTTTGACAATTATAAAAACTGATGGCTGGGCATAAAAGTATATGAAGAAGTGTCAACAGTATGGTTTCAAACCAAGGATTTCTTAATATAAAAAGAAAATGTTACCTAAGATATTGCCAAATCTAAGGGCTTACTTGTGGGTTGTTTTTTTTTTAAACCAAGTGGAGGCAATGATTTATATTTAAACCTGAAAAATACTGACTCCTTCAGTTTGACAGTTAAGGGAGAAAAATGCAGACAGCTCAGGAGCACCACAGATTAAAGTCTAGAGGGAGGATTTGGTGTCCCTGAGATCTCACACACACACTTACTGCTTCCATGGACTTGGTCCAGTTGCTCCACAGAACTCAAAGAAAACAGCTTATAACCGGCTTTGGTTCCAATTGCTAGGGATCTGTGGAAGATAATGACAGCATGGGAACGACAAGAGGTACTGTACTCCAGCCACAGAGCGGCCCAAGACAGACATTCCCTTTCCGCCCAGGCTCATAGTGGACAGACAAACATCCATCCTCAGGTATTTCGGTATTTGATAACTATCTACATAGTTGTCAGGTGGGCAGGTACATTAAAAGGGAAAAGGGCAAAGACAACCACAGACTCAGATGGGTAAGAGATCTGAAACTCATCAAAAGAAGTGTCAAACCTACCAGCGACTCTGCTTTTCCAACTGGGCAGAAATAGGAAAAATGGAATGCTTAAGAGTATTCATCCTGGAGCTACTCCCAACACGATGAGGGGTCTTCTGGTTGTTTGAGAGGTACTTTACCAAGAGGTAAATTTTCTATTTCCTGGTTTTGTTTTGTTTTGCTTAAAAAATAAATACACTATCATAGTAGGCATAGTCATTAGTAAGTACAATTTAATGGATGCATCCTTTCATCGCTTTCCATGAAAACATCCCAGATACTTTATACCAGTAGCTCTCATCCCCAGATGTACATTAAATTTACTTGGGAAGCTTTTAAAAAATACTGATGATTATTTACTCCTCCTCCTCCAACCCTGAGCTTTTTAATCAGATTCTTTCTTTCTTTCTTTCTTTCTTTCTTTCTTTCTTTCTTTCTTTCTTTCTTTCTTTCT
>NW_022589744.1:5788986-6184276 GCF_004348235.1 Phoca vitulina
TCTTTCTTTCTTTCTTTCTTTCTTTCTTTCTTTCTTTCTTTCTTTCTCTTTCTCTCTTTCTCTTTCTTTCTCTCCCACCCCCATCTCTCTCTCTTTCTCTTCCTCTCTCTATTTTTCTTTTTCTTTTTTTAGTTCAAGTACTCCCATGTGCAGCCAGGGTTGAGAACTCTGCTTTATACCATGTTCCACAAAGCTAGTATCACAACCAACCAACAAAACAAAAACTAAACACTCATCTGGAACAATATGGGCTAAAAAAAAAAAAAATAAATAACAACAAAAAACTTGTTTTCTTATTTTTTCACTTTCAACCAATAGATAAAGACAGAGTGTAAACCCAGGTTTCCTTGGCTTTAGGATGAAAGCAAAGGAGTCAATTTTGTTCAGCAGCTGGGATCCCCATCCAGCTCTCTCCTGCTTTGCTCTCAACACTTCAGTGATGAGCAAAATCTTACCCAGAGCACACTCAGAATAAGCAGTCTGACCTTGAGCACTTCCACCCTGGGAAAATGGGATGTCAGAACTGAAGTGGACCTTAAAATAGTCCTAAGTGGGGGCGCCTGGGTGGCTCAGTCCTTAAGCGTCTGCCTTCGGCTCAGGTCATGATCCCAGGGTCCTGGGATCGAGCCCCGCATCGGGCTCCCTGCTCGAAGGGAAGCCTGCTTCTCCCTCTCCCACTCCCCCTGCTTGTGTTCCTTCTCTCGTTTGTCTCTCTCTGTCAAATAAATAAATAAAATCTTAAAAAAAAAAAAAAAAGTCCTAAGTGGACCTAAAAATTAGCCCAGCTTCCTCATTTAAAGCAAATATTGGCAAAGATGAGATTTGTTCTTCACAGGTAAGCATATACGAGTATTAGCAGTTTACTGGGGCAAGCCTGGATGGCCAAGGCTCTTGTTTCATTAGCCTAAAAATAAAAAAGAGGATGTCACATGATTTTCCCTGGAATTGTTTTTTTCCTACCCAAACATTTGTTCTTCCCTGGGACATAGGGATAGGAGACTATGGTCAACTTTTAACCGGGAGGGAGATGCTTTTGTTTCCCAGCCCTCCAACCTGCGGGGGGGGCCAAAGTGGTGTGCTAGACATTTGCACGAGAGCAGCAGCGTGCCCAGAACTGGGTCTGGCACCCAGAACTACAGCATTAATGGTGACAAACAGCAACTGGAGAGGCAAGGCAGCAGCATCTTAAAACTTCAAAAAACAGCTACAGGCAAAAGAATGAAACTGGACTACTATCTGATACTCATATACAAGTGTGAACTCAAAATAGATTAAAGACTTCAATGTAAGACCCGAAGCCATAAAACTCCTAGAAGAAAACACAGGCCGTAAGCTCCTTGACATGGGTCTCAGAGATGTTTTTTGGATGTGACTCCAAAGGCAAGGGAAACAAAAGCAAAAATAAACAAATAGGATTACATCAAACTAAAAAGCTTCTGCACAGCAAAGGAAACCATCAGGAAAATGAAAAAAACAACCCACTGAATGGGAGAAAATATTCACAACAAGGGGTTAATATCCAAAATATATAAATTCATTTAACAACAAAAAAAGCCCCAACCTGATTAAAAAATGGAAGAGTATCTGAATTGACATTTTTTCCAAAGAAGACATACAGATAACCAACAGGCGCATGAAAAGACGCTCAACATCACTAATCATCAGGGAAATGGAAACCAAAACCACAATGAGATATTACCTTATACCTGTAAGAATGGCTATTATCAAAAAGATAAGAAATAACAAGTGTTGGCGAGGATGTGGAGGAAAGGCAACCCTCATGCACTATGCATAGGAATGCAAGCTGGTACAGCTACTCTGGAAAACAGTATGAAGTTTCCTCAAACTTAAAAATATAACTACCCTATGATCCAGCAATTCCACTTCTGGGTATCTTTCTGAAGGAAAAATCAAAATACTAATTCAAAGAGATATATGCACCCCTATGTTCATTGCCGCATTATTTACAATAGCCAAGATATGGAAACAACCTAAGTGTCCATCAATGGATGATTGGATAAAGACGTGCACACGTGCGCACACACACATACATACTTCTCAGCCATAAAAAGAATGAAATCATGCCATTTGCAGCAACATGGATGAGAGTATTATGCTAAATAAGTCAGACAGAGAAAGACAAATACCACATGATTTCACTTATATGTGGAATCTAAGAAAAACAAAGTGGATAGAAGAAAACAAAACCCAGACTCATAGTTACAGAGGATAGATTGGTGGTTGCCAGATGGGAAGGGTATTGGGGGGGGGAACAAAATTGGTGAAGGAGATCAGGAAGTACAAACTTCCAGTTATAAAATAAATATATCATGGGGGCTAATGTGTAGCATGGGAAATACAGTAGCTAATACTGCATTAATTTTGTAAGTTAACAGATGTTTAGTAGACTGATTGTGGTGACCATTTCCCAGTGTATACAAGTGTTGAATCACAATAGGTCATACACTTGAAACTAATATAATACTGTATGTCAGTTATACCTCAACTTTAAAAACCTCCTTTTTATTCCTATGATTCAAAAAAAGTGTTTTAAAATACACTCCATAGAGATTGCTGGTTTTAAACTTTCTTCACATGGACTTTTTCATATAAATACAGATGCATTTAGTAGCAAACTGAGGTTTCTAAAGCTTGCAAGTAAGGGGAAAAAAGGTAACTAGGGTCTTGTGATATGAACCAAAAGATTTTTGGCAATTTAAAATAATTTTCAAACATAAGCCCTGCTCCTAGAACGGAAGAATTTTGTACATGAGAAAATGGCAGTGTGATTACTATCATGTTTTAAATGATTGATCAATGGCCACAAAAGATGCCGAATCAAGGAATTCAAACTACAACCTTATTTTATTCATAGGGCCTTCCTGCAGGAAAAAAACTCTCATCACCTCTCACAGGAATAGGGCTTGGGACAAATACATACTGCCAATCAAATGAAAAAATGTACCCAAAGTGTCTAGCACAGTGCCAAATGGGAAGTCTGATCGAAGAAGTTTAGTTGTAATAGTGGATTCCAAACTCAGCCTGCACTTAGAGAAAAAGACACACTGATACCCCTAAATGCATTCGTAAGGGTCTTAACTTATTTTAACATCCAATGTCATACCCTCTCTGGCTCAAAGCAACTGACTGTGACAAAAACTTTTATTTATAGGTGAGACAGAGCTGTCCAGCAGAACCTTCATCCAAGAAAACAGAACTGACAGTAGAGACAAGGAAATTAACTTTCCAGGCACCCAACAGCTTTGAAAATAACATTCTTACCCAAGTGCTATAGAAAGCCGGGACTCAGCTAAAGTAAAAAATCACCATCTCTTTAAAAAAAATCTAATAAACAATGTTACAAAGCAGAATTTAGAACATTTACTTCCAATAAGCAAACTGACTCCCCTCCTTGTCCTGTGTTTGGTTGGGAAAGAAAACCTTCTGGCATTTATTTCAACAGCCATTCTCTCTTGCAAAATGCTACTTACAAAATGTCAGAATTTTATCTACACCATCATTTCTATAAACTGCAGGTCTCAACCAATCAGCTGATCTTAAAAACAGTTCAGTGAGTTACAAACACCTTTAAAAGAAGGGATCACACATAGCAGGGGTAAACACTATTTGATGAATCACTTTTCAGGGATATTCTATGTATGTGGGTATTACGGGATGTTGTAATATGTATTTCTTATTGTCGATTGTGGTAAAAAAAAAAAAAAAAAAAAGCTTCAAAGTCACTCATCTAACCAAGCTGTCCAGCTATCCGATTACCCGATTACACACAGTTTTTTCGAACAAAGGCATATTGTTCGGCATAGGGTGTTTTTAAACAGAAATACAAAGGGAATGAAAGCCAGAGTTACTTATGGTACAGCATGGCCTTAATTACACCACTGAATGTTCAATATTAGCACAGCCTCGTCACAGGCAGCCAAAGCACAAGCCTGAAGCCGGCTCCAAACAAGGAACACAACAGAAACTGGTACAGCAGGAAGTGGGAAACTGGAAAGCGGTCATCGCTGCTTGATGCTCTGGGTGCACATTCCAAAGAGATTATTCCATATGGTCCCCAGGACTGGCGTCTAACAATTCTATGAAAAGAGGGAAGGAAACAGGCGCTTGCTTCCAAGGGACTGAATCCTTGAGATGTCTGCAATACAGTTCTGCAACTCGCTCTCTGGCCAAAGTCCAAATGTGCACATCGAAGTGAAACATTAAAAATCCACTCAAAAAGCAACTGGAGCTCGTGCTTCTCAGAGAAGGCAGCCTGGGCCCGGGAAAGGGCTCTTGGACTCGGAGAAGGAGATGCTGCCTGGCCGAGGGGGGGCTACGGGAAAACAGTGAGAGGGGTGGAAAGGTTTCTGACACCCCGAGCCGGCAGGCGAGATGCCCTGGGCTGGGCTCGGACAGGGGCTGGCCTGGCCACAGGGATAGGCTGCCTCTTTGTCCCAGGCCCTGCCCAGATGCCACGTTGAGATGCTCAAGGACAAATGGGAAAGTTTTTCCTGGATTCCCATCTTCCTGGGCCCCAACAACCGCGCCTTGGGTCAACTCGCAACTTCCCCCCTCCCCTCCCCTCCCCTCTCCTTTGTTTTGGCTTCTCCTCCTCCCTCCCCAGACCCCCACTCCGGTCGCTAACCTCTGCCCCCACTGGATTCCGTCGCCTTCTCCCGCCCCACTCCGCCCGCGAACTCCCGCCCTGCTTGCTCGGCCGGCCGCTCCTGGCCCTCGGCCCGCGGCGGGGGTGGGGGCGCTCGAACACCCACCGGGGGAGGGGGAGCCCCCCGCCCCCCAGACCGAGCCTGTCCGGGGCCGCCCGGGCCGGGCCGCCGACGCCCTCTTGGGGCGTAGGCCCATGCCTGTCCGGCTACAGGTTGCCGACCGGACAAGACCCCTGGTCGCGACTTTCCTCCCCCCCGACCCAGCTGCTTACGTGCAGTCCTGGTTGAAAGAGAAGCAGCTGAGCGCCGCCTCGACCCCGCCCGGGGGGCCATCCGCCGCCTCGGCCTCCATCGGGGACTCGACCCGGGGAAGCCGCAGCTCCGAGCCGGCGACAGCCACCTCAGCAGCCCGCTGGCGCCGGCTCGGCGGGCCGGATCGCCGGCCCCCCTTCGCTCCTGGCCCCGCCCCGTCCCTGCTTCGCTCCGCCCCGCCCAGGCCTGGCCGGGCCCCTCCGGCGGGTCCTAGCCAAACCTAAGCCCCTGAGGGGGCGGGGGCCCCACCCCCGGCCGCCATTGGCTACGAGTCCACGCCCACGGCGCCCCCTGGGCCAATTGACGACAGCTGCGGGAGGAACTGCCCCGGTGGCGCCCCGCCCCCAGTTCGGTGAGACGGCTCTCCATTGGGCGAAGGCGCGTGACGCAAGGCTGCAGGCCACGTGGTGGTGTTGTCATTGCCAGATGCTGCGAAGCGGGAGACGGCGAGAATGAGTGCAGCTGAGGCGCGACCTGTTGGCCTCCGGGCATCTGCGCTGGGGCTGCGGCGGGGGCGGCGGGGGCGGCGGGCGGACGCGCTCGGTCCCACCCCGCCCAAACCCCGGTCACGAGTAGCTCTCTGTCTATTAAACTTACAGAGTTTAGTAGAGAGCGTGAGACGCCAAAGCCCCGCCCTTCCGTAGAGTCTTCAAGCTGCTTAGAGAAAAGTTTCTAAAATGAGATGCTAAAGCCGGACAGAGCTGAAGTTATCTTACCGATTTCCCTGCCGTGGAGAGCTCTTCCTTCATGCCAAGAACTGTCTTAACTGTGTAGATGATCTCGTTGAATTCCTATAAAACAGGAAAATATGTTTTATACCCAATTTTTTTTATAAAGAGTCGCTAAATAACCTGTCTAAAGTAAGACAACAAATGGTAGAAGGTGGATTTGTCTGGTATCAAGACTGGTGCACCAAACCACTCTGTTGGAAAATTTGGCAAAATCCATTTGATCTGTAGTTGAAAAAAAAATGAAAGAAAATGTGTGTAAGCTGGTGTATTTGATGAAAGGGATGAGATCTCGAAGGTGGCACGATTCAAAACTCACATATTTGACATGAATCCTGACAAGAGTCTCTCTTCCCAGGTTAAATTCATGTTGCCATGTAGAATACCCAACACAGCTTATAAATCAGTAGCTCTGCTGGCTTTGGATTTATAGAATTCCTGATGAATTTTTAACTCATACTTTTCAAGTTGAGATGAGATGACATTTTAATTGTTATGCCACAGTATTTCAAATTGGCATAATTAAAATTTATCTATTTTGTGACAAAGCTATGTATACATATGTGTGTATACACACATACTTTGGAAACAAACCTATAATGGATGAGTGAAGAGCACTATTTCATATAAGCTTTTCTGGTTGCATTTCTGGTTTGGGTTTTCTGAAGTGCAAATATAACAGTTTCTTCACTCAATGCTATTATTCTTTCTCTCAACTGATGTAAAAAATAGTTCAGCTCATAGATCCACAGATGTTGGTTGCTCTTTAGTTGATTGTGAGGTGTTGTATAAACCATCCTAAGTGAAAACAGCTTCTGTTTGGATGCTTTAACTGCGTCATTTTTGTTACCTCTTGGATCAAAGGCGCTTCTCCTTACCACTCCCAGCTCAGCCATTTAGAAAACCAGGAGTCTGGTAGGCTAGGTGCTGGGCTGTTTGGAGAATTAAATAAAGTGTGGAATAAGGTTTTTATAGTGGAAGCTGTTATTCTCAGTAGTTCAGACTTCATGGGCTAGAGTTGGGAGCTGATGTTAGTTTTTGAGCAGGAGTGTTTCATGATAAAAGCAGTGTTTTAGGCAGATAAACTTGGCCAGGGTGTGCAGAATAGATTAGAAGGGGGAAAAGTCTAGACTAATGTGAAATTCTAGGAGTGAAGGGACATGAGATACAGGCTAGAAAGGTTAGGACAAACCCAAGAGAAATTTTTTTCTATTGAAATATATTTGATATATAACATTGCATAAATTTAAGGTGTATAGCATGTTGATTTCATACTTATATATTGTAATATGATTGCCACTGTAGCTATAATTAGCACCACTAACATGTCACATGAAGAGATATTTTGCAGCAATGCTTTCCAAAAGAAAGATAATGAGCCAAAGAAAGAAAATGTCAGCCACAGATGTGAACCCCATTTGTAATTTTAAATTTTCTTAGAAGCCACCTTAAAAAGGTAAAAAGAAATGAGTAAATGAACTTTAATAATATATTGAACACAGTATGTCAAAAGTCTCATTTTAATTGGTAATCAATGCAAAAGTATTAATCGGCTAGTTTAGATTATTTTTTTAGCATAATTATTTGAAATCCAATGTATCCCTTTCACTTAGAACATATCTCAATTTACGCTAGCCACATTTTAAGTACCAATGTGGCTGGTAGCTATCGCATTGCTCAGTGAAGTTTGGGGAGAATAAACCACAGAACTCGGTGGCTGATGGAGGAGGGGTGGTGTGGCAGGGAAGAGTCAAATCGGATTCCGTGGTTAGGAAGGTGGAAGCTCATGGCACTGCTTTCAGAAACTAGATGCTTGGGCAGGTATTCAGGAAGATGCAATTAGTTACATGTTGACATAGCAGAACTGAATGCTGATTGGGATTACGGTTCAGGCCTAGAGATATAGGTAAAAACTGATCATCTTCCCAGCCCCATCTTTCCTATGAATGATTCCCCTTGGATGTTTCCCACTGAGTTAGTGGTTCACCATCCACCACCACCCATGTGGAAATAACATCCCAGAGCTGCCTCATCTGGTTTTATTTTTCCCAAGATAATACAGAAATCTGTATTTTTATATAAATAAATTTTAAATAAATATTTATTTTACATAAACCTATATTTTTACGTAAAAATTTAAAATGTTGATGACCAATTCTTATTTTTAAAAAACACTGTGTGGGCCAAATTAAATATACCAGCTGGCTGGATCTGGTTCGTGGAGGTCCAGTGTGCGACCTCTGTTCAAGGGAGAAGCAGTCTCTTTGAGAGAAACCACCCTCAAAAAAAAAAAAAAAAAAAAAAAAGAAAATGCTACAAATAAATTCAGAGGTGTTGGATTCATTTAATGTCGGGCTGATTTTTCTTTTTCTAAGTTCTACTTCTAGGTTCTGTGGGAGAGGAAACTCCTGATTTAAATGTTGGGTTGATGGCATCCTAATCCTTCCACATTCTTGGAACAGAAATTTCAACACCAAATAACAGAAGCAGAAACTCTCTGGAGGAAGAGGGGAATACAACACTTTACCACAAGGAAAACAGGATTTCAGCTTTTTGTCCTTCTTCCAATTGAAATGCTTAAGTGTCTATCTTTTCCCAGACAAAATGTCTATTATTTCTAGGGAAATGGTAAATCAGCAAAATCTGGAAGCGTAAAGCTGAGCTTGGGAATTAAGTATCCTTGGTAATACAAAATTGCAGGCCACAATTCAGCTAATGGGAAGCCTTCCTATTTGTGCAACAATCAGGTTGTAATTTTAAAATGCTGATTAGGGAGTGCACAGGGCAATGACAGGGGAAGTTGGAAATGACACATCCTGTCTGACGCAACCCTCATGTCACCCAATATGGTTGCCCACAACACCCAACTGTCTATAATTAGAGTAACTACGAGGTGAGCAAATACCACTCCTGTCCCCTTCTTTGTATAAAACCCATTCTATTTTTATAAAATCAAGTCATAGGAAATAAGCTCCTTTTCCTTTTCTGATACGTTTCAGCACTCAGAACGTGAGCTGAGAAAGAGTAGAACCGGAATGGACGAGTGAATGGTAGTACTTTGAGAAAAGGATGAAGGAGGAAGGGCCTGGGGACAATGCAAAATAGGTAAGACTTGGGGGTGGGGAGAGGGAAGGGTGATGTGTCATAGACTCAAGGAGTCAGCCCTACCTTACTATTCTAGGGTAGGAGGTAAGGGCTTGGAACGTAGGGTGATTTCTGGAAAAGGAGGTGATCCATCAGATTGGCAAACAGGAAGTACCCAGCCAGAGGTATGGCTAAACAGCAGGCTGCAGTGAATAAACAGTCCCTATAATGTGCCTTTGCTCCCCAAATGGAACCACTATATCTGGCTTTATCAATCAAAAAAGGGTGGATGGGGGGCAAAAACCAACAACCATTCTAGTATTCTTGACTTATATATTTCCTCTCAAGAGCAAGAAACAATGGTATTTCATTAAAGAGCGGACTGGTGTCCTTGTCTACATTCTCTCCGCCATCTGTCTTATTTTTGCTTCCAGAAGAATCTTTTTTTTTTTTTTTAAGATTTTATTTATTTGACAGAGAGAGAGATAGCGAGAGAGGGAACACAAGCAGGGAGAATGGGAGAGGGAGAAGCAGGCTTCCCGCGGAGCAGGGAGCCCGATGCGGGGCTCCATCCCAGGACCCTGGGATCATGACCTGAGCCGAAGGCAGACGCTTAATGACTGAGCCACCCAGGCGCCCCCCAGAAGAATCTTAAAATGCTGAGGCAATCACAGGTTCTCCATAAAAACTTGCTCATTGGCTAACATTCACGAAGACAGTAGCTTTCTATGTGTGCATTTGCAGACATACCTTGAGCTAATGGTCTATTAGTCAAGGCAACGTAGAGAGGTTGGATCACGGAATTTTTGTTCACTGGGCCATCTTAAGACCAGCCAGCATTCTAGAGAAGTGTTCGTCAGGTCAACCCATTCCCCCCCGACTTAAGTTTGAAAGTATGAATATAGGTGACATCTGGAAATGGAAAGCAAAGCTTTATAGAAAGCTTGGCTTGAAGCCTCATACATCTTCTCATTTAATGCTTACTACATGTCCTGTCCCGGAGATTTTTATCCCCATCACCCAGTTGCGTAAACCAAGGTTAAGAGATGTTGCGTTAAGTTGCTCAAGGTCCTGGGGCAGTCTGTGGTGGAGATACGGTTCGCAGTCACCTTTCCACCGCATTTCCAGGTCCCCTCTCATTCCATGCTTCCTCTCAGAATGCGGTGCCTCAAAGCCCGCGACAGAATTGGCATCTGAACCTGTACTCCATTCACTAAAGGGACAGAAAGGCAAGGGTGGAGACACGGAGGCAGGATTACGCCAAGAGGGCCACAGGCCAAGTGCAAGGGGCAGGGCATCAAGCCTGGAGCTTTTCAAAGGGGGCCAAAGCTTTGCTTAGATTTGCCACGGGTACTATACTAGACATACCTAGAAACATCTTTTGCTCCCAGGTAAAGGGTTAACTTGTGCTCATGGGCGAGGGTGGCTAGTTAATAAGTGGTGCTCTAGGACCCTGGGTTTCTTCCTGGTCTAGAGAGCTGGTGTGAAGAATGGTAACCATTCCTTAGAATTTTTCATCTCTGGGGGGAAAATGATTTCAAAGGCCTTAGGGGAGCCAGAGAGAGGGCCGAGAATCCCATGATTCTTGGTGAACAGTGCCATCTAGTGACCTGTGGTGTTCAGTTCCAGCCTGGTGGGTGGACCTTGAAGGAGAGACTGGCTTGAGTGAGAAGATACGGGGAGCTAATCCTGAAACCCTAAGAGTCTCAGACTTCCCATGTGTTCTTCCAAAACCTCTTTACCTTCTGTACACGGAAAATACAGAGGCCTCACTCACCACTCTCTTGCAGAAGGAGTTTGGAAGAGGTTGGCCCATTCATTCATTTGACACATTTTTATTTAGTGCCTATTATGTGCCTGCCAGGGTTCTAGGTCCTGGGGATGCAACATGGGTAAAAAATAAATAAAAACCCCTGCTTAAATGGGCAGAGAGACCACAGGCAAGAAAAATAGAGTGGAGAGTATCTCAGATGGCCATGAGTACGAAGAAGAAAAATAAAGCATTTGGTGGTGTGTGTGTGGGGGGGAGGGTTTGATGAAGAGTGGGCAGGGAAGGTGTGACTGGAAGGTTCCATTTGAACAAAGACCTGAAGGAGAGAAGGGAACATGTGGGGAAAAGCATTCTGGCCAGGAGGAGGATGGAGGAGGTGAGGATGACAAGAGGGGGAGAGACAGGAGGGGTGGATAAAGAGGAAAAGAGGTCAGAACGATAGTGCTTGGGCATGTGGGACGAAAAACCACGGGACATTTTGACTTATATTTGAACAGAATCGCTCAGGGAGCCGTGCTGAAAATAAATGAAAGGTGTCTTGGTAGATTCACCATTCCCTTTACGACGTTTAAAAACTCCAGGAAGCCCAGTGTATCGTTTAACATTGTTTAACAAGTTCTTTTTAGGCTTATATAGATCTCATTCTTCTAGGAACAGCCAGTAACTTCTTGTGGGACCCGAGAAAGTGAAAGTCAGCCCTGATAAGCAGACTGTGATGTTCCCAACAGTCATAAACGAGGCCAGTAAAAAGCCAACAGAAAACAGTGTCTTTCCCAAGGCCGCAAAGGGACTAACATTGAGTGATTAAGTCTTTCTTACCAATGCCTTCCGCAGACTCGCTCCATCCCTCCCACCCGCCGAACAGAGATTTGTGAGCCCAATTATTAAACCACCCCACTTCATGACCACCTCCAACTCTGGCCTGATGTCTCTTCCCCAGCCTTCTCACCTTAGAATCACTTAGTGCAAACCCAAACCCTACAAAAAGCCCCTTCCTGGAGCCTCTTACTGAGATAACCCTATGGTTCACTGGCGTGTACGCTTTCCCTTGCTGCATCAAGTTAAGAAAATTAGCATCGACTGGGTGAACTTGGTGGTCTCTACCTACAACTTTATCCGCCCCCAGTATTTTGGAGAACCCAAAGTTTAAGAAAAGTTGGACAAAATAATTACTTCCCACTCTAGCATTTTGTGAATCTAAAGCTGAGATGTTGCACCCTGCCTGAAATGGCTTGTGTATGATCAACAAAAGCACTGAGGACTATCTTGTCAAATATTTTTAAAAAATGTTCTGGATAGTTCCTATACATGAGCGATACAATATGTGAACTTTTGTGTCTGGCTTCTTTTCTGTAGAATAACGCTTTCAAGGCTCATCCTACACGGATGTTATAGCCTGTGTCAGTCAGGATTTCATTTCTTTTTATGGCTGGATCATATTCCATTAAATGTATATACCACACCTTATTTGTCCATTTGTCAGCTGATGGACATTTGAGTTGTTTCTACCTCTTGGCTGTTGTGAAGAGTGCTACTGTGAACCTGCGTGTACGGTGATTATTTGAGTATCTGTTGCCAGTTGTCTTGGGTATGTATATATCTCAGAGTGGAATTCCTGGCTTACATGGTAATTCCATGTTTAACTTTTTTTTTTTTTTGAGATTTTTAAAAAAAATTATTTGAGAGAGAGAGAGAGCCCGAGCGAGAGAGCACCAGCAGGGGAGCGGCAGAGGGAGAGGGAGAAGCAGGCTCCCCACTGAGCAGGGAGCCCGATGCGGGGCTTGATCCCAGGACCCCGAGATCGTGACCTGAGCAGAAGGCAGACGTTTCACCGACTGGCCACCCAGGGGCCCCTAACTTTTTGAGGAACTGAAAAACTGCTTTCCACAGAGGCTGAAACATATTACGTTCCCATAGCAACGTAAAAGGGCTCCCATTCCTCCATGTCCTTGCCAACATTTGTTAGTTTCTGTTTTCAATTTTTTATAATTACTATAGCCATCCCCCTGGGTGTGAAAAACACTGAGTTTTTATGCCATGTCTGCAAACTTGTAAACTCTTGGGACACCCAAGGAGTCCTGGGTCCCCCAGCGCTCGCCATGAGCCAAAGTCATGCTGTATTTTCAAGGCTCCTACACCCATCCTCGGTCATGCTCTGCCAGTTGGGTAACAAAGCCTTGTATCCTATAGACACTCATTCAGCTTCAATATATAAAGCTGAAATGTGAATCCACGGGGCCAAGTCAAGGGAGTAATATCTGAAGCCGGCCCTGGGCTGCCCCTTCTGGCCTGTTCTTTCTATCCTTCTTTCATTCTCCTAGTAAAACCTATTGATGCTGCAACATGGTCTTCAGCTGCACCCGGACATGATTATACCCCAGCTTCAATTCAGCTGGGGTACTCCATTAGGCGGGTTTTTTGTTAGGGTGAAAATGGTGTGTTAACCACATAACTAACGACACAAAGGACAAAGTCATTCCTTTTACTGTGAGGATCCTGTGTGACATCAAGAAGGAATGTCTCAGAGGCATATCTGGGCATAGGGTAGGTATATGGGCACATCTGGGCATAGGGTAGCTATATGGGATTGAGAGAGAGAGAGAGATCCGGGTTCACAGGTGAAGACATAGTCGCTGAAGCCACGGGAGGAGGTAAGATGTAATGAAAAATGTGTCAGTTGGTGAAGAATTGGAGTGAAATGTTCTGGTTTGATGTTTGGAGTATTCCTTTAATTTTAGGAACACTACTAGAAAGGAGGCTGGTGTGTGTGCTTGGAGCTGGCTGCAACAGCTCTATGTCCCACATTGCTGGTGAGTGAGAACCTCTGTTATAAATGGAAACCTGAACTGGCAAATGCTCATTGGCTAAAGCTGAACGCACCAGTTTATTTTGGTACCTATTATCTACACGATCTCCTATTTTGCTTATCGATTGCAAATATGCACGAGGAATAGAAAGCTGGCGTGTTTTCCAAAAACGAGACTGAGAGTTTTCACTGCTGTGTCTCTGAAGTAGGTAGGACTCGCACTTCTCTGTGGTCAGAAACATCCTTTGGTGGATTTCTAATTTTTTATAGAAGTTTGGCTCCAGAGGCTGTTGAAGAGCCTTTGGGAAAGATATCAAGTGTACGGGACATATCTTAAAATATTTAAGGTAGCTATTTCCTAGGCCCTCATCTCTTCTTTCCCCACAGGCATCTGTTCCCATATGTGGAGGTTTAAGTCAGCCTCTATCTACAGATGACCCTTGTCTGACCTCACTCTCTGGAATGCTCTGCCTGCCTCTGTCTTTCATCCCAGAGCACATCAACACTAACTTCCACTGGCATTCCTGGTAGGATCTCTTTCTCCTGAGCTCTTGAAAGAATCGCAACTCCTGGGGAATGGTGGGAGAGTTGGTTTTTAAAAAGAGATTTATCCCATACCAAGGACAGGAATCACTTATTTTGCACTGTTGTGTGCATTGGCTCTGTGTGATAGGCTATGCTTTTTCTTTTCTCTCAATCCATGAACATAGTATGGATTCTTAGGTCCTCTTGACCCAGGCATGCAATCTCCCATGACTTCGTAGACCAATTCCTTCTACTCCCAGGGATTCTTTTGTTTTTTAAGATTTTATTTATTTATTTATTTATTTATTTATTTATTTATTTAGAGAGGATGAGCGGGAAGGGGAGGGGCAAAGGGTGAGGGAGAGAGAGAATCTCATGCAGACTCTGCACTGAGCTTGGAGCCCCACACAAAACTCGATCCCCTATCCTGAGATCACGACTTGAACCAAAATCAAGAGTCAGACACTTAAGCAACTGAGCCACTCAGGCTTCCCATTCCCAGGGATTCTGATCACATTAGCCTGTGTATTTACTTCAAAACAGTCTCAGAACCTGAAATTATCTTGTTTGTTTATTTGTTTACATATTTACTATCTCCTCTGTCTAGAAGGTAAGCTCCATGACAGCAGGGTCTTATGTGTCTTCTCCCAGCATCTAGAACAATGCTTGACCACATAATAGGTGCTCATGGAATATTTTGCCAACTGACTGACTTAGAGAATCAATAATCGAAAAATCATGCAAAAATTAGCTTTCCATTAATTCTTTGTAAGTATCATTTTCTTGTCTCTCTTGAACAATGATATTGCCCAAATGTAACTAGTATCATGACCAAATGTCAATTAACTATGTTAGTGGCTCTCAGAATTTCTGGACCCCCCCCTTACACTTAAAAATTGTTGAAAACCCCAAAGAGCTATTGTTCATGTGAATCATATCTACCATTATTTAGTGTGATAGAAATGAAAACTGAGAAGAGTTCAAAATATTTATTAATTCATTAAAAATAATAAACCCATTCCATGTTAACATTAATACCATATTTTTTTATGTTTCCAAAAAAACAAATTAACAAGGGGAAGAGAGGCACTGTTTTACATTAAAAAAAAAACAAAACATTTTGATGTCTGGCTTGATAGAAGACAGCTGGATTCTCATATCTGCTTCCACACTCAATCAGTGGTGATATCACACATCATATAGACTTTGTGCACTTGTGAGAGATCAGGAGTGAAAGAAGGCAAATAATATCTTAATGTTACAAAGATAACTTACTGACTTTCCAGGTGCCCCAATGCCCCAGGGATCTTCAAAACACACTTTGAGAATGAGTGATTGATATTAATGGAGAGGAATACTTTTCTTTACCTTTGAACCACATGACCTTTAAACACCGTATCTCCCTCTTCAACTTCCTTTGCTTAGCTTACTATTAAAATGTTTATATTCCTCAAAACTGTATCCTTGCCAAAGGCAGCCAAGATGCATAGTGAGTGATGAGTGATGGAAAAGCAAACCAAAGTTAATAATTTGTTACACTCAAGACACATCCGCACACAAACAAGAACAACACTAATAAAAACACGTGCCTTTACTGAGCACATACCATAGGCTCCGTATTTTCCAAAGATCATCTCTATTCTTTATAATAACACTTTCAGGTAGGAATTATTAACCTCATTTCAAAGAGAAAGAAATGGAAGCTCAGAAAATTTAAACTATGTGTTCAAGGTCACCAAGCTAATAAGTGACAGAGAAGCGATGGCCATACTCAACTGTCTTTTACCATCAAATGCTAGATTAGCACAACATGGGGGTAAAAACCCAGAAACAATAAAGAGTTCATTGGACAAATTAACCTTGCTGTTCTGTACAAATGAATCAAGGAACCACACAATGCAGTTTTTTTTTTTCTTTCAGTGATGTACAACTAAAGAAGTTAATGCATGTTTCTGTGATTTGAAAGGAATACATTTACAGCAAAAGACTGGAGAACAATGAAATATCCATCAGTAGAGGACAGGTTACATTAATTGTGGTACATTTATAGGTGGAATACTATGCACGCATCAAAAAGAATAAGGCAACCCTTTGGGTACTGAAACCAGCTCTAAGATATGTTATTATATGAAAATATAGGGTAGCACCAGGTCTATTTCTATTTAAAAAAACGTGTGCATTAAGGTACATATGTAACTGGTTTCTTCCATGAACTCAGTGGAGGAATGAACAGGAGACAGCTTATTTTTCTGTAATCACACCACCCTGAAGGGTGGCACGGGCAGATCCCCTAACTTTTCAAGTCCTTCCGGCCAAAAGAGGGGATTAGCAAGAGAGGGGTGAAGTCTTCATCAGTGACACCCCAGTACTTCTTTCTTGCCTAACACTTTCCCATTAGGGCAGCTCTCTAGATGTCTCCTAAAGCCTACCCCTCACATGGGTCCCAGATGTGGTTATTCAGAGCGATCTCATGGGACCCTCTGTGTTGCCTCGCTCCCGATTTGGGGGATGTGCTCTTTGGCAGACCTCTGTGGCTCTCCTCCTAAGCTTCTTCCCCCAGTGCCCACCCACAGCCTCTTTGTTCTATCATACTGGCAGGTGGCAGGTGGGGCCCTTCAAGGTGGCTCTGGCCTTGAGAATTCCTCCAGCCTCTGTTACTTGGGGAGCTCATAAGTCCTTACCTTGTCATGGCTGGGGTAGAGACTTCCCCACTGCTAACCTGTCTCCCCTCACCCTGCTGGTGGGGAGCAGGCACTAGGCTCCACCTTCATATCTTTCCCTCCCACATTCAAGGGGACACAGGTCAGACTCCATGCACTTTCCTGTTCTCTCTGCTCAGGCACACTGGGATGGGTCTGTGAGTCTTTTTGTTTTGTTTTGTTTTTAAAGATTTTATTTATTTATTTGACAGAGAGAGACACAGCGAGAGAGGGAACACAAGCAGGGAGAGCAGGAGGGGGAGAAGCAGCCTTCCCGCCGAGCAGGGAGCCCGATGCGGGGCTCGATCCCAGGGCCCTGAGATCACGACCTGAGCCGAAGGCAGACGCTTAACGACTGAGCCACCCAGGCGCCCCGGGTCTGTGAGTCTTTACAGTGCAACAAACCTTCCAACAGGGACCAGCTACATGATTTACAGGGCCCACTACAAAACAGAAACTCAGGGTCCTTTGTTCAAAAAAGCAGGAAAAAGTGATGATAAAATCACTAAAATATACATTTTATATATTTTATAACGAAAAATATGTTATTACTTATAAAATAGGGGTAAGAAAGATACTTGAGTATTAACGTAAACTTACAAATTGCAAAACATCACATTTTGATGCCAAAATTTTATATAACACAGTAAATAGTAGTTTGTTTATGTGATACCTTAAGTCATCATTCAGGTTTTCTGGTTCACTTTTATGCAAATTCATTTATTAAGTCACTGAAATTTATACTTTTAGCAGCTTCATTTTTAACTGATGCAATTGAAAGTGATGTTGGTCACTCATGGCAAATGCCAGATTGTAAATAATTTTTAATTTTGAGAAGGGTTGTTCTGTGGATGCAAGTTTCATGTTCTTATATGACTTCCACAAGTTATAGGAGATGTCAGAGGAAACATTCAAAATGTCAGGTACAAACCTACATTTAAACTTAAATTCCTGTCTGCCTGACTGGCTCAGAAGAGCACGTGAATCTTGATCTTGGGGTTCTGAGTTCAAGCCCCACACTGGGTGTAGAGATTACTAAAAAAATAAAAACAAAAACAAAAAACCTTAAAAAAAACTTAAATTCAGACTTACACAGAACTGGTTAGTATGAAGAGACAGAACCATTCATTTGGCTACTGATCTGTCAATGTACCAATCAACTGATCTCTCTTGCAAATACATTGTCAATCTCTGCAAAGATGGAGAGGAACTGGAAAGGGTGATTTTCCACTCCCAAAGCTTTTGAAATTGGGGAAATGTGGTAGGAGGGAGCTTACTCTTTATTTGTAAATTTGCTACTGTTTGACTTTTTATTTTTATTTTATTTATTTCTTAAAGATTTTATTTTTAAGTAATCTCTACACCCAACGTGGGGCTCAAACTCACACCCCAGAGATCAAGTCACGTGCTCCACCGACCGAGCCAGCCGGGCGTCCCTTGTCACTGTTCGGCTTTTTAAACACAGGCACGTATTCATCATTCCATTTTAAAACTTGGTAACAAGAAGAGGAACTCTTCAAAAAAAAGGAATGCGTGTCAGCACTCAGTTGCTCATTGGTAATGTTTTGATTCTTGCCAATCTTTCCAAAGCCGTTCAATACATTTTTATATTCATGTTATATTATACACGGCTGTGTATAGTTTAGCATTCTTCAATTCAGCTGAAAAATGTAAAGCCTGGAAAATGTCTAGATTTAGAGCTTTAAGTTGGATCCACTCTGCTTTTTTTTTTTCCTCCCCTAAGTTTTTGGAAAGGTAAGGAGTCAGCTGTCATTTGTTGGCTGTTTTTAAAAAGATGAGGTGTGCTTCCTAAGGATTGAAGGGGAATGCGGCAGAAGGGACTTCCTGTGTCGGACATCCGTGCGTGTACAGGACGAGCTGAGTGCTGGGTGACTTGGACAGCCTTGCCCCAGGGGCCTGCTTGATCTCCTGCTGCCCGATGTCACACACAGTGACAGCAAGCGGGCAGGGCTGCCTCCGGTCCCGTGATGAATGTTCAGCAGAGCAGGATGTCAGGTGGTGCCCCTTGGACCTCCCCATCCAGCTTCTCAACCAGCTCATCAAATAAAAACCAAAGAACACCAACATTCAAAAGCAAAACACCCGAGTTTTCCTATGTACTTAAAAAAGGAAATAAGACATTTAAAAAAGGTCTTGAAAAATTCCAAAATCTAAATTGGATTTGTTTCTATAATGAAAGGGTGGTTTAACACTCAAAAATCACTTCCTACATGCGATGTGATTTTACACATGCGATGTGATTTTAATGTATTAATGGATGAAGGAGGAAAACACAATCTCCTCAATAGATCTCTTTGTGGATTGATACATTTCAGAAGCATTCATGACAGAAATTCTCAGCTAGCTGAGAATAGAAGGGAACTTCCTTAACCTAATATGTAGATTCTACCAAAAACTTCTAGAAAATTGCATACGTATTGCAGAAACATAGCAAGAATTTCCTTGGAGTCACGCCTGTGTGCCCTGTGTTTCTACATAGCAGTTAGAGGGAGCAATTAAATTTTCATGTGTCAATAACATAGCAAGAAACATTATATTGGGGAGGGTATGTGCTATGGTGAGCGCTGTGAATTGTGTAAGACTGATGAATCACAGACCTGTACCTCTGAAACAAATAATATATTATATGTTAAAAAAAAAAAAGAAGAAGAAGAAGATAGTAGGAAGGGAAAAATGAAGGGGGGGAATAGGAGGGGGAGATGAACCATGAGAGACTATGGACTCTGAGAAACAAACTGAGGGTTCTAGAGGGGAGGGGGGTGGGAGGATGGGTTAGCCTGGTGATGGGTATTAAAGAGGGTACGTACTGCATGGAGCACTGGGTGTTATGCACAAACAATGAGTCATGGAACACTACATCAAAAACTAATGATGTAATGTATGGGGATTAACATAACATAATAAAATAAAATTTCAAAAAATTTCAAAAAAAATAGCTCTAAAAAAAGAAAAAGAAACATAATATTGAGCAAATAAAGCAAAAGCAACAGAAAGATGCACACAGCGTTGAGACATTCCCTGGAAGTTCTCTTTTAGCTTCAGCCCAGTCATTTTGATACAGCCTTTTCATTGCTGTCTCTGCCTAAATATTTTCTAATTTCTAATTTCCACTATGGTGGAAATGTATGTGTGTGTGTATATATATATTTTAAAGGAATATTTCAAAATTTCTAAACACGTCAAGTTTTTGCTATTGTTGTTACTACCCTTACAGTTGATTTCAATGGGGCGCCTGGGTGGCTCAGTCAGTTAAGCATCTGCCTTCAACTCAGGTCATGATCTCAGGGTCCTGGGATCGAGCCCCATGTTGGGCTCCCAGCTCAGTGGGGAGTCTATTTCTCCCTCTCCCCCACACCTCCCTCCTGCTCGTGCTCTCTCTCTCTCTCTCAAATAAATAAAATCTTAAAAAAAAGTTGATTTCAAGTTTCCCAGAGAATGTGGTGATGTGATGTTGAGTTTTTGGGTTGCTTGATTTTGTTGATGCCCTACCTTTGCAGCCTAATGCATTTGTGTGTGTGTGTGTGGCCTGGTAAATTCTGGTAGATGTTCTATAGTGGTTAAAGATATTGTCAGTGTAATAATTGTTGGGTGCAGAGCTCTCTCCGATATCTATTAGAGCTGACTTTTAAATTATGTTGTTCAAACCTTGAATCTTCTTGGTAACGGTTTGGGCCATTTTTGGATCATTACTGTCATTTTATTTTGTGCTTTTTATCTGCCATGTTTGCCTATGCATCTGTTTATCTCATTGATTAATATATTTTTAAAGGTTTTATTTATTTATTTGAGAGAGAGAGAGAGTGAGCAATCGGGAGGAGGAGCAGAAGGAGAAGGACAAGCAGACTCCGCACTGAGTGTGGAGCCCGAGGTGGGGCTCGATCCCATGACCCTGAGATCATGACCTGAGCTGAAATCAAGAGTCAGATGCTCAACTGACTGAGCCACCCAGATGCCCCTCATTGATTAATATTCCTGATTGCCTACCTCACCCCCCTTTTAACCTGTTTTGATTTTGAAGTTATACATCTTAACTATTCTTTTATAGATTCCCTTACAGTGGTTTTTTTTTTGAAGCTTATTTTAACAGTTTTAATCGAAGTAATACATGTGCAAGATTCAAAAATCAAATGATACAATATAACTTATGAGAGGGAACAGACCCCATACCTTACGTCTCCTCATCCTAAGCTCACACACCATATGTATTTACTTTCAAAGTCTTTTGTTTCCCAACATTTCTCCTGAATTCTGGATTCTTCAATATATTGAAGTAACATGCCCTTTGTTATTTATTCATTTACAAATTTTAGACAATGCCTTCAGTTGTCTTGGTGTGATAGTGGAATCTTTAACACCCTCTTCCTCGATAATATAGTAATATTAAAGTCCTCCCTGAGCATCTTTGTATATGCCAGCAATGGTCATATCATAAACCTTTATATCTTTTCCCATCATGCATAAAATCTCACAGAACTATCAGAGGACAATAGATACCCTTCCATCTACCACTTCCAGTTCATCTCTCTTCCTTTGCTGTGTCTTTATTTTTACATTTTCTGCCATTACTTCATACGATCATGTAAATTTTGCTCACTTCAGAACCAAGACTCATTATAAGACTGCATTTCCTATTAATATTCAATTTTACGATCTCTATGTCACCCAGTAGAGAACTAGCCAATAGCTTAGGGAAACAGAAACATGTCTTTGTGTGAGTTCTGGGTAAAATAGAAAATCTCCCTGGAGACGTTGAGATTTCCAGCCTGTACTGCAAGTGGGTTTGGGCCTCAAATGTACAGTAGCTAGATTGTCTGTGAACCCTTGAATTGATACATTAACACTTTTAAAAGTCCCAGGATAAAGATATCTCTGGGGTACCTAGCAGAAGAAACAAACAGCTCTCTGGAAGGATGTGCCATAACTCAGGCCACAGAGGATTCCCACAGATAGCTCTACCCAGAAGATAAGCTCACCATCAAAAATTAGCACACAAGAACTTCATATGATACAGCAGTTTGAAAAAGACTTTCATGGATGCTTAAATAAGGACAGACATTGAAGAGAGAATCAAAATGAAGGGAGGGGCACCTGGGTGGCTTAGTCAGTTGAGTGGCTGGCTTTTGATTTTGGCTCAGGTCATGATCTTGGGGTCCTGGGATGAAGCCCTGCAACAGGCTCTGTACTTTGCAGGGAGTCTGCTTGAAATTCTCTCTCTCTCTCTCTCTCTCTCTCTCTCTGCCCCTCCCCCCCACTAGTGCTCTTTCTGTCTCTCTAAAATAAATAAATAAATCTTTTTTTAAAAATGAAGGGGAAATAGCCAAGACCCTAGAATTTAAAAAGATTGATCTATTTTTAAAAGAATCGAGTAACTTCCAAAAATGAAAACAGGGTCATTGAAATGACAAGCTCATAGACTGGTTCAACAGCATGTTAAGTGCAGCAAAAGATAAAATTTGTTAATTTTAAGAAAAAAATCATGTAAAATTGGTGGAACACAGCACCGAGAGATCAGACCTCAGTTTTATGTAGGGGTCTCAGTTTCAATTTCCTGCCACAGGTGGGTCCAAAGCTTCACCTCTTCTGTCTACGTAGGCAGTGCAATCTAAGCCAGTCATTTACCAAGTCTAACAGCCATATCTCTCCCTACCCAGTTATGGCATCAGCTCACCCCCTTGTGGGTCTGGTTTTCAATACCTTTTTGTTTGTACTTTTTACCTGCTTATGTTTGTGCCATGGTTTTTGGCTCCTGAGGTTTCCCTTTCCTCTTTGAGAACTTAGTGATGCATTAAGCACATTATTATATTTGACCCCAAATTTCCAGGTGAGGATGGCCAGAATGTTTCCTCTTTATCACAGTCTCCATCTTGATAATTGCTCATCAAACCAGCCATTCATTCATTTATCCATGTGATATCGTTGAAGCACTTCATATGTGTTACGCACTGGTGGTATGAAGATGACTAAAACGTGTAGAAACCAATAGCACCCTTGGGGCGCCTGGGTGGCTCAGTCGTTGGGCGTCTGCCTTCGGCTCAGGTCGTGATCCCAGGGTCCTGGGATCGAGCCCTGCATCGGGCTTCCTGCTCGCCGGGAAGTCTGCTTCTCCCTCTCCCACTCCCTCTGCTTGTGTTCCTGCTCTCGCTATCTCTCTCTCTGTCAAATAAATAAATAAAATCTTAAAAAAAAAAAAAATAGCACCCTGCGTGCGCGCGCACACACACACACACACGCACGCATGCGTGTGCACGCGCGCACTCGCCTGCTAGCTATGTGGGGTGATAGGTATGTAAACTAGCTTGATTGTGGTAATCATTACATAAGGTGTACTTACATCAAACCATCACTTTGGACATCTTAAATGTATACACTTTTAATTTGTGTAGAATGAAATGTAAGCTCCACACAGTTGGAGAGTCAGAGACCATGGTTGACTTCACCACCACAGAAAGTGACCAATGCCAAGTGACCTCCAAACCCAGCTCTGGCTGCACAGGATATTATCTTAGACCTCCGAGTTACTCGGTGTGCTTGGATTATGTTGTATTAGTAGATCAGTAGGTTTGCTTTGTAAAAGAGAGAGGGCAAAGTAGAAAGAAGCCATCTGTTACTTCCCCTGAGTTAAGCCTTCTAAAAATATTTCCCTTAAAGTGGCCACTTGTTATTCTGACCCTTTCATCTTTTATTCTGGAGACGAGACCTTCCAAACTCTCCTAATTCTCTGTCTGTGTTTATAAAATGGTGATCATGCCTGAACCACAGAGGCAGTCACTTCATTTTGCATCCACAGCTTTTGGACACTGTGTGAATAAAGGAGGAAACATTCCAATTATTCTTGCAAAGCCTAGAAGAGCTACATTTTATTCACTTAAAAATTATGTTCATTTCACTGATTCTAAACATATACACTTGAAGCTCAACGATCAAGTCCTGCGGTCCATAACATATTTAGTGATTCACTGAACCGTTGATTGATTCAAATGGAAGAAAAGATTCTCTCAGGAACCAGCCAACTTCTCAATCAATTTCACATTAGTCAAAATGACGTCTGGACTAGGCAGAGAAGTCCCCGAGAGATTTTTTAAATGTCTGCATGATTATGAAGTCTTGAAAGCTAATGGGTTTCCAGGGGACTGTTCTATAAAAATCATCAGGCTGAAGTCTGTTATAGTGACAAGAGGCACGAGCTCTTGATTAGGAGATTCTTATTCTTCTTCCACTTCTTCTCTTTCTCCTTCTCTTCCTCCACCTCCTCCTTTTTTTTCCTTTTATTTTTATTTTTAAAAATATTTATTTATTTTAGAGAAAGCATGTGCAAGCTTGAGTGGGGGAGGGGTGGAGGAAGAGGATCTCAAGCAGACTCCTCGCTGAGCGGGGAGCTCAATGGGGGGCTCTATCCCACTGACCCTGAGATCATGACTTGAGCTGAAACCAAGAGTCAGATGTTTAACCGACTGAGCCACCCAGGTGCCCCCTCTTTTTTGCTTTTAAATAAGCTTTCCCCCTCCCTCTTCCTAATAGAAGAATAAATTAAGCTCACTGTAGAAAGTAAGAACGTAGCGTGGATGTACTTTTTCTCCGGAATCAAACTGGAGTTTGAAATCTGGTTCTACTGCTGACTACCTGTACCTTGCAGAAGTCACTCATGTAATACACCTCAGTTACCTAAGTCTTAATGGGTATACTAGTGCTGGTTACCTCCCAGAGCTGATGTGTGGGCTTCATAAGATGTTCATGCACACACATATGGGCCAGGCACATGGTGAGAACTCCCCAACATTGTTTTACTAATAAAAGTCCGAAAAACACAAATAACTAAAACGGTCCACAATTCCACTGCTGGGAAATAAACTTTACCTCCAGGTATATTTTACATTCTAGAGTTTTCAAATGAACATCACCAAATTAGTTCATTAATATTTATTTAGACCAACACTGTGCTCTGTAGTGAGAGGCACCTGGTTATAATTTAAGTCAACATTTTCTGACTTTCTCTTGTGCCAATAATCTTTCTAGTATTCATTCATTCATCATTGCATCATTCGAATATATTTTTTAGCATCTTTTATATGCCAGATACTATTCTAGGTATTAGAGGCATTATAGTGATCAGAACAAAAGCTCTGCTCTCCTGAAGCTTACATTTCTTTTTTAAAAATTTTAAAAAATTTTTTTAGGTAAACTCCACACCACATGTGGGGCTTGAACTCACAACCCAAGATCAAGAGTTGCATGCTTTACTGACTGCACCAGCCGGGCACCCCTGAAGCTTACATTTCTGTGTGTGTGTGTGAGTGTGTGTGAGTGTGTGTGTGTGTGTGTGTGTGTGTGTGAGAGAGAGAGAGAGAGAGAGAATAAACAAACTAGTAAAATACATATAATATGTCATGTAGTGATAAATATGGAGTGAGAATATGGGGGGTCAGGTGGCATTTGGGCACAGACCTGAAGGAGGTGGGGCTGCGAGCCCTGAGGCTGTCTGGGGAAGTCAGTGTTTTAGGGGAAGGGAAGAGTCCCCTGAGGCGGTGGGCGTGACTTGTTTGCCCACCAGCCAGGACTTGTCAGTGTGGCTGGAGGAGCGCATGATCAGGAGGTTAGAGGGGCTCAGATCAGAGGCTGATAGCAACCACACCACAGAGGCTTGTGGGCCATCGCAAGTCTTCTCTGCCCCACGTACAACCTCGTTGTCCTGGGATCTGCCATGACGGAGAAATGCAAGAAGGACTGAGTCGTGTCCCTCCTTGGCAGAATCTTTAAGGGCCAGCAGGTGCTTCTCCAACATTTCTTTCCCTCTGCCACAGTGTTCTACAAAGAGGTCACTTTTTAAACCTGAGACTGGTGTGAAGACAATATGGAACCAGATTTCAGGCCACCTGGTGGATTGGTGTGGTGAAAGCAAGGGGTAAATTTTCAGATGGCTCTTTTTCCAGCCTGTTTCTGGATTGGGCTTGTCTTAAGTTGTATTTGTGAAACGCTTTATATAATATTTGTTGAAGTTAAATTGCCCATATCAAAAAGAAAGAAATGGGGAGAAACTCCTGGAATGGCAGAACTCTCCCCTCCCCCCACCCCGGCAGACCTTGCAGGGCCCACCACCTCCATTACAGCAAGAGCTGTCCAATTGGTCTCCCTGCCAAGTTATTTTCTGCACTGATGCCAAAGTAATGTTTCAACAAGCAAATTAATAATGTCCACTTCCTATTTAACATCTTTCAGTGGAAAAGTACAAAAATATATGGTGAATCTAAAGAGATTGAACATCAAAAATACTGACAGAATTCTTCACAATGTTGTGTTAGTTTCTGGGTGGTGGGATTGTGGATGATTTTAATTTTTTTTTTTGTATTTTTCCATATTGATAATGTTGAAAGAATCCACATGGTCCTCCCCCCACCCCTCCAAAAGCCCTTTACTGGCTCCCCTATTTCTAGTATGGCAGATTCAAGATGGTCAAGGAGCATTGGTACTCCTTCACTGAGAGGTTGGGTTCAATGCCCTTCCCTTTGGATCTGGGCTTGCTGAAGTCATTTGCTTGACCAAGAGAATGTGGCAGGAATAATGTTCTGGTTAGATCACAAAAAGCTATGCAGTTTTTGCATGGTGGTCTTGAGAAACTCTCTGGGAGCTCTGGGCCATCATGGAAGACATCTTGAGACTTCCGTGCTGTAAGTGCCCCAGCCAACAGCTCCAGCGAGGTCTATTGACTTAATCCTCCCCACCACAGCAGCAGACAAGTGAGGGAAAAACCATTTGAATCCTTCAGACCAGCCCATCCTCCTGTTGAATACCACCCTGAGACCTCAGTTGATACCACATGGAGCAGAAGAATCACCCAGTTGAGTTCTGTCAAAATTCCTGATCCATAAAATCATGAGATATAATACAATTGTTGCTTTAAATGGGTCAATTTGTTAGGTGGTAACAGATACCTGTAATTGTAATAGACAAAGAAAGTCTTCTCAGTGGGGCTAAGGACCTCTCAGGTCTAGCCTCTGCCTACCTTTCCTCTCATCTCTTACCTGTCCCCTCCTACTATGCTTTCCTATAATCTCGGACTCCTTATAGGTTCCTCAACCCACCATGGTCTTCACCCTCTGTGCCTTTGTCCACACCCAAGCTCTTTTTCCTTTTGTTTTTTAAAAGAGTTTTATTAAAGCATAATTGATACCCCAAATCCCCACAAAACTACACATGCTTAATATATACAATTTGATGAATTTGGATATATGCACACACCTGTGACGCTATCACCACAATCGAGATAGTAAACATACCCATCACCTCCAAAAGTGTTCTTGGGTCCCTTTGCATGTATGTGAGTGTGTGATAAGAATACTTAACATGACCTCTACCCTCTTAGATTTTGAAGGGCACAATACTATGTTAACTCCAGACACGATGGGTTGTACACCAGATCTCTAGAACTTGTTCATCTTGCAGAACAGAAACTTTATACTCATTGAGCAACATCTCTTCATTTCCCCCTCCTCTAGACCCTGGCCACCACCACTCTATCCTCTGCTTCTATGAGTTTGACTATATTAGGGACCTCACATAAGTGGAATTTTACACACGAAGTGAAATAAGCCAGTTTCAGAAGGACAAATGCCATATGATTCCACTTACACGCTGGGCCTCTTTTCTCATAGATTTCATTGGCCTAGACCACTTGTGCTAATGTTGTCCATCGTGCTTGTTTCTCTTTTGTTCCTCTACTCATCACATTTGCTCCCTGTCTATCTTTTCTGTTAGTTTGTGTGTTAGTTTCCTATTGCCCCTATAACAAATTGCCACAAACTTAGTGTCTTGAAACAACAAAAATTCATTATCTGGAGCTCCAGAGGTCAGAAGTCTTTAATGGGTCTCACTAGGCTGAAATCAAGGTGTTGGTTAGGGCTACGTTCTTTCCTGGAGGCTCCAGGGAAGAACTTGCTTTCTTGCATTTTATATTGTCTAGAGGCCACACATTCCTTGACTCATGGCCCCCCTCCCCCTTCAAAGTCAGCAATGGCCAGGGAAGTGTTTGTCACATCGCATCACTCTGACACTGGCTCTTCTGCCTCCCTCTTCCACATTTAAGGACCCTTGTGTTAGCACTGGGGCCACCCAGATAATCTAGGATAATCTCCCTATCCTAAAGTCATCTGATTAGCAACCCAATTCCATCTTCAACCTTAATTCCCCTTTGCCATGTAATATAACAAATCATAGGTTCTGGGGACTGGCATGTGGACATCTTTGGGGGGCCATTATTATGCTGACTCTAGCCTGTGAACTCTTACAATACAGAGGCTGTGACTTACGATGACTCTTTCCCAGTGTGTACCAAGAGCACGCTACAGGGCCTGCTATGTAGTTACGTAGCAGGCTCTCAATGGTACAGGTATTCCAGGTTATGGAGCTATGAATGGGATGGAAGTTTCGTCTAGAAGGAGCTTATACTCAAGAGCAGGGGTCAGCAAACTATGGTCCGCCTATTGTTTTTCTACAGCTCACATGCTATGAATGACTTTTTCATGTTTAAGTGGTTGAAAAAACTCAATTATCTTGTGAAATACGAAAATCATCGAGATTCAGTTTTAAGTGCCTATAAAGTTTTATGGAACACAGCCAGGCCCATTCATGTATGCATTTATGCACGGTCTAGAGCTGCTTCCATGTTATGTCGATGAGGTGGAGTAGTTACGACAGAGACAAAGCCTAAAATAATTACTATCTGGCCCTTTTCAGAAAAATATGCCAATTCTTTCTCTAGACCTGCACTGTCCCATAGAACTTTGTGACAATGGAAATGTTCTAGATCTGTGCTGTCCAGAACGGGAGCCGCTAGCCACATGTAGCACTTGAAACGAGGCAGGCCAGTGTCACTGAGGAACTGACTTTTACACTTCATTACTTTATTTAAAAGATTTTATTTATTTATTTATTTGAGCAAGCAAGAGTGGGGGAGAGGTAGAGGGAGAAGGAGAGAGAAAATCTCAAGCAGACTCCATGCTCAGCATGGAGCCCAACGCGGGGCTCTATCTCACGACCCTGAGATCATGACCTGAGCTGAAATCAAGAGTCCGACACTTAGCTGACTGAGCCACCCAGGTGCCCCCTGACTTTTACACTG
This sequence comes from Phoca vitulina, assembly GCF_004348235.1. Taxonomy (NCBI): domain Eukaryota; kingdom Metazoa; phylum Chordata; class Mammalia; order Carnivora; family Phocidae; genus Phoca; species Phoca vitulina. The sequence goes on from NW_022589744.1 coordinate 5,817,712, forward strand.
TAATTATAACTGATGTCAGTTTAAAGATCCACCTATGGCTAGTGGCTGCTGCAGTGGACAGCTCAGCCCTAGGGGAGATGATGATTATGAAGATTCTGATGGTTTCATCATGTGCCAGGAGCCGTGCTAAGTAAGAGAACAAGGACAATGCTCTTATAATTCCCACTTTACAGGTGAGAAAACTGGAGTGTACGGAGATTGAGTGATTTGCTGCAGGTCGGGGAGCTGGTGGGTGGCAAAGGTGGAACCCAGGTGGGTTGACTCCAGAGTTGTCACTCTAAGAGGCAATACTGTCTCAGTAAGGTAAGACCTAGACACATTGAACTATGACATCTGCTAGAATATGATGGGTGCTACGGATTTTGTGAAGACAAGGCAGGGAAATGAATGAGAGAAGAACATCTGACCAGGGAGGAAAGAGACATCTTCATAGGTGCCCAACTCTTAAAGCTGGGCTTTGACATTTGGGCAGGATTTTGACTGTTAGCTATGCATCTGGAAGCCAGGAGGGTCTGATGACCCGAACACAGGTGTGGCGTTGGGAAAACGGAGGGGCTGTTAAAGAGCTAGAGAGCAGTCCGGTTTGGAAACCTGTGTCAGAGCTTCGCCAGCCAAGGGACGCAAATGTTTTCTTGACACATGGGTGCATTTCCTCTTTTCTATCAGTAGCAACCACGTAAATGACCTTGTCTCCCTTTTCCCTTGTTGGGAAGCTTAGCCTCACACTGGAACTTAAAGATAGCAACAGTTAGGAAAACCTTAGAGCTTGAATATTTATGTTTCCTCTTCCCTCCTGCCCCCAGCTTGATTTCTGCTCTTATTTATGTTTTTTTCCTGATCTTACTATTTATTCTTATTCATGTTTTAACCTAATTTTATTCTAGGCTTATTTATTCTAACGCTCCTCAGTCCTTTTGTGAATGTGTCTGGGTATACCTAAGAAAGAAGGTTCTGGTCGGGTGAGTATCTCGGGTGAGGGCAGGCAGGTGAGTCTGAAAAGATAAGAGGACAGTCTGAAAAGACACGCTGGTGTCAGGCACCGGGCAGTGACAGCCAGGTGTAATCCCCGAGCCCCTTCCTCCTGCAGCCTCGGCTGGTGTCCTGCCAGCACCTTACTCAGTTCTCGGAAACCTGGCCCCTGACCTTAATTCCATCCCGTGCTGTTGCTCTCTTGCTTCCTGGACTGGCTGATTGTGTTGGTATCTCCCTTGAGTGTTAACTCCCAAATATCCTTGGTGTTAGTGTTGCTGTCGGCGCCAGGGAACACGCTGACCTTTCTAAAGCACCCTTGATCGAGCCCTTCTTCCCCCTGAGGTCTTCAGTTGCTCTGAAGGTGAAAACCCAAGTGCACTGGCTTGGCTCTGGGTTCTGGTTCATACCCCAGCTCGACCTCTCCCAATCTCTATGACTTGGGCAAGTTCCTTGGCTTCTCCATGCCCCAGACTCATCTGTAAAATGGAAATGACAATAGCATCTACCGTAGGAAACTTGACGAGGATGGGCTGAGTTAACATGTGTGAAACATGGGAGTCGTTCCAGGCACAAGTAAACACTGTGTGTGTGTTAGCCTTATTGTCATGAGCTCTTCAGACTCATCTCTGGCCAGTTGCCCTCACACAGTGTCTGGGTTCCCGTGTCTTGAACTACTTGCAATTTCCTAAATGCCATCCCCAATGTTCCCTTGTACCTCTGGGTGTTTTGCACAAGTTTCCTCTGTCTGAAAAGTGTTCCTTTCCCCCCTCTTCACCAACTCTTCCTCATTCTTCTTGTGTTAGTTTAGATGCCACCTCCTTCGGGAAGGTCACCCTGCCCCACTTATAATTTTCTGTCTCTCTCCCTAGAGACCAGAAACTGGTTTGGCTCACCCCTAGAGGGACAATCACAGTTCCTGGTAGAGTAGCTACACATTAAACTGTTATTGAATGCCTGGGTGACTCCTCTGGTCAAGTCAAGACACAGTCCAGACAAAAATGGAGGCACATTGGAAATGAGATGACGTCCATTTCCAACCACAGAATTTCAAAGCTGCTGTGAATCCTAACCCGTTTATACCATTGCCACTGGGTGGCGCCACTTCAGCCATGAAAAACTGATCAGCCTGCCTCAGGATCAGTCTTAAATAACGAGTGCTTCTGGAATTTGTGCTTTGCATAGAAGGCTAACACCTTGTACTCCCGACCAGGGCTGAACAACAAGTGCGTACCATGATGGGTGGTAGGAAAATGGGGAAGGGCAGGGGAATACTGAGACGGGGGTTAGACTCCATCAGGGGGTGGGAAGATAAGAAGGGTCTCTGAGAACCTGGGGTCATGGACAGGAAGCCAGCTGCAAATCCAGAATGCTGGACTCAGTTCAGAGAGCAGGGATGTCATGGAGGCCGGAGAAAGGGAAAGGAGAGGGATAGAAGTAGGTAAGACCCAATCGACAAGAACTGATGAGAAAACATTCAGAAATGGAGCACTGAATTCTATACTGGAATCCAAGTGTAGAAGCAGGCAGGGCTGGGCAGCAAGCTAAGATTCTGGCCACAAAAGGACCAGCCATAAGAACTGCTTTATTAAGCCTCACCAATAGCCATCATTGAGATGAGTACATATAGGATGTTTATTTCAAAGTGGAAAAGGCACATAGGTTTTCCCAGTGCAGGTGCTAGAAATGTTTCTATGCTTTTCTCCAGCTTATAGAGGAGAATGTTTGGTGTTGGTCCTCTACAGTTGAGATGGCCACTGCACTGGGCAGTGATGGATTGTAAGCAATAGCCACAGATCAGAGCTCCCTGCTCTGGGCTTCCACCTTCAGGCATGGCTGGATCAGGGTTGGTCAAAGTGTGGCTAGCCAGCCTGGGCTCTTCACACAGCGGTAACTTTTGATTGGGTGAGTATCTCACTCACTGACCCTGTCACTCACTGCTCACTGTCTCATGGTCTTTCTTTTTTGGATGACATAAAGACTGCATATGAACTAACAGGTCGCTTTATAATTATCCAGATAGAAGTCTAGAGACTTTTATACTGTTGTTTTCCAGAAACTTATATCAGTCAGTGTTCTTGTCTGTAAGCAAAGAAGTAAAGGCTGGATGACCTAAGTAGGAAAGGAATTTATTGAACGGGTATTGGGTAACTCACAGAACTTCTGGGAAGGCATGACAACCAGGTTTGGGGAACGTGCCAATCGGGGCAACACTTAAAATCACACTGTGGAAGTAGTTGGGTAAGGACACCATTCAGGCTTCACTCCGTGGGACGTGACTAGAAAAGCAGTTAATGAAAGCAATGCAGTCCTACATTCTGTATGGTTCCCCTCTGCCTTTTGATACAGCTTGCAAATGAACATTAAGTAGCCTGACAGCTTCCTGGTTATTTATTCTCTAATCTCTAGCTGGCTGGTCAATGCAAATGAGTTCATGTGGAGTAACAGCCCGGAGTATATTTCCTCCCTGATGGCAGATCAGACACGGCATCTTGGTTTCCAGTGTCCCACCTGTGCTGTGAATTGCCCTGACTCTTCATTTCTCATGCCATCCCTTTGTAGCATCTGTCTCCTTCTGGAAACACTTGCTTCCTTTGGCTCCTGTGACCCCATTCTCTCCTGGCATGCTGCCTGCTTTCTAAATGTTCCCTCTGGATCCCCTTCTTCCCTTTATCCTCTCATTCTTGGTCCTTCTCATGCCACCTTTCTTCTTCCCTTTTCTTCTCTCAGCACCGGAGGGATGATGCATCCACTCCCATGGCTTTGTAATGAATAAGCTGGTGATTTCCAACCAGCAACTGGATGGCCCCTTGCAGATGTCCCAAGGCCCCCTCAGACTCAGTGTTTTCCCACCCACCCTTGCTGCTCCACCTGTGTTCTCTGAATCCGTGAATGGCAACAGTGTTAATTTCCTTGTCCAAGTCAGAAGCCTAGGCATCATCTCTGGATTCCCTCTCCTGTGTACCCTCCATATCAATCCCTGGGTTTTGTCCCTCTTATTTCCTTAATATCTCTGGAATCTGCCCAGCTCTACTCACCTGTATCAACACTTTTTTTTTTTTTCAAGTAGACTCCACACCGAGCGTGGAACCCAATGTGGGGCCTGAACTCACAACCCTGAGATCAAGACTCGGACGCTTAACCAACTGAGCCACCCAGGTGCCCCATCAACTTCTTAAATTTAAGCCATCACTATCCTTCACCTGGATCATTGCAACAAAACCCCTAACAGGTGTCCTTGCTCCAGGCCCCTCATACTTCCTACTCCCGCCCTTGCTTCATTACAGGCAGAGTGATAAAGTGGATAGTTGGCCACTTCTCTTTACTGCATGTGACCACTCAATGAATCCCCAGCGGCTCTAAGAAGAAAATCCAACTTCTACAGCAGAGGCACATGATGGGCCTGTGGGTTGAATCTGTCCCACCACGTGTTTTCATACAGCTCACAAGCTGACAATAATTTTTGCATTTTTATTTTATTTTATTTAAATTCAATTAATTAACATATAATGTATTATTGGCTTCTGAGGTAGAGGTCAGTCATTCATCAGTCTTATATAATACCCAGTGCTCATTACATCACGTGCCCTCCTTAATGCCCATCACCCAGTTACCCCATCCCCCCACCCACCTCCCCTCCAGCAACCCTATTTGTTTCCTGACTAGGAGTTTCTTATGGTTTGTCTCCCTCTCTGATGTCATCTTGTTTTATTTTTTCTTCTCTTCCCCTATGATCCTGTTTTGTTTCTTAAATTCCACATATAAGTGAGATCATATGATCATTATCTTTTCCTGATTTTTACATTTTTCAATTGTTGAAAGAAATCAAAAGAATGTGACATGTGAAAAGAACATGAACTTTGTTCAAAATATACAAAAAACTCTTAAAACTCAACAAATAGAAAACAAACAATTGAATTTAAAAATGGGCAGAAGATCTTAACAGACATACCTCACCAAAAAAGATACACAGATGGCAAATAAACATATAAAAAGATGTTTAACATCATATGCTATGAGGGAATTGTAAATGAAAACAGCAGTGAGACACCATACACACCTAAAAATACCCAACATCCCAAACACTGAAAACGTGAAATGCTAGTGAGGATGTGGAGCACTGCTAGGGGGAATGCAAAACGGTGCAGGCACTTTGGAAGACAAATTGGTGGTTTCTTACAAAACTAGACATACTCTTACCATATGATTCAGCAATTGTGCTCCTTGGTATTTATCCAAATGAGCTGAAACATGTCCACATAAAAACCTACACATGATGGGCACCTGGGTGACTCAGTTGGTTAAGTGTCTGACTCTTGGTTTTTGGCTCAGGTCATGGACTGAGGGTCGTGAGATCTGCATCCCACTCCACATAGGGCCTGGACACTGCTTGGCATTCTTTCTCTCCTTCTCCCTCTGTCCTTGCCCCCCCCCAAAAAAAACCCTGTACATGAATGTTTATTGCCAAGTCATAATTGTCAAGACTTGGCAGCAACCAAGATGTCCCTCAATAGGTGAATGGATAAATAAACCGTGATCTATCTACACAATGGAATGTATTTCTGTGCCAAAAAGAAATGAGCTATGAAGTCATGAAAAGATATCGAAGAACCTTAAATGCATAATATCAAGTGAAAGAAGCCCATCTGAAAAGGTTACATGCTGTAGTTTTCCAACTGTTTGATATTGTGGAAAAGGCAAAGCTTTGGAGACAGTAAAAAGATCAGGGGTTGCTAACAGCTCAGGAAAGGCAAGGAAGGATAAAAAGAATCTGGTGGACCTTTAGGGCAGTGAAACTCTTCTATATGAAAGCATTCTATAGGATACTATAATAGCAGATACGTCTCATTATACATTTGTCAAAACCCATCGAATGTGCAACACCAAAAGTGGACCTTAATATAAACGATGGGTTTCAGTTGATAACCATGCATCAATATCGGCTCATCATTTGTAACAAATGTCCCATACTAATGGGAAATGTTCATAGGGGAATGTGTATGGTGGGTGGGGGTGAAGTGGTATCTGGAAATTCTCTGGATTTTCTGTTCAATTTTTTTTTTAAACCTAAAACTGCTCGAAAACTAAAGACTATGGATTTCAAAATTAAATCAATTTCAGTGTTCCTAACGTATTATTGGAACATGTGCACATCATTCACTTACATGTAATCTATGGCTGTTTTGTGCTACAAAAGCCACCTTGAGAAGTTACCAATGTGACCAGATGACCGGAAAAGCCTAGGTCAGTTACTACCTCGCCCCTTCTGGGAAAGAACGTGCTGGCCCCTGGTCCAAGCCTTTCTGCATTAGGCTATCACTTACCCTTCTATCTCCCTCCTCACCCTGCTGCCTCCCATCTTATCCTTCAGCCATACAGAAAAATATTTTCTCTAAAAACCCATGCTCTCTCTTGCCCATCAGTTTCCTCTGCCGCCAAGACCAGGCGGGACTCGGGCAGAATTCCATGTGTCCCAGCCTCTTTTTGGGGCAGCCTTCTCTGACCTCCCGAGCCTGAGTTAGGTGCCCCTTCGGTGCTCCTCACCCTTTCTTTCTCACATTTCACCCCATCTTTGAAAAATACTGTATTATTGCTGATTCCGTGACTGTGAGCTTTTGAGGGTGGGGCCATGGCTCATTCCTCTGCGTTCTTGGTGCCCTAGAGCCTGCTGTGTGGATGCCGAAGGAACATTTTCCAAGGCTTCTGAACCTGGCATCCATGCATGGATGGGCTTCGGAATCTGTGCAATCAGATGGTAAATGTCATACGTGTGTCTGTTTAGGCATATTTTCTGGGCAGAAAGCCCGTTGTGTTTATGAGCTTCTCCAAAGGGACCATGACCAAAAAAATTTTTTTTAATTAAAAAAATTAAGATTTCCTGGAAGAGGTATAGATACATGGTTAGTAAAATGGCAGTAGGGATACATTAACAAGATTTGTTTACTTTGTCCATTTGACAGAACGAAAGTTCCTGATCCTACTCAACACAGTCAAAAGGTCTTTACGGGTGAAGGACCCACTGTTGTTTTTTTTAAGCCTCATATCCATGACCTATTGATATAAAGTTAGCATTAGTTAAAAATAGCATAGGCATAGGAGATGGATGTCCAGAGGATGGATGGATGGATGGATGTCCAGAGGAAGAAAATTCAGAAGAGATACATACAGATATCTGGGCTTGACTTGATTCATGCTTATGATGATTAATTTTATATGTCAAGTTGGCTAGTCCCTGTGCCCAGTTTTTGGTCAAACATGAGTCTGGTTGTTGTTGAGAAGGTATTTTTCAGATACGATTAACCTTTAAATTAGTAGACTTTGAGGAAAGGAGATTACCTTCCATGCTATGGGTGGGCCTCACCCAATCAGTTGAAGGCCTTAAGTGAAAAGATGAGGTTCACTGAGGAAGGAGTTCAGCCTCCAGGCTGCCTTCACACTCAAGGCTGAAACATCAACTTTTCCCCAGGTTTCTATCCTGCTGGCATACCCTGAAGGCATTGGATTTGCCAGCCCCTAACAATCACCTGAGCCAATTCCTTAAATCTCTATACCTTACTTAATACAACTCTCTCACTGAAATTCATGAATTTAAATACACTGTTTTGGATGAAGCTGTTTTCGCCTGGAAAACTCTTTCATATCAGACCCAGGATTGCCGCTCTTCTGGTTTTGTGGTTCATATTTTCAATTAATGCTCAAGATAAACACCCCTCCCGAGTTCACATAAGCATTTGCCAGTGAGAAAAGTAGGAAGACTTTTGGCATTTGAATGCTTGCTGGATTTGGGTTATGTTTGAAATCACAACCTTGGGTTCTGTCAGAAGCATAAATCCTCAGCACCCCTGTGTACTACAAATAGGTGGTAGTAGTCTGAAAAGTCCTCCTTGGAAATCTGAACTACGTGGATCTGTCCTTTGCCAATGGAAACTAAGCATAAGAAATAGCAAGAAATGGGCTGCCGAAATATTCCTTCCTTTTACGTATGGGCTTTCTTAGTTTCTACTTCTGCTTACTAAATGCACCACTGACATTTATGTTGCTTTTAAAATTGTTTGCTATCATTTCACAAACATTGTAACGGCAATTAAGGGATTTTTTTTTTTTTTTAAAGAGAAAAATTTACCTGTAACTGCCCTAGAACCTGATTTTGTTGAGTTTTCCAGGGACACAGGCCAAAGGAAAGGCTGACAGACCTTGGAATCAAGGGCAGAAGGCCTCTGGAGGAGGGAAAGCCGCACAGAAACTACAACAGAGCAAGTGTTACTTCCGAAATGTAATTTACAAGTTGTTAGTCTCCCAGCCGCCCGGAATCACTGAAAGAGCATTTGCACCATTTGGAAACCAACCACAGATGCTGTTCGTTTTTTACAACAGCTGTCTCCGTGACCTCTCCCCAGGCTCAACTCTCTACTGCCTGTTTCCCTTTTTGTCTTTTAAAGCCCCAGCATATGAGGATTTGGCAGCTAGAACAAGGTTGAGCACCATTGACACAGGAAATGGTCCATGGCTGGACTGGTGCCTGAATGCCGCTGAATGGGGACACACACCCAGGCCTTAGCAAGGAAGCAGCTGTTGCTCAAAGCCCTCCTCGGTTCAATGTCACCAGCTTGCTTGTTTCCCTATTCAAAGTGTCTTGACTGCCTTAGGAAGGTAACACTAATGGTGGGACACAGGATAGCTCAGGCTTCACCTTGTAGTTTGGGTGGCTCTTTAGGAAGAGGGGGAAGTGGGAGGTACACTTGCACTTATTCATTGTATCCCACACTGTGCTGGGCACTTTCTTTGTATATGTTCTGCAAAGGAGAGTGAGTGGTTAAGATCCCTGCCTGGGTGTGAGCCACACTAGTCGTGCGGTCTTGGCCATGCCACTGCACTTCTCTCTGCCTCATTTTCCTTCTGCAGCACTAGCAACGGTCCCTATACCACAGGGTTATTATGAGGATTACGGTAATTATGATGTGTGAAGCACTTAGAACCGTGCGGGGAATATGTGTACCATTATTAGCTTTATTGGTTAATTTCAACACAGCCCTGCTTATTCTTTTAAGACTGGGGAAACTGAGGCTCAGGGAGATTAAGTCAATTGCCAGAGATGGCAGAGCCTGCAACCAAACTCAGATTTATCTGCCTGCAGGGTTTTCTTCTCATAACATGACTGGGCCTGCTCAATGCTATCGAATTCCCTCTCCTCCCTGCCAGCTCAGGGTTCAGTTTATTAGCCCTTCTTTGTACTGACAACGGTGAAATCCTATATGACTGAAGCTCTGTCTTTAATCCCTTGTTCCACCCATCCCTGGCAAAACGCCAGTGATCACCAAGTGGGGGCAGTGGGGGGGAGGAGACACTTTCCTTCTGCATTTCCCTCCTATAGGCCTGATCAGCCCTTTCTGATGGTGCCTATTCTGCTTCCGACTTTCTGAAAGCAGGAGTAACCATAACTGAGTAACAGACATATTCTGATGAGCAGGACCCTTATCAGCCTGGTGGATTTAGGGGAGCAGATGGCCACCTAAGGCAGTGCTGTCCCACAGAAATGCAACATATGCCATATATGTAATGAACATTTTTCTAATAGCTATATTTAAAAGATAAAAAACATAACACACACACCAAACACAAAAATAAATAAAAAGTAAAAAAGATGAAATTAATTTTAATAATATTTAAACCCAATATATCCAAAAGATTACCATTTCAATCTGGAATCCGTATAAAAATTATTGAGATACTTGTATATATTTTTTGTGTTAGGTGTTAAATCCACTGTATTTTCACATACAGTGCTAGAGCTATGTATCTTGTGAATACAACAGGTACCCCTCACAAGGATACGTGTTCTCCAAGGGCCTTCTTTATTCATTTAGCGACTTTTTGTCTAAAACTGTCTCCTGCTCCCCCTTTCTTCCTCTACGGACAGATACCCCGATGGGAAAAAATGGCTTCTCCCCCCTCGAATCCGAATCATCCTTGATGAGTGGTTTTTGCAGGCAGTTGAGATTTCTCGTGTGGTCACAGAGGGGGTGCGCCTATCTGCACCCTTTGTACTTGTCACCATGCCAGGTCAGGCGTCATGATGGGGGGGGGGCAGTTCAGGTTCTAGAAGCACCCTGACAAGTCCTTTTCAGTGTCTCGGGCCCACAGCGATGGCGTGGCCTCCATTGACCACAGCACCTCCGGAGCGGAGAGCAGCCCGATCAGCCAAGCAGACACTCGGCAGAGCTCGGACTTCCTGGACCGGATGGCGGGCCTGAGCCCGGAGGCCGGCGAGGAGAAGGCCGGACACAGGATGCACTGCCGGGAGTGCGCATCCTGGGCACTCGCCCGCGCTCGGCCCGCGGCGCAGCTGCGGCAGATCCGCCGGGGCCGCCGCGTCCTCCGGGGCCTGGAAACGGCAGGAATCTCCCCGCCCCGGCCCCGCGTCCTCCCCCTGCAGGGGCCACGGGGCGGAGTCGCCCACCTGTCATCCGAGACGCCCCACGTGGGTCGGCCCGGCTAGGGGGTTGGGGGTTGAAAAGGGAGGGAGAAAAGGCAGAGGCGGCGAGCGAGGCCGGAGTGAGAGTGGGGCTGAGTGAGGAGTGGAGGCGAGGGACCGAGGAGAGAGGGGAGCTCCTGAAAGCCGCACCGAGAAGGGGCGAAGAGCAGAAGGAAGAATAAAGGGGACCTGCGGCGTCCAGGGAGGAACAGGTAAGGGGGGCAGGTGAACGGAAGGAGGGGAGCGCCGGGCTGGAGAGAGTGGGGAAAGGAGAGAAGGCGGGCGAGAGGAAAGGCCTGCAAATAAGGGACGAGGTTAGATGGAAAGAAGAGCGGAAGAGCGATTCTAGGGCGTGGAGGGGCGAGGGTCCTTCAGGGAGGGGCGGAAGGGGAACCCGGGCCGCAGTGCCTTTAAGGTTGCCAAGGCGACGGCTCTGGCCAGAGCGAGGCGCATTGACGTCAGCAGCCGAGCGCTGATTGGTTGCGGCCGGGACGTTTCCGGTGGAGCCGCCGCTGAGCCGCTATCGCAGAGTAGAGCCGGGCTGGGAGGGAAGCGCCGGGAGAGCTCAGCTAGCCGCAGCCTCGCCCCCGCCGCTCCGTGTCCGCCGCCGCCCGTCCCTAGGTGAGTGGGGTCGGTGGGGAGCCCCGACGCGCCCGGCTTCGCCGCCCCGCCGCCCGTTTGAGGGCGCTGGACCGATCCAAGATGGCGTCACGGGGAGCGACCTGCTGGGGGACGGCCGCACCCCCTGCCCCTCCCCGGCCCCGGCGGGCGCCTCCCCGCAGGCCTCACGCCCCGGGCCGCGCCCCCGGCCCAGAGTCTGCGGCTCCGAGGCCCCCAGGCCGCCGGGGCTGCTCCCGTGCCGGGCTCACCGGCCGCCCCGGCCGTGCGCGCTCCGCGGCGCCCGGGTCCCCGGCCCTCCGCGGCCATCGCGCCCCTGCCGCCTCCGCACCCGCGCGCCGCGGCCTTTTCGCTCGCCCTCCCCCATTTCCTGAAGGACATCAGTTGGATTTTACTGGAATCCGCCATCGTTTTCCCCAGCATTTCTGGCTGATCTTGAGACTCGGCAGTTGTCGTCGTTTTTCTTTCTAGTATTTCCTTGTCATCTCCAGCAGTGGCTTTCCCTCTCCTTCGTGGGATTCCACCCCCACCCCCATGATTTTAGCCTGGCTCCTAAATTTTTTTGTCCCTTTTCACCTCCCCTTTCCCGATCCCCGCCCCCCCTTCCTCCGTCTTTTCGCCACCATTGTGGCCTTCCGACTAGAGGAGGATGGAGGGAGGATAGGCCTCCCTTCTTCATTTTGTAGCCGTGACTGTGGCATGAGTGAAGTGAAGGGCACTCTCTTGTCCTTCCTCTTGAAAATAAGTACGTGGTACCTATTAACCCCTGCAGCGCAGTGCTGGTGTGATACCAGACAACTACTTTGATTCTCAAGAGATCGGTCTTTCTAACAGGAGAGAAAAGAGAACACTTGCTCGGGATCACCCGAAGGAGGTGTTCCTGGCTGGTCTGAGGGGCTGCGGTCTGAATCAGCACGTTTCTCAAAAGTGTGTTAAGTATTTCCTCGCGTGTCATCCCTTTGAAACTGAATTTTTTTTTATCACAACTGAATTTACAAAAGAAAAAAATCTGAGTGTTTCCTTATGAGTATACAATGCAGTGGAAGTTTCAAAGTAGTTAAATAATTTTTTGGGTGGGGGTAGAAGCTAAATTGTTGGGCTCTTTAGTTTTAAGAACAAGTACGGAGTTAATCTAGGTATATTCGATTAAAAATACTAAGACAACATGTTAAGTTTGGATTAAGGGGTTCACATGATGACCGCGTTAATCTTGGGGCATTTTTGTTCATGTGCTGCCTTAAAAACAGCAGTGTGTTCTTTTTCATGCATTATTTTGTTTCAAACAAAGAGCCAGTTTCATTTCTTAGACACAGTTCTCTCATTTCTACCAGCTGAAGACCTGATCTTTGAATGATTTCTCTGATCAGTTGAATACATGTACTGGTATTCCCGAAATATGTCTGAATATTTTGAAACATAAAAGATCTGATTTATCATTGTTCTTGGTGGCCTTTGGTATTTTTTGAAATGCAGAAAATTATACTGAAGTGGATTATCAGTTCATATGATTGTCTGACCTGGAAAAGTGGCTGTTATAAATCCAAAGTAAATGAACTTTTTTTTTTTTGGATTGTATATTTCTGAAGTAGCATGATTCTTTTTCTGTGGCTTTTAATTTCTGTGCTTGTCAGGGAGCTACAAACTTTCTCATGGTCTGTTAGTCTGTTATTGACCTTTATCATGGAAGTTGTCAAAACAGAATGAGTAACAGTGTAGCACTTTGGCTTTTGACTCTGGTATTTCTTTTTTCTTTCAAATTTACAATTCCATCTCTGATTTTGAGTGCATTATCTTTGGAAAAGATTGATTTGTATTGAATTCAGTTGGGGAGGGGAGAGGACCTCACTTTTATTTTCTAATCTTAATTGCTTTTAATAATTAGAAGTTGGAAGGAAAATAATTTATGACTTGTTAAATTATTAAGCTTTTAATTCCGAGGTAAAGTCAGCTGCTCACTATTATATTTCTACTTATTTTATTTTACATCAAGGTAGTTTGAATCCTCTAAAATTGATTAAATGCAATTTATCTATTGAATCTTCATGTAAGTTTAAAATTTAACCTGTTTTAGCATTTTTCTATCCAGCTGAAGAAATGTTTTGACATTTACCTGTCCAAATCTTTTATGATTTACTTGGTAAGGTTTTTTTGTTTGTTTTGTTTTCATTTATTTATTTTTTTCTGTTAAGGATTTTTTTTCTCTTACCAGTGTGTTGGTGTGCTGTTATTTAGGGCTGGAATTTTATAGAAGAGTCTGGAACAAAAGGCTGCTTTTAAAAGTCATTTGGGGTTCCTTTTGTGTTTTTAAATTTTTTGATTACGCTAGTAGTTGGCTGATCAGATCCTTTGCTCCAGTGGTTTGCTGGGTGACAGTAGGTCACTCCCCCAGGATAGGAGTTACGTATAGGGAATGTCAGATGTTCTTCATTGTGCTTACTTGCTTTCACTTAGAGCCAACTTGTGTGCCCTTGTAATTCTCGGTCCTGTTTACCATTTACACACTTCCCACGTCATCATGATTTATTTTGCAGGGGGAGAACTGAATGAAATTCCCGTAAGGGCCTGACTCCTCAGCAGTTCGCCTCTGCAGGGGATAGTGGCTCATACTTCCTCCCAGGAGGTCAGGTTCTTGCCTTTTACTGTTGCTGTGTGCAGAACCTAAATGAAACACTTCTTTGGGAGAATGCTATTTTCCTACATATTTTATTTCTGAGCCCCCACTTCCCTGTCTGAAAAAAAAAAAAATCTACCTAGGAAAAAAAAAAAACCCTTGTGAATCAGTTGCCTGATGAATTTATTAAGTCAAAGGCCAAATTGGCATTTGCTCTTTATAGTTTCCAGAAGCATACGTGTGGTTTTTTCCTCGTAGACAACCATGGCGTCTGGCAGCACTGCCACCAGTGAGGAGGAGCGCAGCCTCCGGGAGTGCGAGCTCTATGTCCAGAAGCACAACATTCAGGCGCTGCTCAAGGATTCTATTGTGCAGTTGTGCACCGCTCGACCCGAGAGACCCATGGCATTCCTCAGGGAGTACTTCGAGAGGCTGGAGAAGGTAAAGATAAATGTGGGGAGGAGATGACCCTGACCATCGTTAAGTGTAATGCTGTGGAATGTCGCTAATTTGTACCATTTGGAAGAAAAGGAATTCTGACCGAATAGGAAATCTAAAACAGAATTTCAAAAAAGAAATGCAGTGAAGGCATTTATAGTAATTTTTAACTTTGTCATCAGGAGAATTTATCAGAAAACAAACTCATATGCTAAGTTTAGTTGGGTAACAGAGGGCTTCTACACATAGTTCCTTGTAACTTTTAATCCATAAAAATGATTAACTAATTAGATACGGCTGATCAGAAGTAGCAGTTGTATGACAAGAGAAATCCTTCAGTACTTGAAAGCAGTTAATGCTTTCGTCTTCCTCAACAAAACAAGTAAACTTGATAAACCTTATCTCACCTTTTAAAACCAATGTAGTGAAGCATTTGAGTCTAGCTTCTGAGTGATCTATCAGAAGTTCTGAATTAGAGATGTCCATATTAGTACAGATACTAATATATCTCAGATGAGTTCACTATAAAGCGGAGATACTAACTCAGATTGATGGTTGTCAGAATTTTACTTTATTTACAGTTTCAGTCAGGACGCGTTTCCTCTTGAAAAAAAATTAATTCATTAGTTTTTATTCTTTGTTCATCCTCATTGTGTGTATGTTACTGTGACCTAAGCATATGGTGTATGCTTTTCTAAGCAAAAAGATAGTCAAGGACAATGCTTCAATTTCACTTCCCTTAAGAAATGATGAATGAGAAAGTCTGGAACATTAAATGTTTTGAGTACTTTGATTTGTTTTTGTAAATCAACGAGATGAATTTACAGGTTTTCTTATGTGTATTGAAGTTTGATGTGGTTCATAATGATTATGAACCAATTGGGAGGCATTTCTTGGGTATATGATCATTAATTATCTAGTTACATAATAGAAATATTTGTAATACATCCCATTTGTTTGGAAAATCTTTTAAGTAGCATACTTTATTACTAAAAGAATCTGTTTATACTAGGATTCAAAAAATGTTTGGTTAGCACAATGATCAGACATTTCCTACTGTTTTCTTGAAAAGCTGTTTGTTAAAATTGGTGTTTAGTACTATGATTAAAATAATTAACAACAACAACAAAAAACAACTATCCAGCCCCCATGAAAGTAGCCTTGGTGTCTTAGAATTGTGGTAGAAAGTCTGGTTTTCTCCTTTTTAAGCAATTTGCAAATAGTTTGTGAAATCCTGTAGAGCCAGGCTGTCGTGGGCCTTCCTTGTTTTGAAATAAAGTGCGTTCCTGGAGATCTGGTTCTGAAATGGGTCACTGTAAGGTGATCCCTCTTCGCTTCGGACATCAATAGAAACCATCAGATGAGGGAATGAAGTGGATGAGACATTAAGTGTGTGTCTTTTTATAGGGAGTGTTGAATGTGTGGTGCTAGTTTCAGAGCCTGGGCTTACTGTAGCACTGTTTAAGCACTAACCAACAGGGAAAGCAAGAAATCATTATTCACATAGTTTTTTTTTGCACGTGGGATTTTTAGATTTAATGTGTTTTGTTTGGCTTCTCTACCTCTTAACAAAAGTCATAGCTTAACCTACTCTTTCCTGTAACTCAAGGGTCTTGATTCACTTGCATACATTCCTTTAGCTAGGGTTGAATATAGATATCTGGGCTTTCAAGCAACCAAATTTTCAGCTTGTCAGTGGATCATTGTTCTGTGCGTTAGGTGTTAGGTTTATATGTCTGAAAAGATACAATCACGTTCTTGTCATCTCCTTTCCTGTGTTAACCATGGGTCATGTTTCGGGTACCCTCAGCTACTCAATAAGAAATGTGCCAAAAAAGTCACAGTTGGTCCATTGAAAGTGTCTGCATTTTGCTTCAGACTGTCTCCTGGAATTTAAGTCCTCATTTCTGCATATATTTATTAGTACCTTGCCTGTCTGGTGGAGGAATTTTAATAGCTGTGTCCATTGTCTCCTGTGTGCTGGATACTGTCTGAAGCACTTTGCATACACACATACTCATTATTTCAAATGTGTGAGGTAGGTGATTATCACCGTTGTAAGAGGTAGCAGGTAAAACTAAGAAATGAAGTAATGTGGCTGTGGTCTTGCAATGTACTAGTTAGATTTTGTTGTGGCAGCATACAACCCCCCCAATTTCAGTGGCTTACTCCACATACAACCCCCCCAATTTCAGTGGCTTACTCCACATACAACCCCCACAATTTCAGTGGCTCACTACAAAAGACCTTATTTCTCTATCATGTGCAGCTCTTCTGGGCTCAGCCCATCCTGCCTTCTTGACTCCACAGGTCTTGTTCCGGGGCTGAGTGGAAGGAGCAGTCACTATATAGAGCACGCTGTTGTCAAGGCAGGGAAGGACCAGAAGCTTGGGGGGCAGACCATAAGAGTGGACACAGTATGGCATGTCCGCTTACATTCCATGGCCAAGGCAAGTCCTGTGGCCAAGCCTCAAGTCCATTTGGTTGGAAGTTTATTTCACCTACAGGGACGAGTGGAATGGCAAGGGCAGGGAGGGAACAGGTGATTGTTGAGAACATGGTAAGTGATTGGCCGGGGCGGTGTGAACTTAGAATTCCAGAACTGAAGGAGTGCTGGTAGCCAGTAAGTAGACCAGGAGGGTTTGTTTGGGTTTTTTTTGCTTTTGTTTTAATAAATGGGACAACTGAAGAGGGAAGAGACTGACAGCAGAATGACAACAAGAAAAAGGATAGAAAAATGTATCATAATCTGTACTAGAATGTGATCTCTGTTAATGGCTCTGAGTGGTCAAGATTAGGTTATATTTGATTGCTGTTTAAAGAGAATCCATGAAACTGTTAAAAATCAACATGCTTTTAGTACTTGAAAATTATCTTAAAAACTCATTTAGATGTAGTTCCAAATGAGATGTTATTTGTGTAATTTTTCATGAAATTTTTACGAAATGCCAATGACTGATTTTGGGGGGTAGAATGTGTTTTACTTATGGTCTTAAACTAAATTTGGGGAGACTTGAGTTTTATAGTTCTGTGTTAGTATGAAATAGGAAAACCTTACTGGTTATTGGAATTACCAGAAGGAAAATGAAGTAAGTTTTCTGAAAAATGTATTTTTAAAATATTGGTTACATATTTGCACATGGTTCATAATTTTACAGGTACAAAAGGGTATGACAATAAAATATAATGAAATATATGAAATATATTGCATTTCCTATGTAAGTATGTGGTTAACATAGCGTATAATATATAAGGCATTTTATATATGTAAAAATTATATATTATTAAGTAATAATGTATAAAATATTTTAAAAAGTCTCCCACTCCATTGTCTTCCTTGAATGCGGCCAGTTTTCCATAGATAATATAAAGGCATTTACCTACAGATTCAATTATAAAAGAGCTTCTTATTTTCCAACAGGTGCATGGCATTCCATTGTATGGATAGACTCTTAATTTATTTAATCACTCCACTGAGGATCATTTTGTTTCCATTGTTTTACTATTATAAACAATGATACAATGAATAATTTTGTATATATCACAAAGTTTTGTATGTTAGATCCCATATATGCATATCTTGGAATAAATTTCCAGAAGTAGAATTACTGGATTATTTGGTCAAGAAGTAAATGCAGGGGTGCCTGGTGCCTGGGTGGCTCAGTTGGTTAAGTGCCTTCGGCTCAGGTCATGATCCCAGGGTCCTGGGATTGAGTCCCGCATTGGGCTTCCTCATTAGTGGAGAGCCCGCTTCTCCCTCTCCCTCTGCCTCCTCCCCCCCCCCCCCCCCCCCCCGCTTTTGGGCACGCCATCTCTATCAACTAAATAAATAAAATACCTTTTAAAAAAAAGTAAATGCATTTGTAATTAAGTAGACAAATTATATTAGAATTGTTTTTATTATATTTTTTTGTTGTGGTTTCTTTTTCTTAATTTGAAAATTAGAAAATCCGGAGAAATGAGAAAAATAAATCCAGACCTTCCCTCCAGAAAAGAAAAAAAATCAGGCATGATTCTACTAATAGAAATTAACATCGTTAATACCTTAATGGTTATCCTCCTAGACTTTGTTGCTGCATTTATAAGTTCTTTTATTTGTCTTAATGCCAAAAGCAGGGCTAAGTACCATGCAGGAGAAAAAGTAGGCATCTCTTTAATTTCTTTTTTTATTAAGTTTTTTTTAAAGACTATTAGAGAGAGAGAGAGCGCGCAAACCAGGGGAGGGGCAGAGGGAACCAAACTTGTGGCTGAGCAGGGAGCCCACATGAGGGGCTCGACCTCACAACCTGGAGGTCATGACCAGAGCCAATACCAAGAGTCTGACGCTTAACCTGACTGAGCACCCAAGCACCCCTTCTTTTAATTAGAAAGAAATTTAAAATTTCTTTTTTATCAAAAAATTTTCTGAAATTATCAGTGAATCCTAATGAGTTCATTTAGAATTTGAAAGATGGTTTAGAAAAATACTGGGGAATGAGTCAAATGAATATGAGTGTTGTAGAGAACACATTCTTATTTATATCAGGCATAATAACTCATTCTTCACTGCAGAGCTAAGAGGAATTTCTTTCTAAGCCCTGGATCTGAAAAATAAGAATTTTAAAGAGTTTATTTCAGTTTTTATATGAATTGGTTTAATGAGTTTTTACAAACAAGTAAACTTTCTTGGTTTTAATTTTGGCGTAAACCCTGATAATAAAGAAGGCTTCTAGCTCTGCTGGGAGAAGTATTTTTAGATCTGATCTTAAGATTTTATTTATTTGACAGAGAGAGACACAGCGAGAGAGGGAACACAAGCAGGGGGAGTGGGAGAGGGAGAAGCAGGCTCCCCACGGAGCAGGGAGCCCGATGCGGGGCTCGATCCCAGGACCCTGGGATCATGACCTGAGCCGAAGGCAGACGCTTAACGACTGAGCCACCCAGGTGCCCCGTTAGATCTGATCTTATTTAAATTCTTGGTTACCATCACATCATTTTGTTATTTGTTTCTGTCTGAGACTCCAGCTAGAATATGAATTCCACAGGCTGAGGACCCTTTCCTGTTAGTTTTGACACTGTCTTTTCCTAGCATAGACTTGACATGGCAGATCTGGAGATACTTACTGAATTAATGAAATAATACGGTAACCTAGACATTTGTGTATTGCTTTGCTGTACCTGTGTGATTATTTCTAGGTAACATTCTTTTGATATGTGTGTGTGTGTGTGGGGGGGGGGTGGTCTTCATGCTATCTCTAGTAGCATACAAAAACCCCAGGATTTTGTTTTGCAGTTTTATTACTGTTGTGTGCATTACAAAGCATTGTTGTCAATGTATTACCATAACAAGTATCTAATTTTTCATTTGTGGGTTGTGTCTGTATTAATGGCTTTTGCTCATTAATAAGTATAGTATCTGTTATTGTCTGAGGAAACATTATAGTCCTTTCAGAGTATTTTTCAAACTTGACTCCTTTTTTTTTGCATTTGGAATTGGCATTTCCCCCTTTCACATTGGTAATAGAGGAAGAGTTTTGAAGTGATGGAGATTGGTTCTCACTGGGATATGAGCATACCAAATTTATATCCTGAAGGATCTCATTTTATAAAACGATAATTTTTTTCAGGAGGAGGCAAAACAGATTCAGAATCTGCAGAAAGCAAGTTCCCGTGCAGATTCGAGGGAGGATGAAATCTCTCCTCCTCCCCCCAACCCAGTGGTTAAGGGCCGGAGGCGACGAGGTGCTATCAGTGCTGAAGTCTACACGGAGGAAGATGCTGCATCATATGTTAGAAAGGTAGTCTTGTCACCTATGCATTGGGGCAATGTGTTCAGGACCCACGTGGTAGTCAGCCGGCCTCTGTTGATGAGTGCATGTACCATTTTGCAGGGTAAAACACTGACAGGATGGATTGTACTTCATCCTGTACAGGTCTTGGGTACTGGAGAAACAGGTTTTCTGTAATAAGATGCCATCAGAGGAAATAACTAACAGTGATTGTAAAATAGTGACTGTATTTGGAGGGGGTTTCCTTTCCATGTTGTGTTGCAGTAGAAGAAGCAGGCAGTACTCTTTTTTTTCTTTTGAATCATGGTTTGTTTTTTGACATTCTAGAATTCATGTTGTGACTTTTAACCTTTTATCCTATAAGCTTCATCCTTTTGACTCTTCCTTAGAGTTAGCCTGCCATTTTGAGTTATGCTATTAGACCAAAGGGGGAAGAGAATTGTCCTGGCAAGAGGCTTGTGAAGTTAGTAGTACATAATCACAGTTTAAAAAATGACTAATTATCATAAAATGCTTAGTTTTGCCTCAGAATAATGACCTTAGTTAAGGTGTTGATGGTTTGTTTCTTTAGTTGTTGACTGGAAACCAAATACCAGCCTTTAAATACAGGCTTGGTTGTAGGCAAGGGGATTAATTAGCCAATATTTATTGAGTACTTTGTATATCAAAGATATTACAAGTGTGTTGTGTTAAATACTTAACACAAAGCAGTCTTGTTTAAATACCGTAATCTATCTAGACATTTAATTGAAATGCATGTTCAAACATGATCTGCTTTTCGTTTATGGACTTGTTATTGGACCTTCTATTCTTTTCTAGGTTATACCAAAAGATTATAAGACTATGGCTGCTTTGGCCAAAGCCATTGAAAAGAACGTGCTCTTTTCACATCTTGACGATAATGAGAGAAGGTAGGTACAGGTTCTTTGTTACACTGTTACTTCACTACAGTTGTGGCCCCAAACTAGTTTCATCATTGTTGCAAGTTTTAAGACTCTTAATAATTGTTCACCTGTGGACAGTCCAGGCTGAAAATCTGGGAGCTTTAAGTCTAAAGTTAATGTTTGAAATCTATAGAAGACGCACATGAGATGTAACTCAAGGCCTTCTGTCTCTTGCAGTGATATTTTTGATGCCATGTTTCCGGTTTCCTTTATTGCTGGAGAGACTGTTATTCAGCAAGGTAAAGGCTGCTGCCTCTGGGTTCTGTAGTACTGTGGGAATGTAGGATTTCTCTATTGAAGTTTGTTTTCCTCTTCCAGTCTACCATTTTCTTCTGTTATAATATGATTGGATTTTCCTATTTCTTTGAGTATAGTTGACAAACAATGTTATATTAGTTTCAGGTGTGCAACTTAGTGGTTTGACAAATTTATACATTATGCTATGTTCACCATATTTGTAGTATCATCTGTTCCTTTATCGCTATTACAGCATTGTTGGTTGTATTCCTTATGCTGTGTCTTTTATTCCTATGATCCATTCATTCTGTAACTAGAAGCCGGTACCTCCCACTCCCCTTCACTCATTTTGCCCAACTCCCCACCTCCTTTCCCTTCTGGCAACCATCAGTTTGTTCTCTGTATTTATAGGTCTGATTCTGCTTTTCGATTGTTTATTCATTTGTGTGTGTGTGGTTTTGCTTTTCTTTTTTTTTAGATTCCACTTATGAGTGGAATCATATGGTATTTGTCTTTCTCACAGTCTGAGTTAGTTCACTTAGCATAATACCTTTTGGGTCCATCCATGTTGTTTCATGTGGCACCATCTCGTCCTTTTTATGGCTGTGTAATGTTCCACTGTGTATGTACACCAAGTTTTCCTCATCCATTCATCTGTTGATGGCCACTTTGGGTACTTCCATATCTTGGCTATCGTAAACAGTGCTACAGTAAACATAGGGGTGCATATGTCTTTTCAAATTAGTGTTTTCATTTTTTTCTGGTTAATACCTGATAGTGGGATCATTGGATCATATGGTAGTTCTATTTTTAATTTTTTGAGAAACTTACATACGTTTTTCCGCAGTGGCTGTGGCAGTTCACATTCCCACCAACAGTGCGATGAGGATTCCTTTCTCTCTGCATCCTCGCCAGCACTTTGTGTTTCTTGTCATTTTGATTTTAGCTATTATAACTGGTGTTAGGTGATATCTCACTGTGGTTTCGATTTGTATTTCCCTGATGATTAGTGATGTTGAACATCTTTTCATGTGCCTGTTGGTCATGTATATATCTTTGGAAAAATGTCTATTCCGATCCCCTGCCCCATTTTTTAATCAGATTATGTTTTTTTTGGTGTTGAGTTGTGTAAGTTCTTAATATATTTCAGATATTAACCCTTTATTGGATATATGATTTGCACATATCTTCTCCTATTCAGTAGATTGTTTTTTTGTTAATGGCTTCCTTTGCTGTGCAGAAACTTTTTATTTTGATGTAGTCCCCTGCTTTAGGAGACCTATCTAGAAAAATTTTGCTATAGCCAGTGTTAGAGAAATTACTGCCTTGTTCTTTTACAGGATTTTTATGGTTTCAGGTCTCACATTTAGGTCTTTAATCCGTTTTGTGTTTATATTTGTGTATGGTGTAAGAAAGTGGTCCAGTTTCATTCTTTTCCATGTAGATGTCCTGTTTTCCCAGCACCATTTGTTGAAGAACCTGTCTTTTCCTCAGTATATATTCTTGCTTTGTCATAGGTTAATTGACCATATACTTGCAGGTTTTTTTCTGGGTTCTCTCTTCTGTTCCATTGATAGAACAGAAGAATCCATTTTCTGTACCGTCCCATTTGGATCACTTCAGCTTTGTAGTATATCTTAGAATCTATCTGGTATTGTGATACCTCCAGCTTTGTTATTCTTTCTTAGGATTGCTTTGGTTATTTGGGGTCTTCTGTGGTTCCATACAAATTTTAGTATTATTTGTTCTAGTTTTGTGAAAAATACTGTTGGTATTTTGATAGGTATTGTATTGAGGCTATAGATTGCCTTGGGTAGTAGGGACAGTTTAACAACATTAACTCTTTCAGTCTGTGAACATGAAATATCTTTCCATTTGTTTTTGTCATCTTCAATTTCGTTCATTAGTGTTTTATAGTTTTGGAGTACAGATCTATCACCTCTTTGATTTATTCCTTGTATTTTATTCTTTATTGGTGCAATTGTAAATAGTGTTTTTTAAATTTCTCTTCCTGCTTTGTTATTAGTGTATAGAAATGCTATTTATTTCTGGCTTTTATTTTGTATCCTGCCACTTTACTGAATTCATTTATTACTTCTAATAGTTTTTTGTTGGAATCTTAAAGATTTTCTATGTATAATATTGTGTCATCTGCAAATAGTGACAGTTTAAACTTCTTTACCAATATGGATGTCTCATTTCTTTTTCTTGTCTGATTGCTGTGGCTAGGACTTCCGGTACTATGTTGAATAAAAGTGGTGAGAGTGGACATCCTTGTCTTGTTCCTGACCTTAGAGGGAAAGCTCTCAGTTTTTCACCATTGAATATGTTAGTTTAGCTGTGGGTTTTCGTATATGGCCTTTACTATATTGAGGTATATTCCCTGTGAAGTTCATACCTCCTCAAACTATTCCAAAAAATAGAAGAGGAAGAAAAGCTTCCAAATATATGCTATAAGGCCAGCATTATCCTGAAACCAAAACCAGACAAAGACACCACAAAAAAAGAGAACTACAGGCCAGTCTCAGAACATAGATGCAGAAATCCTAAACAAAATATTAGCATTCAACAATCCATTAAAAAGATCATTCACCACAATCAGGTGGGATTTATTCTGGGGATGCAAGGATGGTTCAAAATTCACAAGTCAATCAACATCATACACCACATCAGCAAAATGGTAAAAGTTGTATGATCAACCTAAGTGATCCTGTTTCTTTCTTAAGTTAAAATCCTTTGAGCTATCAACACCAAAAGAACAAAGAATCCAATCAAGAAATGGGCAGAAGACATGAACAGACATTTTTCCAAAGAAGACATCCAAACGGCCAACAGACACATGAAAAAGTGTTCAATATCGCTCGGCATTAGGGAAATCCAAATCAAAACCTCAATGAGATACCACCTCACACCAGTCAGAATGGCTAAAATTAACAAGTCAGGAAATGACAGATGTTGGCGGGGATGCGGAGAAAGGGGAACCCTCCTACACTGCTGGTGGGAATGCAAGCTGGTGCAGCCACTCTGGAAAACAGTATGGAGGTTCCTCAAAAAGTTGAAAATAGAGCTACCATGTGATCCAGCAATTGCACTACTGGGTATTTACCCCAAAGATACAAAAGTAGGGACCCGAAAGGCTACGTGCACCCCGATGTTTATAGCAGCAATGTCCACAATAGCCAAACTGTGGAAAGAGCCAAGATGTCCATCAACAGATGAATGGATAAAGAAGATGTGGTATATATATACAATGGAATATTATGCAGCCATCAAAAGGAATGAGATCTTGCCATTTGCAACGACGTGGATGGAACTGGAGGGTATTAAGCTGAGCGAAATAAGTCAAACAGAGAAAGACATGTATCATATGACCTCACTGATATGAGGAATTCTTAATCTCAGGAAACAAACTGAGGGTTGCTGGAGTGGGGGGTGGGGTGGGAGGGATGGGGTGACTGGGTGATGGACACTGGGGAGGGTATGTGTTCTGGTAAGCGCTGTGAATTGTGCAAGACTGTTGAATCTCAGATCTGTACCTCTGAAACAAATAATGCAATATATGTTAAGAAAGAAAAAAAGAAGAAGAAGAATGTAGCAGGAGGGGAAGAATGAAGGGGGGGAAATCGGAGGGGGAGAAGAACCATGAGAGACAATGGACTCTGAAAAACAAACTGAGGGTTCTAGAGGGGAGGGGGTTGGGAGGATGGGTTAGCCTGGTGATGGGTATTGAGGAGGGCACGTTCTGCATGGAGCACTGGGTGTTATGCACAAACAATGAATCATGGAACACTATATCTAAAACTAATGATGTAATGTATGGGGATTAACATAACAATAAAAAAATTAAAAAAAAAAAAATCCTTTGAGCTAAAAGGTACACTTTCCCTAAAGGACTACTACTTTTCTAGTATCTGATACAGTTTTGTTTATAGTAACTCTTAAAAAATATTCTTACATTTTAATTTTGTTTGTTGTGTGGGATTTCAGAACCATATGTATTTCATATATCCCTTATATTGATTATTAAACACTTCCAAAGTAAAATAAAGTAGGAAGTAGCAAAGCATTTGCATTCTTAATCATACAGCCCATCTGTTTGTAAGGTTCTGTGCCTTCTCCTGATTCTTAACCTTTTTGCCCTGTATATAGACACGGATCTAACCTTACATGGGTCCCCCCCGCCACCTTGTAAAATTTATTCTTGAATATTTTCATTATGGGTCTCCACAATCCATGTATTTTCCAGGTTAGTGACAGTCTGATATTTTGTTACTTACTCTTTGAGTTGTTTCTTGTTTTGTTGTTACAAATGATGTAGCAGTTAATATCTTTGTACACATGTAGCTTTTTTTTTCCCCCAGAGATATTCTTCACTATGAGATGACTAAAAAAATTGATCAGTTTTATGGCTTTAAAAATATATTGCTGGACTTTTTTTCTCTGAAAGGTTGTGTTAATTTATAAAAACATGTATTTTAATGTATAAAATAAATTTATTTACTATTTTACATTAATTTGGTAGTTCTGATATATGTTTCTTTAATTTCTGTTGTACATCTAACATTTTTACTCTCTTTTAGGTGATGAAGGGGATAACTTCTATGTGATTGATCAAGGAGAGATGGATGTAAGATTTAATGATAGCAAAAATATATTGGTAATCGTAGAAGTTAATGTGTTGATATTTATTACTGTTAAAGAGTTTTTGAAGGGCTTATATAACCCTTGTATGTCAGATTCCATCAACATCTTTTGCTAAATATTTTAATGACAGAGAAACTTTAAACTACTGAAGACAATTTCTTTAGCTAGACATTAAAAATTTTTTTTTTTTTTTGAGAGAGAGCGTGCATGCGTGCTTGAGAGTGGCAGGAGGAGGAGGGGCAGAGGGAGAGAGAGAATCTTAAGCAGACTCCATGCCCAGTGTGGAGCCTGATGCGGAGCTCTGTCTCACAACCCTGAGGTCATGACCTGACCAGAAATCAAGAGTCAGATGTTTAACCAATAGCCACCCAGGCGCCCCTTGGTTTAAATCTTGCTGGAGTCACGGTTGAGGCATGTGTGTGTGTGCTGTGTGGTAAGACAGATGGAAGGGAGAGGCTCAGTCCTACGTGGTCATTAGCTCTGAGACTTGGTGTAGCTTTCTTGATTCTGTGAGTCTTGTTTACAAGTGAAATGCGGATAATAACAGCATTGCTGCCCCAGGATTATTAGACAGTTCAGTGTCTTCTGCAGGGGAGATGGTTAGCATAGTACATGACACGACACTCTGTGAATGTACATGGTTGTTAATGCTGTTTACCTTCTTGCCCTGATCATCCCTATGGGAACATTTTTCTTGTAATTAAATCGGGTAAATCACAGACACTGGGTTTTTTTAACTCACTGTCAGCAACTGTTTTGCTCTGCTTTGTAAAAACATACTCTATTTTTTGAAACAAAATTCAGGATTCTGCCCCCTTAGAAAGGTTGGGGAGTTTTTAATAGTTGTATGTTGTGTATGTGGAAAAAACTGATTCTTTGTCATTTGTGTTTTAGGTCTACGTCAACAGTGAATGGGCAACCAGTGTTGGGGAAGGAGGGAGCTTTGGGGAGCTTGCTTTGATCTATGGGACACCTAGAGCAGCGACTGTCAAGGCAAAGACGAACGTGAAACTGTGGGGCATTGACCGAGACAGCTATAGAAGAATCCTCATGGTGAGGCGGCATGGCTTTGGGAGTGCGATTTAGGATTTCAGTCTGTGTGACTGATGTTTGAGTAGTGTCACCAGATCTTGTAGAACAAACATCCGGCCAGAGAAAGCGTGGGAGACAAATGTGGTGTGTGTGATGGTTAGCTCATGTTTGGAAGTCTGTCCATTTGCTGGTCTTCACTTACTTTATCTTTACACTTGAGGTAGCTTGATAGATGCTACTCGTAAGTGCACTAAGTGACTTAAAGCCATTCAGAAGTAATCCACTTCTCTAAACTGCAAGTGGGTTAAGTAGTGCAAATGTCCCCTTTCACTGAAGGAATAAACAAAATAATAAAACCATTGGAACGTTCTGCTGATATAGTGAGACTTTTTGAGAACTTTGTGACAGATTTATAGAGTAGCTTTAGATGTTTAAGTGCCAGCTAATGGCATTAGTCATCTTGAATGATTTCCATAAATTTGTACAGTGCCTGTCTGGCTATTTGACAATATACAGTTGGATGTACTTTGAATATTTTCTGTATCTGGGGGATGTGTATGTATAGATAAGTATATATGTATATATGTAATAAGGGTATTATAGAGGACTGTGTTTCCCTCTTGCCTTCCCTCAGATATATTTAACAAACCTTACAGATAAGACAGCTTGGTTAGGTTTGGGGCTAATGGCACTGTTTTTGGTGGGAGGTCTAGAAGTGGTAGCAGCTTTATTTCCTTCCTTCTGTGGAGAATTGGGGTTGTGGGGAAGAACCCTGGGCTGGAAGTATATTCAGCTATAGTCACACATGTAACTTGGCTGTTTTTTTTTTTTTTTTGAGAACTGAGTATTTATATAGCATTTCACTAATTGGTGGTATTAGGCACCTTCTTTGCCCTATGCCTGGTGTTATACTTTGTTTTTTTTTGAGGAGGGGTGGGAAGGGGAAGGGAGAAGCAGAGAGAGAATCCCAAGCAGGCTGCATGCCCAGCACACAGGGCCTGACCTGGGGCTCGTTCTCACAACCCCAACATCATGACCTGAACCAAAATCAGGAGTCGGACTCTTAAGTGAGACACCCAGGTCCCCCAGCTTGGTGTTACTCTTAAGAATGAGTTACACAGCTTTTTATTGAGCTGAACAGAGGGTTTACCGTCACCGACCTGAAGAAAAATAATCATGTATCAAGAAGCAGCAGCAAGTGTTGACTTTTTTTTGTTTACTTAACACTTAGTATTTTTTATTCCACAGCATTATGTGATAATTACACATTTTTGAGATGACTTTTATTTTTTTCATTTATAGGGAAGCACTCTGAGAAAGCGGAAGATGTATGAGGAGTTTCTTAGTAAAGTCTCTATTTTAGGTGAGTTTTGGAAGATTGCACAGAGAATCATTAAATTGAAGTGTTGGTGATAGTTAAGGAAAACCTGTTGCATTTCATAAAAACTGCTCTGGTTATTAACTCGCTTTTTTTTTTTTTGCTAATAGTAATTAAAAACACGTGGGATACAAAGTTGAAATTTGACTAAGTTAGAAGTAATTTTACAGTATATTTAATTTGCTAGTATGTGACAGACCTCTTAACTAGAAATGGTGGACCTGAGAAAAGCTTCCTGGAACTATGTGCTCCTCATTCCTCTGGGGGAAACAGAAAGGCTGAAAGTATCCTCCTTTGACAGTGGACATTGGTAGTCATCCCCCTGTGATGTCTGTCTCTGTTGCTCTGTTGGTGAGTTTATTGGTTCAGGACAGTGAGTGTTGCCAAGAATGCCTTTTCTCTGTAGAAAGATTAGGTGTCATTTTCTGGCTTTCTTTGAAAAACTGCTAGAAGTTTGGTAAAGTTTAGAGTAAAGCAGGTTAACTTGAGATAGTCGTGTGTATTTTGTTTTGTGGCCTTACAATATTGTTACAACCTGTTCTTCCCTGGGAGGAAGGGTGTGGTGATTCTTAAGTAATAGTCTTCTGCCATTGTTAGAGCTAATGGACTTTTTCCCTTATTTTTCCTTTCTCTGGAAGGATTACATTTACTTAGTGACTTGGGTTTTAGTTTGGCCTTTGGGAACTAATATTGTCTAGTTCTCCTTGTTGGTTTCGTAAATAAATTCAACTTAGGATTTAAATAGATAAGTTATTTCTATGAACCTTTGGAATAGTACGGTTGGTAACACTATGACTTTTGGGTCTTGTAAGTTTGATTTGCATTGATGGTGTTCATTAGGAAGACTTAATGATTACATTTTTTTACTCCTTTACCATTGAGTGCAGTTGATAATTAACGTGGCCACTGGACTACTGAAGTAAGGATCTAAGGGTTATCTGTAAATAATAGGAAGATCTTGCTGAGACTTGAGGTAATTGAAGAGAGGTGCCGTGTTTAATCTGTAACATTTTAGAATATTGAATGGGCATGGCTATTTGATTCTCTTTATAGTTTTGTTTTGACATTTTTAGCATTGATAGTTAATGTAGAGAAATTCTTTTGATTCTTGCCTTTCAGAATCTCTGGACAAGTGGGAACGTCTCACGGTAGCTGATGCATTGGAACCCGTTCAGTTTGAAGATGGGCAGAAGATTGTGGTGCAGGGAGAGCCAGGGGATGAGTTCTTCATTATTTTAGAGGTAAAGGCAACTGTGTTTGATGCTATTAAAAAAAAAATTGTATAGCATAAGAGAGAAAAAAGGGCCTAACTCTGATTTATAGTTTGATTTTTTTTAAGAATACCTGACAGTTTTATTTGAAAATTATCTTTCACTTTGAAATGGTGCCATTTGGTTTTCTGCCAGGTCACCACATTTTATTTATTTTTTAATTTTTTAAAAGATTTTATTTATTTTTTTGAGAGAGTGAGAGAGAGAATGAGCAGGGGGGAGGGGCGGAGGGA
Source organism: Phoca vitulina (assembly GCF_004348235.1). Lineage (NCBI taxonomy): Eukaryota > Metazoa > Chordata > Mammalia > Carnivora > Phocidae > Phoca > Phoca vitulina. Next base: position 5,847,327 of record NW_022589744.1, read on the forward strand.
GAGGGAGAAGCAGACTCCCTGCTGAGCAGGGAGCCCGATGTAGGGCTCCATCCCAGGACCCTGGGATCATGACCTGAGCCGAAGGCAGACGCTTAACGACTGAGCTACCCAGGTGCCCAGGCCAGCACATTTTAAATGAGTTTGAGTCAGAATTCTGGAAGGGCTATTCATGAAGTAATAGCCAAATTCTGGCCTACTCAGTCCTTACGCAAGCCGAATGAAACTCAGTCATTTAGCATAACTTAATGGTTCTGTACCATCCTTGTTAAAATCATGTCTGGACTATTTGGCAAACAAGGATTAAAAGCGAGTACTAAATTCTAGCCATTACTATGTTTGTTTGTTTTTATATTTGCCAAATTTTAGTTTCTGAAACTAAAAGTTTTCCATAATCTTTTTTTTTTTTTAATCATATAATGTATTATTTGTTTCAGAGGTACAGGTCTGTGATTCAACAGTCTTGCACAATTCACAGCGCTCACCATAGCACATAACCCTCCCCAATGTCTATCACCCAGCCACCCCATCCCTCCCACCCCCCACTCCAGCAACCCTCAGTTTGTTTCCTGAGATTAAGAATTCTTCATATCAGTGAGGTCATATGATACATGTCTTTCTCTGATTGACTTATTTTGCTCAGCATAACACTGTTACTATGGTTTATATCTTCACAATTCATGGAAATGTAGAACATACTCTTGCCTGCCAAGCAGAGCCAAAGAGCAGATTTTCTATGAAAGTGGCTCAGTAGATGCTAATTGGATAATTCAGGAGTCGAGGGACTCTTTCTCTGAAGGGCCAGTTGGTAAGTCATCGAGGCTTTTGTGAACCATAGGGTTTCTGTTGCAAAGACTCAGCTCTTGCCATAGTGCAAAAGCGACATAGACAGTGTATAAGTGAATGGGTGTGTTGTTCCTGTAACGTTTTATTTATAAAAACCGACAGTGAGCTTGGGTCTGGCCCTCTGGCTGCAGTTTGCTCACTTGAGTGTGAGCCCTCTAGGTTCCTCAGTGCGATGAGGAGACCCTCCCAGTGGGGGCTGCTGGGTAGATGGGGCTTGACGCTCATGCTGTGGCTCTTCTCAGTCATCTTTTATATGGGCGGGAGGATTGAAATCACTGCTAAATCCTTTTTTTTTTTATTTTTTAAACAAAGTAGTCCAAATTGTGTTGGATGTTTAAAATGTCACCGTGGATTTGAAAGTATTTGTTTTGCCGTTCGGTGATTCTGTGACAGGGCTCGGCTGCTGTGCTCCAGCGTCGGTCAGAAAACGAAGAGTTTGTTGAAGTGGGAAGACTGGGGCCTTCTGATTATTTTGGTATGTGGATTTCCTTGAAATAAATACGTAGCTTAAGGCGCCTTTCAGTGAGATAGCATAGTTGTTCTTAATTTTGTCTTTCTCCCTAAGTTTATTTTTTAATTGTAGTCTTTTTGGCTCTCAGAGAGTGTGAGATTTTGGAGCGCCTGCCTTTACCCTGTTAATAATCAAGTTACTGGTTGTCTTCTCTCAGTTTTGTTTTTTTTTTTAAATGCACGTGTGGTCTGTCTTAAGTTACTGAGTTATTAAGACAAATAAATCTTGTTTTCTCATTGCTGTCAGAAGTGCACCCCCGTGCATGCGTTTCCCATCGATGCTCACCCCGCCTCGTGTGTCCCCCCCTCCCTAGGTGAAATCGCACTCCTGATGAACCGCCCTCGCGCCGCCACGGTGGTGGCTCGTGGCCCTCTGAAGTGCGTGAAGCTGGACCGGCCCAGGTTCGAACGCGTTCTCGGCCCGTGCTCAGATATCCTCAAACGGAACATCCAGCAGTACAACAGTTTTGTGTCGCTGTCCGTCTGAGATCTGCCTCCTGTGCCTCCCTTTTCTCCTCCCCGCCGTCCGGGCTTCACCCCTGCAGACTGCTTTCTCTTCCTGTTCGCAGCGCCACGTGGCCGCTGGTACCGCAGCTTCTCGTCTGTTTATATTAAAAGTTGCTTTCATTGCACCGTTTTTAATTTGGAGCATTGACCGAATGCTCATACACAGTTAAATAAATAGAAAGAGTTCTGTGGAGACTTTGCTGTTACTGCTTCTCTCTGTGCAGTGTTAGTGTTCAGCCTAGGCAGTGCGTGCCCTGCTTCCTGGTGAGGGCGCAGCCCTGCACCACGTGAATTTCCGTAGAGTAACGGTGTAACAGTGCAAGATTCGTTTTTTTAAGTGACATAATTTTCCAGTTACCATAAGCATATTTTAGACTGTGGCCGTATATGCTGTGTTTCTTTATAGAATAAATGATTTCTCATTAAGCTCTGAGGATTAGGAAAAACAGATCTAGAAAAATCTTAGTATAGTAGAAAGACATCTGCCTGTGTTTAAACTAGTTTAAGGGTGGAAAAATGCCCATTTTTGCTAGTTCTTGGATGGATAATGATCTTTTGAGTTTTTTTTTTTTTTTCTTCCCTCTTAACCAGAATTTTTTCAAGCTCATCCGCCTGGTTTTGTTTGTATCTTGTTTAGTAGTGTTTCCTCCAATTCTGAAACGTGTGGGTGTGGCTACCTGTACCCGCCTTTGGAGTTTGAAACCAAATCATAGACTGCAAGTACTGAGTTATGATTTAACTACATCTGCCTCAGCTCAGAAGTTCCGATCCAGCTAGTGCCAAATACTGATCACCAGATGCTGAATTGGGAATTAGAATTTGAGGTCTACACTCTTGGTAGTTCACTTAGAGCTTTTGGCTAAATGTACGACGTCCTTCACTTGGCTCCGGGATTCTCTCCTGTGCTCCAACGCTGCCTGCAGGAGGTTGGGTTTGCTGGGAGTAGACAGGATAGATGGAACAGACGTCCCCAGTAGAAGAGTGGAGGCGATGTTGGTGAAGGAGAGATACCAGGGGGACAAAGCTCAGTGTTGGGGACTCTGTCCCACTAACTTCCTTGGGACATGAGATTTGGGAAGAAGTGTTTACTTTGGTTTCACCTTTTTCCCTTCTTTTTACGTCAACTAGAATTGGGGGTGGGGTGGGGGTGGGGTCGGGCGTGTCTGTACTGTTTCGGTGGTCTAAAAGGCTGTCCTGCTGAAAAGGTCTGCTTTTCTGTTTAGCATTTATTTTCTCTGGCAAACTTTGTTTTTTTTAAAGTAAACTTGTGTTTTGAGTCTTAATTGTTTTTCAGTATTTTCCAGCCTTATCCTTCTATGTTACATTATTCCATGTGCACCAATGATACCCAGCAGTTTATTTGTATTATGGTTGGTTTTTTTTTTTTTTTAAACGAAATTTCACAGTTCTGTAACGTTAGGCACTTTTATTTTCATTGTGATTTATATATAATGTAGGGTTCTGTTTGGGAGTGACTGCAAGCATTTTTCCATCTGTGTGCAACTGGCTCTGATTATTAATCCCCTCTCCTACCCTTTCCCAGGTAATTTAAATTGGTCACGGTAGATTTGTGTCATAGATTTGAACAGTTTTTAGGTTGTTACTAAGTTTGGAGTTTAGATCTGGGAAAGAGGTTTTATTTACACTTTAGTGTGAGATAGCCACCTTATTACAAATTTTTTTATTTTTCAAAATAATCTATATTAAATGAGGGTTTTCTGATCTGTATTTTGTGTTTAGCTACCTTTTTCTATTTAAAAAATTAAAAATAAAAGTTATGTTCTTATTAGCTTAAAGCTTGATTTGATCTTTGTTTAAATGCCAAAACTGTACTTAAATGAATTATTTAGAATGCCACAAATTTGCACAGTTTTCATATATGTATATAATCACGTTCATGTATATTTAGATACATATAACGCTTTCTAAATGAGTTTTGCTCTTAAGTCATTTGGCTTGCTGTTTACTCCCTTTTGTAGTTTTTAATCTAAGGGATTTTAAGTCTCAATTTAAAAATTATCACATTTAAAGCTTTCTCTTTGTGCAATCTGAGTATATGTGAGAAATCATAATTGGCATAATTTGTCTTAGTTGATATTCAGGGCTTTGGAAGTCATTATTTCTGGGCGTGGTAAGTGAATTTAAGAGATCTACTGCTCTAGAAAGTATAGGTGGCCAAAGGACCATTTTGTATCGTTTCCTGGTTACTAGTCTAATTATACTGTGTGTGCTAATATACTCTATTCTTTTTGTTATAGATTGTCTTAACAGTAGGTCAAGTAATAAAAAAAAGATTAAATAATTTAAATCCTTAAATGAATCAGTTTTTCTTCCCCTTCTCCTTTCCTTGTCTTCTTCCCCCTCTCCCCCAGAAACTTTTAATCTGGTGGGCAAGAATGAAAATCGAGAGTGAATTATGGGCTTAGTGTTTTGAAAGAATAATGTTTGTTTTCAGTGTTTTCCAATCCATTCCAAAGAATGAATCTCAAATCCTTACTTGAAGCATGATTGAGTTGAAGCAGATCTGTTTACTGAGTAGTGGAAGGAAAAGATTCAATCAAAAGCCAAAAGAGTTCCTTTTTTATTCGAGACAGACTGGATCTCTGGTCTTGGAACTTTCCCAGACTTCATGGGAAATGTCATTTCTGGATCAGCATACTCTCTCGTTTAAATTTAATACATGCCTTTGGGTATTTAGGTATGCTTACTTATGTATATTTTACATTCATAAAGTCTTATTTCTGATATTCCTCAGATTTCTGAGATGATTAAGTTGTACTCATTAGTTTATTGGTATTAATTCCTTCATATCCAGTGAAGTTGGAGATGTGTCGTATTCTGGAACATTCTTTAATTTGTGCTGCTTTGTAACCGATGCACTTTGTCCGGATTCAGTAGCCCCTTCCCTCAGCCCGCTGAAGGGGAACATTCAGAGTCACCACAGAGTGTAACGGAGGAGAACTTCCTTGGATTGACTGTACTGGTTCTAGTTTCGTTCTCCTTCTAGAACTCTGGCTCATGTGGAATTGTCTTTTGTTTTTTAATGACTTAAATATTGACATTTTATTATTTATTTATTTTTAAATATTGACATTTTAAAATTGAAGTACCATGATGTTCATTTTCTTAATACTGCTTTATCTGCACAGTCACAAATTAATAACTGAACCTTTTTGTATTTTTGTTCGGCTCCGGCAGCGTGTTTCTAGATGGGCTAGAACAGCATCGAGAGGCGGTGGCCAGATCACCAGTTAATGTGTCCCCCAAAGTAGCCATCATACTGCTGCCAGGAAAGGCTGCAGATAGGAGACTCTAAAAGGGCGAGTCTTAAACCTCTCCCTTTAACCCTGTGGCGCTTTCACATAGAAATCAGTATTGTTGTGTACATTTAATGTTAAAATTTAACATTAACTTCAGAGCTGTGACTTCATCCTGAGTCGACCTAAAACTCAAACCAATGAGCCGTCATTTTTTCGTTGTGTGCAAGTTCTGCCAATTTAACTTAAGTAGCTTTGTGATTCTCAAAGTCACCACTAGATGGAGAGCTTTTGTTTTATCATCTTGGTGAATGTCAAAGGCGTTAACAGTCGGTCCTCATTATTCACGGTGTTGTATTTGCGAATTTTGTGAATTTGCCTACCTGCTAAAATTTATGAGTAACCCCCAAGTCAGTACTCGGAGCACTTTCCCTGTCCTTCCCGGACGTGAGCAGAGTGGCAAAGGCTTCGATTGTCCCGACGTGTGCGTGCCCCGCGGGGCTTGAACGAAGCGCCGCTCTGCCTTGTGGTCCCGGCTGTCCGGCTGCCCTCCCGTGTCCGTGTCCGCCTCGCGGTCTGTCCGGTGCTGCTCCGGCATTTTTGTGCTTTCTCTGGGTGATTTCAGTACTTAAAATGGCCCCCAAGTGTAGTGCTAAAGTGCTGGCGAGTGTTCCTAAGGTCGAGGAGGCTGTGATGTGTGTCTTGTAGAGAAAATAAGTGTATTAAGTAGCTTCTTTAAGGCGCATGAGTTACGTTGGCCACATGAGTTCAGTGTTCTTAACAGTGCCTACCATGGTGTCTACACCGTAACGCGTCAGACAAGATTACGTATTGATTTATTTACAAAAATGTTGCAACTAGAGGCTCCCGGGAACCTCAACCCTGTATTTCCTCCGGGCGCAAATGGTTCCGTCTCCACTGATTTGGTGTCCGTGGTGACTTTACAAAACTACCACGAGTAAGAGAACCAGCTGCACCTTTTACAGTCTTCAGACTCAGATTGTCCTCCTGGCTTTTGGGCAGGCAAAACCGAATTCCTTCAAACCCCTTTCCCTACCAATTTTTGTACGGACAATTCCCTTTCCTTTTTTTCATTTTTCATTCCATTGTCAGTAGTAACGTGAAACATTTTTATAAAGAGAATTTTTATGTGATGGGAAGATGAACGGTGGTCCAAAATGGACATGTTGGAAGAACCTGACAGTTAAAGGAGTCTTTTGTTCTCTGGTATTTTTGACAAATGATAGAGTTTTAGTCTTTGCATTAGTGAAAAAATAATGGGGTGTTTTAAGTAAAAAATTAGGTAACTTGGTACTTTACGTATTGTGGTCAGACTCCATTCTATTACTCTTGGTAAAATACACCACAGTGTTTAGTCCATTTGAAAACCAGCGCATTGTCCTAGAAGTGGCCGGTTTGAGACGGAGCTGTGGCTTACCTTCCTCAGGCTCGGGGCTTTGACACCCAGACCATCCTGTGCTGTTCCTTGAACATCTTTGCCTGAATATTTTTCTGCCACTCCTGTGTGCAATTACCAAAGACAGTAGTGTCTCGAAGTGGGAGACTGTTCATGAGGTGGGAAGCCCTGAGCAGCGCTAGAGCCTGCGGGTGATGAAGTCTCTGGGGGAATTCGGTTCTACTAAGGGGTTGAGTTTTTCTAAACCAACTTAACTTCACAGACTGATTGAAGTACTGTTGGGTTTTTGTATGACAGTGGAAAGAACATTTGGGAGTAGGTTTAAATCATTAAGTTGTGTGATTTTGTGAGACCATTTTTTTCTGTGTACCTTGGAGGTAAGGGATTCTCTGTGTGTGTTTGAGAGGCTGGGAAACCTGTCCGCTGTCACCTGGGAAGAGCTTCGTGAGTGGCCCTGATGTTATTGTCCCGGAGACTGAGGCTCAGGGGTACGTAATGCGCCAGGGATGTGGGGTACCAGGTGGGTCAGAAAGACCCGTGTCACTTGTCAGGGCTTGGACGACCTCTCTGCTGTCTGACCTGGCAGCCGACAACTTCTTTCGAACCCCCCCCCCACACACACACACTTCTAGAATGTGAGCCTCTGGCCCCTGTCAGGGAAGTGGATGTGCTGAGATCGGTCATTTGTACTTGTTGACTGGCTCATCACTCCATAGTATGAATACATTCCTATGATTTGGGTTTTCAGACACGAATTACAGAATAAGAAACAAAGCCTCCCATGAAAGGTGTCTCGGATGTTGGCAGTCAGTAGAGAGAAGGCTGAGGGGATGGGATCCCTGATGCATCCATTTTTAAGGGAGGCTTCAAAAGTCAACTTGAGGGGAACCCTGGGTGGCTCAGTTGGTTAAACGTCTGCCTTCAGCTCAGGTCATGATCCCAGGGTCCTGGGATGGAGACCCACATCAGGCTCCCTGCCCAGCGGGGAGCCTGCTTCTCCCTTTCCCCCGCCCCTCCCCCCCTGCTCGTGTGCTCTCTCTCTCTCTTGCTCACTCTCAAATAAATCTTAAAAAAAAAAAGTCAACTTGATTTGAGTCCTTTTTTGATAAAGCAGTGAGGGGAGGGGCATCTAGAGTGTCAGGCCTCTTCAGAGAGCCTCCTGCTTTTGGGGGCGGGTGGGCGACAGTCCTGGGCCCTTATGGGAAAGAGGATTGTGGTGGGTGGGCAGTGGGAGGCCCTGGCTTTTCTCCTGCCCAAGTCCAGGTTCACGCACCTGCTAGGCCCATTCCCCTGCTGTTCCACCTTCAAGAGTACACTGGTTTTCCCTTCAGTACAATTCCTTCTCTTGTTGCTGAGGGCTAAATCTGACATACTTGATGTTATTTTGGTTGGTATTTAAATACTCTTCAGATTGAAAACATCCCTTTTCAGATATTCTGAGCAAATTCCTCTGTTATTTTTACCCTTTGTAATAACGTTTCCAAGAAATTACTTTTGGAATGGTCAATAAGGGATTACTGTGTTCAGTTGAGCCACAGTGACTGGGACAGAAATAGAAGGTGTGAAGTCTACTTTGAACCAGTTTGAGGGCTACCATGTTTAGATTTTTTTTTTTCTTTTTTTTTGGTCTGCTCCTGAGATGCCAGATGTTTTAACTGGATCAGAAGTGATCCTTGTAGATACAATAAGGATCTGGAGGTCAGCTAGGTGTCCATTGGTGTCCTTTAATTTTATTTGTTCTACTCTTTCCTGGGACAAGGCTCCCAAACCTTCCAAGCCCGACTCCTAATCCAGATTTCCCGGTGGGCTCAGGAGGTGGTCTGTGGCCTTGCTGAAGCAGTGCTCTCTGGGAAGGGCGGGGCCAAGGAGGTCCACTAGAGAAGCCGTGCACCAAGGAAGAAAGTTCAGTGGATCCCTCCTCTTTCGCTCTTGTGGAATCATCCCAGTGCCCTACCTCTTTCAGAGCTCATGACCCAGCCCCTCCAGCCTCGATGGGGATGCGAGGAAGCAGTGGTCCGCTCCCAAGTCCGCCTCTGGCTCCAGGGGTAGTTCCTGAAATCTGGCTTCATCCAGCCCTTAGCTTGTCAAGTTAGCCTGGCTAGAGTCTGGGGCGGACTGTTCCGCCGGGTCGGTGGCTATGACACTCTGCTCTCCGTGGGCCTCCACGCACCCCTCCACTGTCTGTAGGATGATTTGGAGTCTCCGGTCCAGGGCCAGGAGGTGGGGCTCGGTGAGGATGGGGCTGAGCTGGTCTTCTAGCAAAGACTCCCGCATCACGTCACTGAGTCTGTAGTCAGCCTGGGCCAGCAGCTGCAGGTGCAAAAGCGTTTTCTTTTTTATCCTGGAAGGACAGAATATAGGAGGCAAATAGGTAAATGCGAAGAGAGAAGCTTGCCTGAACCTCTTTCCCCACAAACAGCTGTCGTAGGTGATGTTCTGGGAGCCTTCTCCCCCAGTGTCTTCTCAAGCACGTGTTAATGAAAACCAGGGAAAAGGAACTAAGTGACCGTTAACGACATCTGAAGGAGATTTAAAGCCACCAAGAGAAGTTTCTGGTAGGTGAAATGATGAAGAGTTTTGCCATCTCAAAAGCCATAGGTACCCTCAGCCTCTAAGTTGTTTCTTGCCAACTTTATATTTCTCTGGGTCAGACTCTTAGAGGGATGGAAATGGGGTGGATTTTGATTGCTTTTTATGTGAGAATCTGACTTGCACTCAGATGTGTAAGCAGCTTAATTGTCTGACTTGTCATCAACAGCCCCTGCCTCGCCTACTCGGGGAGAGGGAGGGCTGGAGGGAGGCATGTTTAAATGAACCTAAGAAGCGGATAAAGAACATGCTTTGCTCAGTTTTCCAGCTGGAAATGAATGAGGTGGTTTTGCTAGGCGTGCATCCCGCGTTTCTAGTTAGCTCTGGAAACTGCAGCTGAGCAGGCGGACCATTTCACCAGCCTGGCTTCGACACCAGAGAGGTATGGAAGTGGGTTAGACATTCTCTAGAGCTTGGTGGCCACGCAAAGTCCACGTACTTCCTTTCAATCTGACATGAGTTTATAGGACTTTGTAAGGATTTTATTTCTATTTTTTTAAAGATTTGTTTATTTTTGAGCGAGGAGGGGCAGAGGGAGAGAGAGTCTTAAGCAGACTGTGCGCGGAGCCCGACCTGGGACTTGATCCCACGACCCCGAGATCACGACCTGAGCCAAAACCAAGAGTTGGACATTCGACTGGCTGTGCCACCCAGGCACCCTAGGGATTTTATTTTTAAGGAATCTCTACACCCAACGTGGGGCTCGGACCCACGACCCTGAGATCAAGAGTCGCGTATTCTGCTGACTGAGCCAGCCAGGCGCCCCCAGTTTATGGGACTTTAATTAGGATTTTACTTAGATGGTGAGCAAGTCATATTTATGAGCTCTGAGTGCTGAGCGAAGCAGAGATCTGATTAGCCGTGTCCAAGACTGTCAGACTCTGCAAGGATGAGCTCTTCTCTGAGTGGGTTAAAGATCAAAGTTAGTGACTGATCGGTTTAAAAGACGAGGTCCTCATTCATCCTGTGCGGACAGATGCAAAAGGGAGGCATTGCTGGGGAAAATTTGTCAGTGGACAAGAAATGAGGTCATTCCTGTCCCCCTACGCACCGGGGTCCTAGACCAGTGAACACTAGGACCTTCCGAGCTTGGCTGCAAGTGGGATGAAGGGTCACAATTGCCACCTGCCCTGGAGCTGGGAGCTCACCTGCAACACTGGGACAGCGGCGACAGGATGGAGAGTTCGTCCTGGGAGTGTCGTCCAAACCTGGAAGGGGGGATGGGCTTTCAGGGTGACCCCCCCACACCTCCCTCCTAATGGTTTCCACTCTCCTCTACCTCAGCCTTGTTCTGACAGCCCGGGGTAAAATGCCCGGGATCAGCTCCCAAAAGCCTCTGTGCAAAGGGGTTACGACCAAGCATCATTGATTCATTCATTCGTTCGTTCATTTGTTCATTCATTCATTCATTCCCTAACTACAGAGGGCCAGACACTGAGGATGAGCCATGCACTCTGCCTCCAGGACTGAACCACTTAGGAGGAGAATCCAGCGTTACTTAGCAAAGATTGGGAGAAAAAGGAAATGGAACAAGGAGGGCAGGGCGACCGGGAACGTGACCGTGGAAGGGCCTCATTCTCAGGGGGCCTCTGGTTGGCCCTGAGCGGCCGCACCCGGGGCCACGGCGGGGACAGCGATGTTGGGACACTTACCCTCTGGCATTGTCAAGGTGAATGAGGAACCCATCGTCCCCAAATTTGGTGAACATCTCATAATGGTGCCGGTCCATATTTCCTGCAAAGGAGGGCAGGTGCTTCTGACCTCTGCGTCCTCCCCGGGCCTGGGGGGCCTGATCGCAGCTGAGTCAGGAGTCCGAACCCAGGGCCCCACACTGTTTCCCATGGTTATTAGTGACGGTGCAGGGGGAGAGGGGGGCTAAGTGAGCACACAAACCCTCATGTGGGTGGGTTGCACACCGTGTGCCCGCCTTCTGAGTGAGGTCCTCTCTAAAGAGGGGAGCATGTTGTCAGCCTCTGTCCTCTGGGACCTCCACCACTTCCGAGGCTCTGGGCCGTGTGAGGTTCCTCAGGCCTCACGGGCCAGGCTCCAGCTCATTGCCCAAGGTCACGGCGAATCCCAGCCTCACAGCAGAGGCCGCTGCCATCAAGCGCCCGAGCGCGGGGACGGGGACGGGGACCCACCTATCAGGAAGTCGAAGATGGCCATGTCGATGATGTTGAGGAGACGGCTGCTGCTGTTGTACGGGTAGATCTGCTTCACGGTGTCGCAGTAAAGCGGATTGACCTCCCACCTGAGGGGAGAAGAAATCCTGGGGCTGGAAAAGCCAAGATGGCAAGGAGTTGGGGGCCCTCCTCCCACCTCCCCGCGCCCCCCTCCCCAAGATCCCTGCCTCCCGATCCCAACTCTGGGGCCTTGGCTTCCCGGGGTTTACTCGGGTGGGGCAGGTGTCGCTCTTGCGGGCTCCTTATGTGCTTCTCTGTATGACAGCGAGTGCACCGCGGTGTTTTCATAATCTGCCTACTCGTCTGACCGCCCCCCTAGGCCGGGGGAGCCTGTGTCTTTCATTCCTGTACCCCTAGCACGTAGGACGCTCTTTGTAACAATACATGAACCAAAGGGGGGAGAACGGGCACAGCTGGCCCCAGGATCGATCTGAGATCAGGAAATAATTGGGGTTTGGGGGTCCAAGAGCCAGGCTGGTGGCAAGGCCTTGGTGCGGGGAGGCAGCCACTCCCAGGAACCAGACGGCAGGGCCGTGGGCATGGCATCGTGGCCAGGGGGCCAACTCACTCCTCTTTTCCTGCCAGCGAGTAGGAGCGGATCCAGGGGTTGGGCACCGACAGCCTGGGGGCCAGGTTGAGAGAAGGCAGGAACGCGGAGAGGGAGCCTTCCAGCAGGTGCGGGTTGCCACACACGGCGTATTCGGTCTTGCACATGTACGGGCACTTGGCAAAGAAACACACGTTGCTGGCTGGAGGGCACGGGAGGAGAGAGAGAAGGAATAAGGAGGCAGTGCCCTGTTCCTGATCCGCCCCCCCAGGAAAATCCCCCAGGAGGGAAGGGAAAGCCTCAACTCACAGCCTGGGCAGAGGCAGCAAGAAGACGAAAATATTGCTTTCCCAGATGTCGGGCCTTGTGAGTGCTCTTAAACTGAGCATCCCGGGCACTGATTTTTCAAATGTCTCAGAGCAGAGAAAGTGTGGGCCCCAACCTCGCTGCCTCCCACCCAGATGATGAGAATGCTCTTTGCTCGCATGGGTAACATCTGAGTCCAGGGAGGCTGGCATTGTCGTTCACGCCCACCCAGGCTACTTGGCATTTCACCTACGACCCTTTCCCATCCCCAGTTCATCTGGTGTGATGCTTGGGTGGGCCGGGATGGGAGAGTCCGATGGCAGCATATACCCCTCCCAATGAGGGCCGGCAGGCGCTCAGACCACTGGGAACGCATCGGCGGCCACAGGGGCCGACCCTCCTACACCCAAAACATAGCTCGGGCCAGTACTCTACCTGGAGAGACGAAGAAAACACTCTGCAGGATTTCATTCTTGGTGACCTCTAGGATTTCCTTGGTGACATTGACTAGCCTCCCCACTGTGGGTGGCACCCGTCGGAAGTCCAGAATCCTGGAGGAGAGAAAGCCCTGTTCACGTCTGGGGGATTGTCAGGGGGTCGGATGGTCGCCCCTTAGAAACGGGCGGGCGTTCCTGACCACGTGCAGCCCAGGGCACTCTGCAGTACTGAGCTGACCACAACCAGGGCAAACCTGTGTCTAAGGGGGTGGGAGAAGGCTTGGCAAAAGACTCCTGATTCCAGCAAGCCTCCTGGGCAAGCCTTCCCACAGTCCAAGCTATGTTCTAGGTCAGAGCTTTTCATATGTTACTGGGCATGTGAATGACCTGGGCTCTCGTTCACATGCAGGCTCTCTTTCAGCAGGTCCAGGGTGAGCCCGAGCTTCCGGATTTCTGAAGAGCTCCCGGGGTGGGGCCCCGGCTGCCAGTCCGTAGAACACACCTTGAGTAGCCACGATGGGCCAATGGGAGAGGAGGAAGTTTAGGCATGTGCTTTCACCTTTGGGTGAAATGGGATACATGGGAGTGGATGCATTCTCCCCGTTTCCAGTCAGGAAACTAGAGTGAAGGGCAAGGTCAGGTCCAAGGTGGCAGCCTGAGCAGCCTGGCAGGGTGGTTAGTTTTCTTTCTAGGTCATTCTTTTTACTACATTAGAGGCCTTGTGTTTTTCAAATGTGGGGTTGAACAGGAGATGTGTTGAGTTCAAAGGCATCACTGAGGTTCGTGAGGAAGACAGGATGCCGGAAGGAAGAAATGCCAGGGAGGTCCCACCTGAGGGTCTGCCCAGCACCCCTTGGCCCATCGGCCCTTGCGGTCAACGCCATGTCCCTGGGGCCCAACCCTACCTACCTGTCCAGGTGGAAAGCTGCGATCTCGGCATTGTGTCTCTGAAAGTCGATGAAGTAGAAGAAGTCCGCTGGTGTCTCTTCATCTCGCTGCTGTCTGGAAGGAAGGGGGGAATCCCGCCCTGGACTCAGACTTCGTCAGGAGCCTGAGCAGAGAGCTGAGAAGCATGGCCAGAGGGAGAGGAAAACAGGCTTCATGCTTTTAATGTACGTGTGCCCGATGGAACGACACGCCAGGGACAGCCCGCAACTCCCACGGCTCCCGCGGCCAGGAGAAGACTCTCTGGCTTCTTGCAAGACCTTGTCCTGCAGGCACTCCCCGGACCACGTCCCCTGTTTGAGCCACTTTGGTGACAGTGGCTGATCCTTTTAAAAGGTAGTTGAGTCGGGAAGATACACAGACATTCTTGGGCAGGTATAAACAGAAGAGAGGGACCTGCTGGTCAACCAGAGGTGCCACAAACCCAGGTGTCAAGAGTTACAGGTGGGGGAGGAGGCGGGGCTTTTATAAAAGGAAAAGTGTCCTAGGGATGCCGTTTAATACAACTGATATTTGACGGGGCGCCTGGGTGGCTCAGTCGTTAAGCGTCTGCCTTCGGCTCAGGTCATGATCCCAGGGTCCTGGGATCGAGCCCCGCATCGGGCTCCCTGCTCCGCGGGAAGCCTGCTTCTCCCTCTCCCACTCCCCCTGCTTGTATTCCCTCTCTCGCTGTGTCTCTCTCTGTCAAATAAATAAATAAAATCTTTAAAAAAAAAAAAAAAAAAAAAAAAACAACTGATATTTGAAGACCAGAAAAGGTCCAGGTCTTAGGGTGACCAGGGTGAATAAATGAGCCTGTCCCCTCAGAGAAACCTCAGCTGGGTCCTGAGAGTGAGCCCAGCCAGAGGCTTGAGGGAGGCCGGTGCAGAGGATATTGATTTGCACACATTTTAAAATCGCTAATGGATTCCTGAAAAGCACCAGGCCTGCCCGAGTGTGAGGGGCCGGCTGGGTATGAATGTTCTGAAAGGTGCCTCCCAGGCCTTCAGGGCAGCGTGGCCTCTGGCCCCGAGCTTGACTTGCCTTGCTGCGAATACACATGGAAGAATGATGATCTAATTTTATAATCCGCCGTGGGGGACTGCGTGAGGGCTGCAGAAGCAATTCAAATGTAAATACCCATAATGTTGCAAAAAGCTATAAATACACAGCTCTGGCAATTGAACTAGCGATGTGCACTTTGCCAAAAAACACAAGTCCTGGAAACCACGGCGAGGGGCTGACAAAAGCAGGCATTCTGTTTTAAAAGGTGCGGCCACATGGAAAGGACAGGCCTCTGTGTCCAGGGGTGCCCCTATTCTCCTCCCTAGCGCCGCCGCCGGATGCCTGGGCAGCAAGGAGCGTGTCCACGGGTCCCCATCTCCACATTTTAATTCGTGAATTCCATCCATAAGAATCCACAGTCTCTCCGACACCTTTTAGAATTTTCTAAAACATCATTTCCCCATTTCTGTATGGCCTACCTAGATGTGACTTTAAATTTGAAAATCATTTTTAAATCAGTGCTTCTCAGACTTGGACAAGAGCTGACGTATTTTTCAGTGTGTATATTCTATAGATTTCATGAAAGATATGATCTTTAATTATGGTCATAATTTATATTATCCAAAGATAAACTCCTACTTTCCTTTTTTAATAAGGGACACTTTTTTGTTTGCTTGTTTGTTTGTTTTACATTAAATGACATATAGAAAAAAACGCATGCTTTTCCAAGAAGTACGTTTTAAAATGATGCTCTTTGGCTTTGGATGAAATTTTATACAAATGCTGATTAAAGTTTGTGTTATGGCCTAAGAATAGACAAAATGGCTTTTATGACCCAATGTTGGAAATTTTTGCATTCTATTCAGCAAGAAAACTGGTTCCTTTGGACAGTTTTTTATGTTGTTTGTAAGTGACGGGGCAGAGAAGCGGCAGGAGGCTGGAACTTCCGGGCCTTTCCTGCATTGAAAACGTGGCCAGTGTGAGTGGTTTTCCTCCCCACACATGAAAAGTGAAAGTAAAGCTCCCCCGCTGTGTAATTAGCTTTAAGTTCATAAAAAAATCACAGCCATCTTAAGGTGCCAGATAAGAATGCTGCTCAGAGAATGGAACTCATGGATCTGATGAGGGGTGGTCAATGTGCAGATTTATCATTGTTTTTCTGCTTCCCTTTAAGGTCTCGTGTTTCCCCATCGGTGTTTGCGCCTTCTGCTTCCTCTCTTTAACCAGGGCTCACTTCTGAGTCTACACTAACCCTGCATGACTAACCGTCACAATGACTTAAAACAACGTAATGCCTCAAACATGGCGGCTCTGTGTCCAGGGGAGTGGTGCGCGCCCAAGAATCACCTGGCTGCTTCTGGAGCCTTGCCTGAACCAGCCAGGTGGGCTCACTGAGATCGCTCCCTTTCCGAAGGAACACAACTCTTTCTTCCCAGGATTTGAGATGCCTGAATATAAGACGAGATCCCCTCCCCAAACTGTCCACATCTACTGATTTTTGGGCGAAACTCCCTCACGGCTGCCACAGCTGAGGAAGGCGGTCACTTACCTCATGGGTTTGAACATGGCCTTCCCGAAGTCTGAGAACCTCAGAACCAGCTTGAGGTGGACCCCGCTGGGTTTCACAACTGTGAGGGGGGACAAGGGAGAGTGAACACTGTTTCTGGGCCTACCCTCGGGGCCGCGACCTTTTGTTCATTCAAAAAACCCAGCCAATTTCTTCTTTTTGCTCTTACATAATAAGACCCCAAAGACTAGCATTTGCTTTCGAAGCCTGCAGTGTAAATTCTAGTATTTCGGGACACGGAGAGCGTGTTTGGGGGCTCAAGACAATCCTCAAGTCTGCTCTTACGGGAAAAGGGTAAATGATGCAGGTTTCCCAAGATAAACACTGAAAGCCCCAAAGGATGTTTTCCTAGGAACTGGTATCTTCCCCTCTGTGCTTCCGAGGGACCCCTATGGATTCCGATTATGCCACCTGCTACGTCGTGTTGGACTAGTTTACCTGCATCTCTTTCTATTTCAGACTGCACACCCGGGCCGGGACAGGGTTTGGTGACTGGAACACCCGTGGCACTCCTACCTCACCCCGCGCTCAGCACTGCCTCCTGACACGTTGCGTTCTGGCTACTTCACTCGCTTTGCCCCGTCCAGGCCTTGCTATGAGCCCCGTGAGGGTTGGGACAATGTCTTACTCACCTTAGTGTTCTATAAAATGGTAAATGGCGGGCAGGTGCTAAACCAAAGCAAAGGGAAGCCTCGGGCCCTACAAACTCTCTTTCGAACCTTTAACACCTCATGGCACATATGGGAGTCTCTATGCGTGTTCAGTGTCTTAAAGTAAACGGATGAGGTTTACTTCAGATGCTGATGATGCAGGGGACCACACGCTCTCCAGCAGGGCCCTAGGAATAGCCCCTCCCAAATGCCTTTTCTTTTGTGTGGGTGGGTACGTGGGTAGGTGGGTGGAGAGAAATGTCGAGTTCTTAGAGATTGGGCAGAGAGAGTCATGTTCCTTCAACTTCCAACCAGGACCCCCACGGAGTGGACGGTGGACCCCTCATGTTGCTGCCAGGTCCCGGGTTCACAGCACTCTGGCAGTGAGGGGGCTGGACAGAGGTGGGGCCGGGCCACTTACTCTGGGTGCAGTCACATGCTCCAAGCAAGGCCTTCTCGTCCTGACTGTAATCTGAAAAGGAGGAGAAGGGCAGTGAGAACGTCCAGCCTTGCTCCTAGGAGAGCTCACCATGCAGGACCCTTCATTCTGGTTCAGACCACAGAGGGGGAGATGGTGAGGCAGGCTGGGGCCCTTGTCCATTCAACAGGGGATGGCTCCGGGCCCCAGCTGGATGCAGCCTTCACCCTGCTTCATCCCAGGCCCCATGCCCTCTAGCCCTTCAGTGGATGCTCCAGCAGCACCTGGCAAATGATCGAGGCTAGTTTGGTCCCTGTTAGTGATTAGACTGTTGGAGTGCTTGAGAGCACAGATCTGGGACAGCAGGACTGGGTTTGAATCCTGGCACCACTACTGGGTCTCTGGCCAAGTTGCTTAACCTCTCTGAGCCTCAGTTTCCCCACCTGTAAAATGGCCATGATAATAAATAGTGGGAAATATAAACATACAGACTTTTTCATGGAAAAGCGCACAAAGAGACCCTGGAAACCTCCCTGAGATCCCAAGCCAGAAGGGACTGGCATGATATATTCAGAGCACTAAACGAGAAAAATATGCAGCCAAAAATACCATATCCAGCTGTATAAAAGAGAGTGGTCAGGTTCCTGAGAAGCACTCAATAAACGGTAGGAGCCACCATTCTTTTATGTGTGCAGAAACACTTTCTTAGGGCTCTCTGATGGGGTCGTGATGAGATTAGAATGATAAGATCTCATTCAAAGGGAAAAAGATCAGTGTCTGTTTTTCTTATTATCCTATCAGATGTCAGAGCCAACCCTTTAATATTTCATGCTAGAGCCCAGGCTGAGATGGGTGTATGCAGCCTCTCCGGGAGAAAGTCAGTGCATCCTGCCTGACCCTGTGAATCTCACCAGCACTGATGGTGGGAAAGCGCCTCATGTCCTGGAGGAGTTGGCTGACGACAGGACTGGACCGGGAGTACAGCCCGTGGCGGCTGATCCCCAGGTGGAACTGGACCCAGCTGGCCTCGAGTCGGAGCTGCAGTGGAGTGTCCAGGGAGGTGAGGTTGAGCTGCTCTTTGTACATCTTGTGTCGTCTGAAAGAGCAGGGAGAGTTTTGTTTTGTTTCAGTCGGGGCTATAAGAAATGCGAAGACTTGCCAAAGCACCTTGTCTGGACTCTCTATTCATTCTTTCGTTCATTCAACAACAGTAGTCAGCACCTACTTTGTACCCGGCTTTATGCTGAGCTTAGGATACCATGGAGGGGGCAAAACAGGCACGTGCCTTCCTTGCCCTCAGAGGGCTTATAATCTGGTGAGTGCAATGGGCACCCGGTTGCACATTGCCATACACAAATACACAGATACCTAACTACAAGCCATGATCAATATGGCAGAGGAAAAGGGCAGATGGTTAAGAGTAAAATTAGGGACCTCATATAATCTGGGATCTCGGGGAGAATTTGAGATCTTTCTTGTTTCTTGAGACAGGCTTGTATTGCTATATACTTTCCTCTTAGGACTGCCTTTGCTGCATCCCAAAGATTTTGAACAGTTGTGTTTTCATTTTCATTTGTTTCCATGAATTTTTTAAATTCTTCTTTAATTTCCTGGTTGACCCATTCATTCTTCAGTAGGATGCTCTTTAGCCTCCATGTATTTGAGTTCTTTCCAACTTTCCTCTTGTGATTGAGTTCTAGTTTCAAAGCATTGTGGTCTGAAAATATGCAGGGAATGATCCCAGTCTTTTGGTACCAGTTGAGACCTGATTTGTGACCTAGGATGTGACCTATTCTGGAGAATGTTCCATGTGCACTAGAGAAGAATGTGTATTCTATTGTTTTGGGATGGAATGTTCTGAATGTATATGTGAAGTCCATTTGGTCCAGTGTGTCATTTAAAGCCTTTATTTCCTTGTTGATCTTTTGCTTAGATGATCTGTCCATTTCCATGAGGGGGCTGTTGAAGTCCCCCGCTATTATTGTATTGTTGTAGATGTGTTTCTTTAATTTTGTTATTTATTGGCTTATATAATTGGCTGCTCCCATGTTAGGGGCATAGATATTTACAATTGTTAGATCTTGTTGGATAGACCCTTTAAGTAGGATATAGTGTCCTTCCTCATCTCTTAGTACAGTCTTTGGTTTAAAATCTAATTTGATATAAGGATTGCCACCCCAGCTTTCTTTTGGTGTCCATTAGCATGGTAAATGGTTTTCCACCCCCTCACTTTCAATCTGGAGGTGTCTTTGGGTCTAAAATGAGTCTCTTGCAGACAGCATATTGATGGGTCTTGTTTTTTTATCCAATCTGATAGCCTGTGTCTTTTGATTGGGGCCTTTAGCCCATTTACATTCAGGGTAACTATTGAAAGATATGAATTTAGTGCCATTGTATTGCCTGTAAGGTCACTGTTACTGTATATTGTCTGTGTTCCTTTCTGGTCTATGTTGCTTTTAGGCTCTCTCTTTGCTTAGAGGACCCCTTTCAATATTTCTTGTAGGGCTGGTTTGGTGTTTGCTAATTCTGTTAGTTTTTGTTTGTCCTGGAAGCTTTTTATCTCTCCTTCTATTTTCAATGACAGCCTAGCTGGATATGGTATTTTTGGCTGCATATTTTTCTCGTTTAGTGCTCTGAATATATCATGCCAGTCCCTTCTGGCTTGGGATCTCAGGGAGGTTTCCAGGGTCTCTTTGTGCGCTTTTCCATGAAAAAGTCTGTATGTTTATATTTCCCACTATTTTCTGACCTACGGAGTGAGGAGATGGGGGACAGAAAGAAGGTACCTGGTGAGAAGGAAATGGAGGGTGAGGATCCCTTCGGCAGAGCTGGAAGCCAAGTAGATTAACAATAAGTCATATAGGAAAAGAAGAATCCATTAGCCACTTACTGTTTGTCCCGCTCCAGAGCCTTTTCTGCCAGGGTACAAAGAAAAAAGTAACAGAACAATGCTAGTGCTGTATAGAGGCTAAGAGTCTAGTTTGGGAGACAAGTTGTAGGTCTATGAAATCATCAGAGAAAAAACAGAAAGCAGTTGTAAATTGACTGCTAAATAGGTGGTTCAGACTAAAACACCCCAATATTTTGGAGAAGGCAAAGATGCTTACATGATGAAGTGGTCAGATGAAGACAACTGTGGAGGAAGGTGGGCTTCAGCTGGGTCCTAAAGAATGGGTGGTATTGGGATCGAATGGGGCGTTACGAGGGCGCTCCTGGGTTGGGGATGATACGAGGGCTAGGAGAGTTTGGCAGGGGACAGGTGTATGTGAGGATCAGAGAGGCAGGTTGAGTAAATGGATGGTTGGATAAAAAGATGGAGGCCTCCAGCTGGAAGGCAGAGCAAGTGAGCATGATGTCATCTGGTGAGGTAAAGCTGACTGTGGGGGCAGGGAATGGGTGGGTGTTCCTACATATCCATATTTCTCCAACTGATAGCATACCTCTGAGGTCTGTGATGGGACTGAGGTGTCTCTCTCTCTCTCTTTTTTTTTTTGCTATAACTTTTGAATTCTGAATTCTATCACTTCAAATTCTGTTAAGAATAAAGTATCTTGTAATACCACTGAATCAACATTGACTCATTGTTTTGTAAACATTTAATTATATATGAGTTCGTTTTGATTTTGGAATTTTCATTTTTGAGCCAATACATTTTCTTTGCTCAGGTCTTGGAGCATTTTAAAAGCTTTTGTAATTTGGGCACTGTGTCCACATTGCTAATGGATAAAGACCCCTGACCTAATGTCTTAGTCAGCTCAGGATGCCCAAACCAAACACCACTGACCGGGGAGCTTCAACACCAGCCATTTATTTTCTCACACTTCTGGAGGCTGGCAGTCCAAGATCAAGGTGTGGTCGGGTTTGGTTTCTCCTGTGACCTCCTTCTCGGGCTTGCAGACGGCTGTCTTCTTTCTTGTCTCCTCATGTGACCTTTTCTCTGGTGTCTCTTCCTCTTCTTATAAGGACGCCAGTCCTATTGGGTTCAGGCCCACTCTATATAGGAATCTTGGGGGGACACAAATCAGTCCATAGCCCTTGCTCACCCACAAGGTTTGCTGCTAATCACCAGAAAGATCCACCCCAGAAGACTGTCCTCAACTCAGTTCAGGGGGTCAGGAGAGAGAAGGGGTGGGATGACAAGGTAACTGTCCATCGCGGAGACTTGCGACCTGAACACATTTCCGCCCATCTACGGAATTTGATTAGACTCATTGCTGTCAGGCAGGGCTACATACTTCCATTCTTTCTTTAATCAGCTTCTCTGGGGGTTAAGAGAAGTACTTGGTATTAGTCTGCTCTGGCTGCCATAAGAAAATACCGCAGACCCAGTGGCTTAAACAACAGACGTTGATTTCTTGCAGTTCTGCGGGCTGGGAGGTCCAAGATCAAGTTGTGGGCAAATTCGGTTCTTGATGAGGGTTTACTT
Source organism: Phoca vitulina (assembly GCF_004348235.1). Lineage (NCBI taxonomy): Eukaryota > Metazoa > Chordata > Mammalia > Carnivora > Phocidae > Phoca > Phoca vitulina. Next base: position 5,868,913 of record NW_022589744.1, read on the forward strand.
CCTGGCTTGTGGATGGTCACCTTCTCACTGGGTCTTCATATGGAGAGAGAGGAAGCGCTTTTCCTTTCCTTATAAGGATACTAATCCCATCATGGATCCCTACCCTCATGACCTCATCTAAACCTAATTATTTTCCAAAGGCCCCACCTCCAAATACCATCACATTGGAGGTTAGGGTTTTGACGTATGAATTTGGTGGTGGGAGGGGGGGAAGGGAGGACTCATAAATATTCAGTCCATAAAAAGATGAGCCTATTTTTCCACCCTTAACTCATCTGCAGAGAACACTTACTTAACATGCAAGGGAGAACATACTCCCCATCTAAAGGGGACAGCTGCTATTAAGTTTCAGTTAACAGTAGTCATGCCTTGTCATTGCTCATTCATTTATTCATTCATCAAATATTTGTTGACTGTTAGTCACTGATCTACATCCTGGAGCTAGGGCTGTGTACAAAACAAAGTCTATGTTGTCATGAAACTTACATTTCCTGGGAAATCATTCATTCTGAGTTTTCAAGAGAAGCTAGAAATCCAGATTTTGGTCAGAATGTAGAATCTCCTTTTTAAAGCACGTTGACTTAAATCTAAAAACATCCTGTATCGGCTGCAGATACACACAAAGGAAATGAAACCAGTATCTTGAAGAGATACCTGCACTCCCATGTTCATTGCAGTATTATTCACAACAGACACGGAAGGGACCTACATGTCTGCCAGTGGATGAGTGGATAAAGAAGATGTGGTATATATACAATAGAATAGTATTCAGCCTTAACAAAGAAGAGAGTCCTGCCATTTGCAACATCGTGAATGAACCCGGAGGACATTATGCTAAGTGAAATAAGCCAGACACAGAAAGACAGATACTGCATGATCGCCTTACATATGGAATCTAAAATAGTCCAGCTCGTAGCAGCAGAGAGTAGAATGGTGGTTGCCAGGGGCTGAGAGGAAGGGGAAATGGGGAGCTGTTGGTCAAAGGGTACGAAGTTTCAGTTACACAGGATGAATATGTTCTGGAGATCTAACATACAGTAGTGTCACTCTAGTTAACAAGACGGTATTGTATGCTTGAAATATGCTGAGACAGTAGATTTTTAGTGTTCTCACTGTACACACACGGTAACTGTGGAAGGTGGTGGATACGTTAATTAGCCTGATAGTGGTGAATTATTTCACAATGTATCAAAATATTATGTATATCAAAATATTAAGTTGTACACCTTACAAACATACATCTTTTGTCAACTGTACCCTAATAAAGCTGGAACAACAACAAAATAGCCACCCATTCGTGTTCAGTGCCCTCTGCTGTTACGGCAGATGCCGATGTGATCTGAGTCAATGCAGGGGAATATTAAGGCACACATTGCTCTGGGGAAGTCCATGCACAGAGGAGACAGGGCAAGGCAAGGGAACTCTCTATCATTTTAAGACTTTGATCTCCAAGAGCAGAAGAGAGAAAGATGGCTGAGACCTCTCTCTCCCAAGTCAGCGAGCCTGTGGCAGCCATCCAGCTTGCGGTGGGGGAGGATTTTACCTACGGGTATCATTCTTTAAAATGACACACGTTGAACTGCTTTTATGAAAATCAGGGGAAAGGACAAATTGTGGACCAGGTCTGTGGGCCTCCCGCTAACTGTTCCTTGCGTTATTAACAATTATTTTTATTTTAACAACTAGTCAGGCCAGGGTCTCGGTCCCAAGCCTACTTTGAGGCTAAAGCTAAGTGACTGCTAAACTTTCTTGGGAGTCTGGTGGAAAGATTGCACAGTCCCGAGCCAAGCCAGTCACCCTGAACTAGAGCAGGACCCAACGCAAGTTAGGAGGAGAAAGAGACATTCCGGCTGAGCTGGCTTTTGGCAGAAAGGGTGGGCTGGGGGTGGGGCTCTCTTAAGTGGCGCTCTGAGCTGATGAATTCCAGCCACGGCAGCCGGGCATACAGCATCCAAAGGAAAAAAACACATGTGGCAAATTGAGTGTCACTTCTGGACGAGGACAAATTGCTCTTTAAAGCATTCACATTTACCGCAAGGCGGGGACACAAGGCTCTTTGGCTTGTTATTCTGCCCTTGCTGGAGCCAACATGACAACCTTGGGGAGAGGGTGGGGAGGGTAAAGAAAGGGTATCAGGTACCCTTCCTACTGTTTTTTTTTTTTTTTTTTTTTTTTTTAGTGATTAAGGTAGAGTTGTCAAGACTAATTTGTTTCTGGTCAGAAACTTCGGGTGCCCTTGGTTCCTTGGGGACAAGCAGCAGGGTGTGCTGGAGCTGGTTTGGACAGGTAGCTTAGAATTGGCAGTGGTAGGAGATCTGACACCATGGCAATTGGCAGATGTGACATATCAGGGTTTAAAGGTATAAAAGTGGTGAACACAGAGAGAATTTACCTGCTTTCTTTCCTGTTTGCTATACTTAAAAAAAAAAAGTAGTTTTCTAGAAGAGCAGCTCAATATGGCAACGGTAGATACCACTATGTTGGGGGACGCCTGGGTGGCTCAGTCAGTGAAATGTCTGCCTTCGGCTCAGGGCATGATCCCCGCATCCTGGGATCCAGTCCCGCATCGGGCTCCCTGCTCAGCAGGGAACCTGCTTCTCCCTCTACCTCCGCCCCTCCTCCCTGCTTGTGTTCTCTCTCTCAAATAAATAAATAAAATCTTAAAAAAAATACCACTATGTTGTTAAACAGGTATGCGTATGTGTGTGTGCATATACATACATACCTTGTTTGAGAGCCTGGGTGCAGCCGCCATGTTTGGACTTTGTGATCATCTGATTGGAACAAGTCCCCTTCCTCTAGCTGGTGGGGGTTGGGTTTCCACCACTTGCCCTTTGAAAGCTGCAGATCCTGTTCCTAGGTGTCGCACGTTTGCTCTGGCTTTGGGAGACGGGGTCAGGTCCCCTCTGTGTCGCCCACACACACTATGGAGGGATAGAGCCTGGCCACCTAACTCCCAGTCCGGACTCTGGAACTCTGGAATTCATTCCCCATGCCCACAATTATTAGGGACTTTTTTTTTTTTTTACTGTAAACAAAACCACTTCCCCAATCCCATTTTATATGTGGACGATCTGTAAGTGCTTTTTTCAAGAACCTTTATTACTCAATGCCTAATTAAGCCCTTGCTTCATTTCCAGACTCAGTTATTGGTTTGGTTGGTTGGTGTTTTCTCGATAACCTTAAATCTTTTCCGTACGATGCTTCCCAGACTTTCAGCCCACTGGGACAGAAACCCTCAGCCTCAGAATTCCCACAAGCGCCATCTCCAATGCCCCCATCTCCAGGGTGAACATTTCCTGAACTTTCCCAAATAAACAATAAACATAAAAGCCACACACGAGGCCCCGTTTGGGGTGACAATACTGACAATGGCCAAGTTTACCCCCTGTGGAATGAGATCAGTGTGTCACGACGCAGACAGAAGCACAGTGAAGCAGACCAGCAGCTCATCAGCAGTGTGACAACAGAAAAGGACACAGACTTTTGTGTCATGAAGACCTGTCCTGCCTCTTACCAGCAGAGTGAGTGACCTTGAGGATTGGGTTATACACGCAGTCCCTCCTGGGAGCCTACGACCCCTGCATGAGATACATATTCTCACCCCCAATTCGAAAATGAGAAGACTGAGAACAGGGCATGGCCTTAAAAAAAAAAAAAAAAAGGTAGTTTAAGCCCTCTGAGCCTCAGTTTACCTATTGTGGAAAATGGGCATACTGACATCTAGCCTCATTGTGTTGTAAAAATGTAGTAATATCCAACCACAGAGAAGGCATCAAAGAATGGTTCTTTTTAAAAAATTATTATTATTATTATTATTATTATTTAAGATTTTATTTATTTATTTGAGAGAGAGAATGAGATAGAGAGAGCATGAGAGGGGGGAAGGTCAGAGGGAGAAGCAGACTCCCTGCTCAGCAGGGAGCCCGATGCAGGACTCGATCCCAGGACTCCAGGATCATGACCTGAGCCGAAGGCAGTTGCTTAACCAACTGAGCCACCCAGGCGCCCCTAAAAAATTATTATTATTATTACTGTTTATAAAGACTGGAGATCAGGAGAGTACGTTTTCAAAAATACAGTTGTAGTGGGTAAGTAGAAACAGCTGGCTTTGCAAGCCAGAGCGAAGTCCTTGGAACATCCCATGAGCAAGGGAAGGACATCTAGGTCATCTGTTGCATTAGACACCGCCAGGTGCATGCTCTGGCACATCTTCGAGGTCAGGGATCATCCACAGGACCTCAGAATTCCTCTGTAGCTTGTCTGCGGTCTCGGGGTGCAAACAGAGCACCAGTCTAGGTACCTTCGAGGCATTAGGGTGAGACGCTGTGTTCTACCTTTTGAGTGTTCAGGCAGGTCTGGCCTTGGGACATTGAGCTCATTGGGAGCCTGGATCCTCATTTGCTTCCTGGCAGGTGGGGAGACGCGAGCATGTGGAGGGTGCCAACCTCCCCTGTTCCTCCTGAGACCCTGAGGGTGCGGTATTAATTAGCCAGGTGCTATGGGTGTGTCGGGCAAGGAGGGGAGACAGCTGTGACTCAGAGGGCTCAGGGAGGATCTGGAAGGTTCTCAGCGGCTTGGGTGAGCTCCCCAAACTCCCAGTCCCTGACCCCATGGCTTCAGGTCTGAAAAACCTCCCTGGTGCCTGAAGTTCCTTGTCTGGAGGAAATAGAAGAAATAGAATTCACCACCTCCACTCCCAAACAAGGCATAGATGCCTCAATTATATTTACAGAGTCCCTGTGCATTGGGGTCAGGTGCTTCTGGGATAATTTTGGCACCAGGCCATGCAAATGTGTACACGATACTTTGGGTTGGCCGCTGAGGTGGGGATGCCAGGGCAACACCAGAAGGGGAAGGTGAGGACGTTGTTTGTTCTCCAAAAGCAAGGAGCAAGCTATTTGTCCCCAAAGTTACCAGGGGCAAAGCCCAGACTTCTGACTCCTTTCCCCTCCAGTTCATTTCTAATTACCTCCACGACCTCTAAAATTTCCCTTTTCTTCCTGTCGCCTGTGTCAGCTCAGCCCTCATAGCTCTTCCCTAGACCCTGGGATGTCCTCTTCCCTGATACTCGTTAATGCAGTCTCCCGCTCTGCCCTCAGGGCCTCCCTCACAGCCAGACAGACAGTACAACACAGCTCCAAGTGTGTGTCTCCCTGCAAAATCCTAGGGTTCACATCTCTCGGTGTCTCAAGAAATCCTTCCCAGCCTTCTGGGGCCAAAGTCTCATGGAACTTCCTCTTTGAAGCTTTTCCAGTCCAACCACCGGATATGATCTCTCTTTCTTGTGCCCACAAATTTCCATGCAACTACCATTTCTTCTGTTGCTCCTGCCCCATTCTGAGTCATAGTGATTTAGACTCATTTCTTGTTCCTTCTGGCACATCGTGGGCAGGGGCAATGTCTTCTTTGTCTTTGGTCCCCTTCCAAAACCCAACACAGCCCCTTGCCCACGGAAGGCACTTAACATTTATCACTGAAAGAAGTCGGAAGCTCTCAGCTAGCACCAGCACGTGCCATGGTTCGAGTATCTTTCTGTTTTAGCGTGCTGCAAAATATTTCAGGGATTGCATGGTCTATAATTTGAAACGAATCTGGTCTTGCCCAGATTATTTTACCCCAGTTGTCCACAAATAAAACTTTCTAACTAAGGGAACTCCAGAGGAGTGGGGCGATGACACACTGAGTCAGAGGGTAACTCGCAGAAAGGTGAGTGAGGATGGGACGTCTCTGAGTTTAAACATCACAGCATCATTTATAACCAAGACCTGACATACGGATATTTATGTTTTTAGCTGCACTGGGCCTAACTGACTTCCAAATAATTTTTTAAAAATTTTTATTTATTTTAGAGAGAGTGGAGGGAGGGGCAGAAGGAGACAGAGGGAGAAAATCTCAAGCAGACTCCATGCTGAGCACGGAGCCCCATGTGGGGTTCCATCCCAGGACCCCAAGATCATGACCTGAGCCCAAATGCCCCTTTCAAATAATTTACTGCAACATCATTTTGAAAGTCCTGGAGACAGCCCATTTCTTTTGCTGGTTGCTTTAAAAGGCTGATTCTCCAGAAGAAAATTAAAAAAAAAAAAAAAAATTCAATATCCCAAGACATAAAAATGAATGGGCAGCACAAATGATGTTTTTCTGGTCTTTGGAATTTTAGGGAGCTCTCTGGGTTTTGCTCCGACCTTTCTGGTCTCTTGGTCTGGTTCCCGTTCAGCCTTCCTTGATCCACCATGAAGTGCTAGAACTCCTGAAGGCTCTGTTCTGGCTCTCTTCCTCTAGCCCCACCTTTGATATGATCACACCCACACCCATAGCTTCACCTGCCACTTGTATGCAGAGGGCTCCCAAATTCATACCTCCAGCCCTTTGAGCTGTAGACCCCTACATACAGCTGCTTATTTCTATGAAGGACCAGAGAGCAAATATTTTAGCCTTGGCAGCCCATCCAGTGTGCGTCTCAACTACATAGTTCTGCCACTGTAGTGTGAAAGGAGCCTCGGACAAAACACAGATGAATGGGGGGAGCCGCATTCCTGTACGTACTCTATTGACATGAACAGGCGGCCACGGGCCAGATCCGGTCTGCAGGGTGTCGTTTGCCAAGCCTTGTTTTTAAAAGCATCTGCAGTCAACAAGTTCAAATCAAACTCAGGCTCTTCCCTCCAACCCGGGGCCTCAGCTGTGGTTTCTGCCCACTGAAGGCCACCTGTCTTGGGTCAGCGTCTCCCTGAAGCTGACCCTGGGCTTTGGGTTTAGGAGCAGACAATGTGCTAAGAAGGTGCTCCCTGGAGAAGCCGGAGAAGGTGTGTGGGAAGCAGGACGGGGGGAGGGAGAACCCAGACAAAGGTGTGATTTTAGGTGAAGGCCCCTCAATCAGTCTGATCCTTTGGGGAGGGTGGGGTGGGTGGGCTCTGCAGCTTGTTACATCTAGAAGTTTGTCCTACAGTGAGGCGAGGGAGCCAGGCTTTTGTGCTCTTACCCCGGTCTCTCTCTCTCTCTTTCTCTCTAAAGTAAATCTTTAAAAAATATATTGGCAGGATTGCATTCCCTCTGAAGGCTCAAGGGATGAGGGCTTCCTGTTTCTTCCAGGTGTTCCTTGGCCTGTGGCTACATCACTCCAATCTCTGTGGTCACATGGCCTCCTCCTCTTCTTTCCTCTAGGGACACTTGTGACAGCAAGTTAGGCTCATCCAGATAATCCAGGATTATCTCCTCATCTCAGAATCCTTAATCACATCTTTGCAAAGACCTTTTTTTCCAAATAAGGTAGCATTCAAAGATTACAGGGATTTGGTGTGGATATCTTTTGGGAGGTATTTTTTTTTTTTTTTTTTACCTAATGTAAAGGGTAAAACTCCCAGGGACTCCTAGCCCCTCCTAAGGGTGAGGCTGGTAGCAAAGCGTGCAGAAGCTGGAGGATGGGTGCAAAGCTGGAAGGGAACCAGCCGTGTGGATTACACCGCTGTCTTCCTGGATGAGCCAGAATCCTAGCAGCCATTCTAGAAATTTCCCTCTCCCTCCCCAAAATGTCCACTCCATCGACTAAGTCATATAGATTAGGGGCAAAATGGATTTTAGTTATTTATTGAGAGAGAACAAGAGAGCAGGGGAGGGGCAGAGGGAGAGAGAGAGAATCCCCAGCAGACTCCATGCCCAATGCGGGGCTCGATCTCACAACCCTGAGATCATGACCTGAGCTGAAATCAAGAGTCAGACACTTAACCGACTGAGCTCCCCAGGCACCCCATGGCTTAGTTTTTCATTGTTGCAGTTAATAAATAATCCTGAATTCTTTATAATTAAAAAGAAAAAAAAAGTCAATAGCTCTTGAAATCAAAATGATTGTTTTTTCAAAATGCAAACTCATCCTGTCAGCCTCCTGCCCAGAAGCTTTCCGCGTCTCCCCGTTGCTGTTCGATGAGCTTCTTTACTGTTGCTACAAGCCTGTGTTGGCCAACGTGATAGCTACGAGCCACATGAGGCTATTTAAATTTAAACTAACTAAAATGAACTAAAATTAAACATTTGGTTCCTTGGTCACATTTCAACTGCTCAGTAGCCATACATGACTAGCGGCTACTCTTGCGGACGGTGCAGATCATAGAACGTTTTCAACATCATGGAAAGTCTGATCGGATGACATTGGTCTAAAGCCATGCTTCTCTACTCCAATCACGAGGGTATTGATCCGTCCCAACGCAGGGACTTGGAACATGCTATCCGCTCTGTCCGGGGCACTGGTTCATTCCCTCTTTGCCTAAATCCTTCTCATCTGGCCGCCAGCTTCCTTCCTTGAAGGTCTGCATTGACCCTAGACGGGTCCCACGTCCCTACCTCTGTGTTCCATTGTATTATGTCTCCTCCTTCGTTCATGTCACTCTTACAATTTCACACTTGCTTGTGTTTGTCAGCCCCAAGCACTACGAAGGTAGAGTCTTTTTCTGTTTTCTTCTTGACACTGGATCCTCAGCATTTGGCGCATAAGAGGTGCTTAAGAAATCTTTGTGGAGTGTGTGAAAGTGCTCCTTAGCTCACACATAGCGGATGCACAGCTCTGTAAGCACTACCTACTGTATTTTTCTGGAAAGACTGTTAATAGAAATCACACGCTTACTCAAGAGAAGCTGATCTGCATGCTTTTTGGATATCACATGTTTGCTATAATATTAAAATCCCCAGACATTCTACCTGCCATCCTTCCTTCTTAATAACTGTGTCATCTTTTAAATTTCCTGCTTCTCCTGCATCAGGACAGACTGAGCTGATCTTGGGAAATAACCTCTGTCCTTTCTGCTGAAATAACAAGTCTCCTTTTGGCATCTGGACACAAATTCCCTTCCAAAAGCGGTGCAATGATGCCAAGCCCTCTCAAGCATAGCGATTTCAGTTGTGCACCACAGAATTTATATTTTGCTAAATTTGGTGGTTATGAAGCTGTAATGAGAAATGACACTCTCTTTTCTGCTGTGAAAGCTCACACTGAGGTCCCCTGCAGAGGAATTTGGTGATAATCCATTAATTATTTTCTAACTACTTGAATCCCTGTTCATTTCCTGGAGCTGTTCATTCCTGAGCAATTCTAGAAGGTGCTGTGCCAGGTGCAGAGGCATGACGGGGCTCCCCCTCCTGCTCCATCACCTGAGCCAGGACGGATGATCTTTGGAAGTTTGCGGAGCCCTGGCCATCTGCACCCAGGATCCCAAACAGAGGGAGGGAGGTGGGAATGGGGTTGTCAGGGACCCAGGCAAAATCCTCTCTGTTGGAAACTCAGCGTGGTGGTCCTTATGCCACAGCATCAGCAGAGAGAAAGAGCGAGAGTGAAATATTTCAGAGTCACGTTATTATCTTCCCAACTAAGAAGCTCTACATTTCTCAAGGGGAAGGATCTGCCTTGGATTGCTTTTGCTTCCGCCTCAGTATTTGGCAAAGTGCTGTGCACACAGTAAGTGCTCTATAAATAATGATTCCAAGATGTCTGAACAAGTTTCCTGCTGCAAAGATGCCATCAGGCCCCAAAACACTGGTATCAAAACTTGGTAGGGGGATCGCTTGAACACGGGAACTGCTCTAGATTTTGCTCTCTGTTAGAACGGAACTTACAAGGTTGGTTTTCCTCATTTTATAAATTTCCAAAAGCACTCTGTGAGGAAGAAAATTTAAAAAGCATTATAGTGAGCCTTATGGGACTTGGCTTTCCATTTAAATCTGTGCACCTGTTTGATCCATATGTCTGTTTCGGTATTCTTATCCTTGACATTGGTCTTAGAAAGAACATTTATTCAGAGTTGTTTATTGTGGTGGTAATGAGTTTGGAAAATGCTTCTTTGGATTTTTCTATATCTCCTGTGACCAAGAAGGATCCAGGTTTAGTGGGGCCTGACACACATTTGGAGGACCATTTTTTAAGAAAGAGAGTACAAAATTATGAATACAAAATTAGGCACGAGAGTGGCTATTTATTTAAAATAAGAGATATCAACAAATTAAGAGTGCCTTGAGGATTTAGATCCCTTTCTTCTGAGATTCCATGTTTACCTAGAAAGTCTGTCTTGACTGCGACCTGGCTCCCTCCGTAGCTAGCTTTCCTCCACACCCTACGGATCCCAGCACCCACCGGGGAAGTCGGGGACCCTGGCTGACACTTTATCGTCATCATGGTAAATCTGCCTCGGACAGGCAAGTATGCAATTCACAACCCAGAAATATTTACTTAGCACCTAGCATGTCACTTTCAAGCACATTATCTTAGGGCAGTCTTTAGGGGCTTTATCTACTGGATCTTCTCGATTCCCTTGGCCAGTAGCTGAGTGTGAGAACATCACAACAATAGCATCGAGCAGAAGTGATTGAGGCCAAGAAGGGCGTGGGCTTTTGGAAATGGCTTTTTCTGTTCACCATTAGAATGGACTTGATTTCTGAGACCCAGGCCTTGAGCTCCTGCTGGCGGCATGAGCTCATTGTAGAATTATGTAGAATGACCAGCCTTCAGCAGACTGCTTGACTCACCATCAAAACCCTGTGGCTCATCATATACACAGGTCACGGGCTGCTGACTGATGTCTCCCTGCCGCTAGGTCGCATGGGTTCAACGAGCCTATTTCCCATTTTGTCCCTCTCTACTCATCTGCCCCCTCATCCGTTCATCTCTGTGCCCTGGAGGCCAAGGGAAGCCCCCAGGAGCTGTGATGTAATAGTGGTGACCCGGAGCCGCAGACCCCAAAGTGACCTCCCCAACTGCTCCTCATTTCCTCGTTTCACTTCCCAAGACAGAAATGCACTCACCCCCAGAGTCTGTCCTTCAGCTCGGAAGGAATATCTGCTTTCATTAGCTCGTGGATCAAAGCTTGATTTTTAGGGGTAGGTGACAGGTGGTGAGGCTGCTGTGTCTGTAAGTTAATGATGAGTTTGCAAATCCAGAGGGAGGGGAGGGTGGAGAGGCAGGTCCCGAGTCCTGAGTCCTGGCTCTGCCACTCACGGCTGTGTGACCTGTGGCAAGTTACCTGACCTCTCTGTGCCTCACTCCATCTGAAAAGTAGGGATGGTAAATGTACCCAGCTTATGTGATTTGGGTGAAGATTAAATAAATTCATTGTTATCTATGTGAGTTATTATTACTATGATTTCCGGGACTCCATTTTCATAGGGCTCTGTATGCCTCACGCTGGTGGGGGAAGGAGGACTGTGAAGAATTTTGCACAAGAGCTGCTTTATTTCCCAGTTACCTGAGTTCTGCTCACGAGGGTGAAAGCAAGAGCTCTGGTCTACCTTACCTAGGATGGCTCCTGCGGTAGGCTAACCAATGGCTCCCCCCAGAGATACCCACATCCTAATTCTGGAAACTGTGAGCATTTCCCTATATGACCAAAGGGACTTGCAGGAGTGATTAAGTTGGGGATCCAGAGAGGCGGCGATGATCCTGGATTGCCAGCATATCATCACAAGAATCGTAAGAGGGACACACGGTGGAGGAGACAGAGAGAGGAGGGGGAAGCAATGTGACCACAGGGGCAGAACCCAGAGTGAAGGTACCTGGAGTCACCAGAAGCTGGAAGTGGCAAGAAATGGGGGGCGCCTGGGTGGCTCAGTTGTTAAGCATCTGCCTTCAGCTCAGGTCATGATCCCAGGGTCCTGGGATCAAGCCCCACATGGGCTCCCTGCTCGGCGGGAAGCCTGCTTCTCCCTCTCCCACTCCCCCTGCTTGTGTTCCCTCTCTCGCTGTGTCTCTCTCTGTCAAATAAATAAAATCTTTAAAAAAAAAAAGAAAAAAGAAATGAGTTCTCCCCTAGAGTCTTAGGCAAGAACATGACCTTGCCCACACCTTGACTTTGGACTTCTGGCCTCCAGAAAAGTCAGAAAATAAGTTTCTGATGTTTTAAACCACCCAGGTTGTGGTTGTTTTTTTTCGCAGCACTAATACCAGCAGCCCCGGGCAGGCACAGCCGATGAGCCACCAACGGAACCCACCGGGCCTGGAGGGGTTCTCGGCACCGCGGTTCCTGAGAGCAAGTCCGGGGGCGTCCCCTCAGGAAGCACCGTTCCCGTGCCCAGGAGCTCACACTGGGGGAGGTGACTGCTGATCGGCTGGAGAAAGGTACCGCTTGTCCATTCCATCCCGAATTCTGAAAGCTGGCTGCGTACTAGACTCTTTAACCAGCTCTGGCCAGACAATGAAATAAGTTCCCACAAAGACACGGGAGCCCAGCGACAGGCAACAAGGGGGCGCCCAGCCAGATCCAAATCCGGGCTGCTGTGACCTTGCCCTGTGGCTCCCGAGAGCCAGCCCCTCACACCTGTGGCCAGCGCCCTTCGCCACCCCCCCGCCCCCCGGTGCTCTCGCATATGGTGGTCAACGGTCAACAGGAGGGAGGTCTCGCTCTGTGCCCGCCACTTCACAAGCCCTGGCTCATTCCTTGTCACAACTACCCAATTACCCAACGAGGCAGGTCCATGTTAGCCCCCATTTCATGGGAGAGGAGTCCGACCTGAGTTAGGGACCTGTGTGGAGCTGCCTCAGGGTCACCGGGCTGGTGAGGGGCAGCTGTAGAGCAGGGACACACATCTCACCGACTGCCTTCTGAGGGCATCTCCTCGTCACCACTCTGGATGCCTGTCGCCTCCCGGGCCATTTACCACCCTCTGGCTCCTCGTAGCAGGGCTCTGAGCGAGGCTCGCTGATCACTCCGCAGGCTCCTCCCCGGGGAGAGGGACGTATAGGCCCACAGATGCATCCAGGAGGCCCATCCAGGTAGGGAGGGCATCACTGCACACATCCTTCACACTCGGTGGCGGGTACCACAGAAGACATTAGCTACATGCAGTTGGGAACTTAGGCATGAAAGGACTTGCTTAACTGATGTGGGAATCTGAGATAAAATAAGAAATCCTTGGTCCTCATGCTCCAAAGTGTGAAAAAAATAAAGATCTTATCAAAGTGGCTAGACTTATCCATTTTGGGCAGACCTTGTTGATTTTGGATGGCTAGACATCCGTGGCAATGAGGAGGGACATTCCAGGAGCTGAGACAGTGACCTCAGTGGGAAACCCACTTCTCTATCTTCATAACAACCTGAAGACCGATCGCCGAAGATGTGAGTAGACTGGACACTCTAGAGAGGAAGGCAAGAGCAATCCCTGGTCTCTGGGATCCCCAGACTCAAGTCAGGGAACCTGCAGATACCTTCCATCTGGGCTACGTTTCCCAGATTCTAGGCCTGGGTGTAGAGCTAAGCCCCAGCATGACTCACAAACATCACTGGTTGCACACAAATAAATTTGGAAAGAGTGGCACGCTGAAACCTCTCCGGGCGAGTCACAGTGGTGGGAAGACAGTAAAGGCTCTGCGAAGTCCTGCAGCCAGCCCTCCTGTCCCAAGATCCCTTCCTGTTCACAGCACGTGTCGGCACCCCCTGGACTCCATGGCGCACATGACACATTTGGGAAACATTAAAGATTAATACTGGACCAAGGAACCCCTCCACCCAACCATGATGTGATGATTCATAGAGCAGGGGCCCCATAGCTGTCGCCCATTTTTTCCATAGGACTGTTGCCTCTGGCGAAGACCAGGTCTTCTCAATGAGAGGCCATTTCACCCCTCAGGGGTGGCCATACTTAGAGACCTTTTTGCAATCGAGTTGGCGGGGGGAGGGGAGCGCTCAGGGACGCTGCTAAAACACCTTACGGTACATAGGAGAGCCGAGCACAACAGAAAATCGGCCCAAAACGTCAGTAGTGATGATGTGGAGCGACCCTGGGCTGGAACCACAGAATCACGAGCAAATAAAGCACTTAATCCTCTGATGATGACCTGAAAATTGCTGCGATGGGTTCTGGACTCTGTGCAATTTAGTATTTTCCATAGACAGCACACAAGTCTTCCTCGGGGCCTCCCACACTCCTCCTATATCTTCTGCGCAGCAAAAGTTAAAAATGTTACTTAATGGTTTAAAAAAAAGAAAACCCCAAATGTGAGTCAGCATTTACTGAGCTGTCAGACTTCTCCCAGCCTCACAAGCACGTGTCTAAAATACTAACACACCTGTTACCTGCAAGGGATACAGTATGGATCCGTTGAAATGTCATAATTTTGGTTCTTTTCATCCTCCGATTGTGCCGTCCCCAGATAAACAGATAGATGCCTCACATACACGCACATACTATGCATTCATACACGTCTCTCTCTCTCACACACACACACACACACACACACACACACACACGCTGTTAGCAAATGATACTGACGTTGGGCGGACGTGGGTCTTCTCTTTCTTGGACTGTTTTCCTGACTGCAGAAGACAGAAATGTGGTCTAAATGCAGTCTTCGGAGGGGACCCAGAAAAAGGAGGAACCTTAAAAATCCACACCCGGGGTCCTCTGATAATCAAAGGTCGATCAGAACATACTTATTTTCAAAAACGTTTGAGCTCTGCCTTATTTCCTATCACACAGGCGCGAGCATTTGAAGGATAGAAAGGTCTGAATGTGGGAAGATCTAACTGCAAGGGGTTGCAATCGGGGTTTAGGCTGGGGGCACATATTTTCACGGTTTGCAGGCCAGTTTCCTTGTGGCTCAGCCACAGATGAAATTCTTTCAAGTCCTTGGCCTGTGAGCTAGGGCTAATTTGCATGGCATTCTTTTTTCCATCTGATTTACCAACTGAGAGAGTGATTGCAGATCTTGGCTTATTTTCCTCCTCGGCACGAGCAATGACCCATGTGGTAGGATAATTTATTGAGATATTAATGTGTTTTTTGTTCTTGTGGAATTTTCCCCACCCCTGTTCTGAGCAGGTAGGTGGGCTTTTGAGTTTCCTTGTCTCAGAAGGGGTGTTTATGATTGAGGAAGAAGGAGACATTTAGACAGGCTACCCCACTCCTTCTCTGGCTTTTTTGATTTTTGATTTTTTGGAAAGCCTAAACTCAGTGAAGGGATACGCTGAGCAGGGGAGTTTGACAGACTGTAGGACGTGCCTACTGAAGCACAAACTTTTGAGGGAAGTAGGCAGAGTCCGTAAGCTGCTTAGGAAAGGAAAGTTGGCTTGGGGTTGTGAGTCTGGTCTGTTTCCTGGGGGTGACCCAGGGTGGTGGAAAGTGACTGTGTGTTGTGCCTTAGGAAGGTGAGTTTCAGGTACCAGGAACCCACCTCAGCAAATAATCCTACGCTTGTGCTTGAGCTTGGCACAGATGAAACAGAGCCTCCCGGCCTCCCCCCCCCCCCCCCCCCCCCCCCCCCCCCCGCACAGGGCACCTGCACAAGCCCAGGTGATGAACATGGACTAGCGGGTCCTCCTTACCTGTTCCACCACCTGCGACCTTAAGCACGTTCCCCCAACCCTGAGAGCCTTTGGGAAAAAGAGCTCCCATGATGACTTAGATTAAATGTCCAGCCGACCTAACAGGAAAGGGGGCTTAGAGTTTCATTTGATTTGGATTTCTCAGAAAAAGAAATCCATGTCACATTCCTTTCCCACTTGCGTTGGTGGAGTAAAAGCAGGTTCTGCTAGAGTAACAATGCAATCCTGAGATCTCAGTGGCTTCCCAAAACACAGGCTTCTTTCTCACTCATGCTACTTGTTTAGTGAAGGTCACAGCGTGATTCAGGGACCTGGCGTTAGGGAGACACCAAGATCCCAGCGTGTGGCCTTCCGAGGTCATCAGGGTCGGGAGAGGCCCTGGAGAGTTAACTACTGGCCAGGAAGTGATGTAGGTCACGTCCACTCTCCTACCATTGGCTAGGACTGGTCAGATGTTCCCCCCCCTCCCCAGGCTGCCAGGGGGCTGGGACACAAGGGGAACACGTGGATTTTGGTGCCTCTGCCACAGTCTGGTGGTGTTTAATCCACATAGGATGCGTCTTTTTATTTAATGTTACTAACTTGCATTTGTGTAGAGCTTATCACACATGTATTTTGGGGGTTCTTTGCATGTATTATCTTATTCTAGTTCCCCCAAGCCCTGCGAATGGGTCACCCCTCCCTCCAGTCTCTGGAGGGAGAAATTAAGGTCCACAAAGGGGCAGTAACAAAGTGGTAAATGGAAAGGAGGAAGGAACAGCTTGGGTGTCTGAGCCGGACCTTTCGGCTCTTCCAGAGGCAGCAGAGAAGGTGAGGCTTTGTCAAGGATTTATTTAGACTGTTGGCGGGACCTCCCTAAAGATCAGGGAGGGGGCGGTGAGAACACCAGACGTGCTATCTGTTCGCTGTTGGGAAAGCAATGGCGCGGTATTAAAAATTTAGTGAGATTTTGCCGAACAGGCTGATTTCTCGACACAAACTCATTTCTATCTGGTTGAAACACGATCACTTCCTCCTCTCCGAGCTGGTTTCACGCTATGTTGCAACACACCACTTGTTTTCACTCGGGGCTAACTGGGTCCCCAACCCCATCCTGACCTCCCGGGGTCACTGCTCCAGCTCAGCGGTTGAGTAAGACCTACCCAGCGTGACGGGGGCTTCTGAGCTGGAGGGGACACGAAGCAGAGGAGACCTGAATCAGAAGGGGCAGATCGGGGACCGTCCCAGGTGCGGGAACCACGTGGACCTCTGTTCTAACGAGCAAAAATCAGACTCAGGAGGAACCAGTGACCCCAAATGGGTCTCTAGCTCTGAATAATAATAAGGGAAGTAGCTAACCTTTACACAGCACCTACCCTGTGCCCGGCACTGTTTTTTAGTGCTTTGCAATTTTAACCTATGGAATCCTCACGGAAATTCCATATGAAGTCAGTATTGTTATTAGTACTTCCTTAAAGACACGGGGACCGGTTTCAGGCAGCGAAGGTGACTTGTCCAAGGTCTTACCGCTAGGGAGTGGAGGTGCTGCGATTAAACCCAAGCCTGCAATCAGAATATGGGGGAGAGATTCTGCCATCACTGATTTTCCCCCTGATTATAAAAGCAACATTTTTGTGGTGTAAAAATAAAACAAACAGCTCTACGGTGCATCACAATTGACGAGCTGAGCTATTTTTACAGCTTTGGGCGCTTACTGCCAACTTGCCCTCGGGGAAGACCACACGATCTGTGTGTCCGTAGAAGAGGGCTGGGAGCATTTCCGCCTCGCCCACTTCGGGGCCGTGATGCAAGGGGTCACTCTGAGAGCACAGCCCCCAGGCCTCCTGCACTCGAATCTCATTTCAGCTGTGCTGCCGGGACCCGATCTCAGATAGGAGGCAAAGTTAAAGTCAACGTTGAATTTCTGCCTTGGAAATCCAGTTTCCTCTTGTAACCTCGCCTGCCTGAGCCTTTCTCCTCCACCAAAGATGGGTGCAATAATAGTACCTCTCTTACGGGGTTGTTGTGAGGATTAAGTGAGATAGTTTGTGAAGGAGGCAGCGTGGGGCCCCGAGGAGTAAGTGCTCTTCGGGTGTCATCTATTGGCAAGGGAAGGGTCTGCAATGAGCAGAGAGCAGCCTGTTTAAGTGGCTTAAGAAACGCTTTGTGAAAAGAAGAGGAGAGAAGAAAAAAAAGTCATTCCTGGAATCTGCAGGATTCTTGTCATTTCAAGTCATGTCATTGAGCAAACATTAGCCGACCGGTTTTTACTCAGAAGCGTGCGTGCGCATGGGGTGGGAAGTGATGTGATTTCTGAACGAGGTAGGCTAATTGCACATTGACCCAGTTCCGTGTTTTGTCCGTCCGCAAGCACTAGGTATCTGACATCCGGGTGACCGTGGGGACATCAGTACACGTATTTTCTGTCTCTGGAGCCCCAGATGTGGCTAAGGCAAGCCAAGGTGCTGGCCGGCCTGGAGGCCCTGGTTTCCTGGCAGGGAGTGGGAGCTGACCAAAGCTGCTGTTTTGTCATCAACCACGAATCCCACGTAAATGGATAAGGCTGGAGACGGACCGGGGGGCAAGTCACCCATAAGGAACATGAAAGAACAACCCACGAGTGGTTCTTCCCTATTGGTGACTCAGTGCTGTATGGCCCAGGCACCCCACTCAGGGTGTTACATATGTGACCTCACTCTGCCCTCCTGACACCCCTCGGCGTGGGTATTCCTGCCCATATTGCCGACCAGCACACCAGGTCTCCAGAAGATGAGCCTTGGGCCTCTCGGCGGCTCGTGGCAGAGCCGAGATTTAAACCCAGAACGGCCTGCCCACAGAGCCTCTGAAGTGCTCTTTTTCTCATTCATGCACCAAACATTTATTAAGCACCTACTATGTACAAGCCAGCCTTTTAGATACCTGCTTACATTGTCAAAGAGGCAAGCAAGCCTCCATCCTTCCATTAGGCTCCTGGGGCTGCCATAACAGTGACCACACGTTTGGTGGCTTTCCAGAAATTTAGTGCTCTCACAGTTCTGGAGTCCAGGAGTTTGACATCGAGGTATCAGCAAGGCTGTGCTCCTTTGGGGGGGTGGGGAGGGGGCCGCATGCGGGGGAGAGTCCGTTCTCTGCTTCTTCCCAGCTTCCGGGGGCTGTTGGCATTCCCTGCCTGGTGGCCCCATCACCCTGCTCTCTGCTTTCTTGCTCACACTGTCTCCTCTTCTGTGTCTAATCTCCCTCTGTTTTTCCTTATAAGGACACTTGTTTTAGGATTTAAGACCCACCCAGATTACCCAGGATGGTCTCCTCATCTCAAGATTCTTCACTTAATTACATCTACAAAGACTTTTTCCTTTTCCAAATAAGATAACAGTGACAGATTCAGGGGATCAGGATGCGAATATATCCGTTCAATTCAGTACAATCCTTAAAAAGCTTGTGATCTAGTGAGGTTATGAGGTTATATGCTGAGCATATCAATAAACAAGAAGGTGTTAAGTCCTGTTAAGAGTCCTGATGAAAATAAGGCAGGAGCTGGCACATGAGGCCCTGGGACCCCTTTAGGTCGCTGGGACAGGAAAGCTCCCTGTGGGGGGGCAGATTTGAAAGGAGACCCGAAGGGCAAGAAGGAGCCAGCTGGTTATCTGGGGCCCAACGATTCTGGCCCATCTGCTTGTTTTTTTGTTTTTTTTTTATACTTAATGAGTAACTGATGTTTTTGGATGAGTTGGGCGCAGCACCCCCGCCAGGAAGTCAGGAAGAAGCACTTTCATGTATGCAGATAAAATAGTTTTCCTATCACAGATTATAAAGTAACCTTAACAGATCACTAGCTCCGTTATTGCCAGAAAGAAGGGCTGCAGCTTGATTGTCATAAATCCAAGCTCATCATTTCTGGCTGACCTCCTCAGACCTTTTAATGGATTCACAGCTCATAACAGAACAGAAAGCCACCTCATTCAGTTACATTTTGCACTGAGTTTAACCTGCAGGGGCCACTACTAAATTCTGCTGCTCAAATTAGGCATTCAATGGTTGCTTTGTTGATGGTTTCTTAATATCAAAGGTAGGCATTTGATTATAACCTCTTTTAATATTTTTCCAGCCCCAAATTTTGCAGTCACATGCTGTGGCATATGGCTTGGCAGCATTGATTACCCTTTGGCCCGTCTGTCATTGCGGATCCAAAAGTCTTGTGTGAGGCGGATCCAGACTGCCCTTGGACCTTTGGCTCCTCGCTGGACGGAGGTCGGTGGCTTTGAATTCACTCGCCCATCCCGTTGGACCACGACCTTCACATAGAGCCTTCTGTTCCTACTTCCAAGTTTAGCCAACTGCCCAGTCTCCTTCTCTGTGCTGAATGATAACCTTGAGAAGCGGCCCTCCAGGAGCTTCCAGGCATTTTATCCTAAATACAATGCCACTCAACATCGATCTGCTATGGGGCGCGTGGCTGGCTCAGTCGGTGAAGCGTCTGCCTTTGATTCAGGTCATGATCTCAGGGTCCCAGCATTAAGCTCCCTGCTCAGCAGGCAGCCTGCTTCTCCCTCTCCCTCTGTCCCTCCCCCCCGCTCGTGCTCTCTCTTGCTCACTCTCTCAAATAAATAAATAAAATATTAAAAAAAAGAAGAAGCTCTGCTAAAAAAGTGAGATTGGTGGAGACCTGCCCAAAGGACGTGCCTGCTACCCGTTCCTCTGGAACCTCAATGCTGTCAATTTTCTCCTTAGAAAAGACAGACCAGCAGGCCTACCTGCCAGGACTGGGCCACGTGGGGCCCGCGGGGACATAATTGTATGGACTTGCTGTGGGCCACAGTGCCGCTTATGCTGAGGAAGTCTTCCAAGGTGGAGGACCCTGGTCCTTATACCATATCGTGTCCTCTGAGGTGCAGAATGTGAAGGAGGAGGAGAACAGGAAATTTCCAGGAATCCCTGTGCCCTTCCTGGGCCATGGGCTAGCTCTCGCCCTATAGACATGACTGGTGGTTCTCCTGAGCACAGCTAACTCTGGGGTGGGTGCGTTTTCACAGAGGTGTATGAGAAGTTCTTCATTCTAGGGCCCGTGGTTCTTATTTTCCCTTTGACTTGTTTTTCTCACTATTTTACATTTTTTTACAATGAGACATATCATAATTATCTTTATGATATATCTAAAAGATTATCTACTAGATAATATGTTATCTTTAAAATTTTTTTTACAATAAAACAATGGTCACTGACAGCCTGTGTATTCATAATGGAACGTGACTGCAATGGGCTGCAGGGTGGTCTTGAAAAAGACCTAATGTTCATGACCTAATCCTTGGGACCTGTGAATGTGACCTTGGTTGGAAATAGAGTCTATGCAGATGTAACAAAGTTAAGGAATTTTGAGATGAGATGGTCTTGGATTCTCCATGTGCGCCCCAGATCCAATGACACGTGTCCTCACAGGAGAGGGACATAGGTGGCGGAGAAGACCCATACGCACAGAGACAGAAGAAGACGAGGTGATGGGACCATGGAGGCAGGGCTGGGAGTGATGCGGCCCCAGGTCAGAGGATGCTGGCAGCCACGACGAGTTGGAAGAGGCGAAGAACCGGTTCTCCCCCAGAGCCTCTGGACAGAGTGCTGTGCCCTCTGCCACGTGACCCCTGGGTTTCAGAGTCAGCCTCCAGAATCGCGAAAGAATAAATTTGTTACAGGAGCCCTAGGAAACATGCCAGTGACCGGATTCCCTTCTCAGAACTTGCTCAGGAAATGCTAACATCCAATGGCTCAGGGGTGTGTCTTCTGACTTCTGAGAACTGGGACATCTTGGGCGTGCCGCGCGTCTGGTCAAGCGTTCTCTGCCGAGGGGTCCAGGCCACTGAGCGACATAGTGTGGGGCATTAAAATCCATCCTCGATGGTCTATTTCATTTTCTGGCAGCAAATTATCCTGGACGACCTCCGGTTCTCGCTGTGACATTATAATGACACAATGATTGTGATTATAATAAACACGGCACCCACAGTTTTCCCCGTGTTGCTTTGATGCCATTTCACGGAGGGAGTTTTTGCGAATTTCAACGGAGGGTGTTCCAAGAGGTGTGGTCTCTGAGGGTCTCAGCAGAAGACAGTGCTTTTCTTCCCAGGGGTCCTACACAGGGTCAGCTGCCCAAGGCTGAAGCCAAAGATGCTGCTTTATATCCAAACACATATTGACTGGATGTCTTTCCATGGGAATACTTGGGTCAACCTCTTACTGGCTGTAAAGACCCGTCCTTTTCTACGGTGAACTAATTACAGACGTTTAAAAGAGCTTCAGGAAGTAGAAAGGACTCTACATATTCATGCCGTTAATCATATTAAGTTATTATCACAAATGCCCTGGAGATAAATGAACAGATAATGGTCCTTGGAAATTTGCTTATAAAATACAGGCTCTTAATACACCTGAGAAGTGAAAACAAATTTTCATCATTGTTCTATTATGTTGGTTCATAGGAAAGGAAGCGTTTAAAAATTTACAGAACAAGGGATGCCTGGGTGGCTCAGTCGGTTAAGTGTCTGCCTTCGGCTCAGTTCATGATCCCAGGGTCCTGGGATCGAGCCCCACATCGGGCTTCTTGCTCTGCTGGGAGACTGCTTCTCCCTCTCCCTGCCGTTCCCCCTGCTTGTGCTCTCAATCGCTCTCTGACAAATAAATAAATAAATAAAATCTTTTAAAAAAATTTACAAAACAAGTTTTAAACACTTGGTGAGATGATGCTGCGTCCTGGACCCATTCAATCAGACTGTCTGTGGCCCTGGGGAAGATTAGGACCATCGTGGGAGGGATGCAGGGAGACAGAAAGCCCAGTGTCAGCTTCGGACCTCAAAAATGATCTCCAGAACAAGGGGGAGCTTCAAGTCTGTCCATAACCAGGTAGAGTAGGAAGAGTCTGAAGGAAGAGCTAAACAAACACTTGGCCCTAAGGAGGGGATTGAGGCTGTCTCGTCTGGGAGTGAGAGAGTTTTCAAGGGCTTGAACAGGGAGGCCCAGAGGCTTCATGAAGCTGGAAGAACCACAGTGGGAGGAGGGGACAATTTCAGAGATGACTTTGCCTGTGCCCCAGGAGCTGAGGGGGAGCCAGGCCCAAGCCAGCAGATCAGCCATGACTCTTCCCCATCAGTTACCTCTGTATTAGTCTGCTCAGGCCGCTGTACCAAAATACAGCAGACTGGTGCCGCTTAAACAACAGAAATTTATTTCTCATGGTTCTGGAGGCTAGAAGTCCAAGATCAAGGTGTCAGCAGACTTGGTTTCTCCCAAGGCCTGTCTCCATGGCTTGAGGGTGGCCGCCTTCTCTGTGTCCTCACATGGCCGTCTCTCCGTGCATAGGTATCCCTCGTGTCTCTCCCTCTTCTTTCAAGGACACCAGTCATAGTGGATTAAGACCCCACCCTTGTGACCTCATTTAACCTTAATCTGAATTATCCAGTCTCCAAAACCAGTCACATTCTGAGGTGTACTGCAGGTTAGAACTTGAACATATGACTTTTGCGGGAACATGACTCAGTCCGTAGTGGCTTCTTTTGATTTTTGAAGTGTGATTTTTGAAGGGTTATGTTAGACTTCTTTCTCACTGACATATGGGGCTGGCTCTTGCCACTTATAGCCGCTGGCTCACTGCCTGACAATTCACCAGCAAAAGGGACCTCCTCTGAGCCTTTGCTCAGTGGAACACTACTAAGTTATTAGACCACCTCCTCTCCAATGGCCAGGGGACCTGAATCTCCCCAGATGGCCTTTGATCTATCTTGGCCAATGAAATGTAGCAGAAGTGACACTTAGCAGGTTCTGGCCAGGACCCCCAGGGGCTGTGCGCACGTCTCCTCTCTCTTGGTAACTTACTACCACCATGTGATGAAGCCCGGATTAGCTGACTGGGGGATGACAGGCCATGGAGAGCCACGGTCATCATCTCAGCCAAGGTCCCAGATAAGGGACCCCAGGGGAGAGGGCACATCCCAGATCAGCAGAACATATGCAGCAGTGGACCATAGATGTTTCAGTGAGCCCAGCAGAGGCCAGAAGAATACTCAGCTGAGCCCAGCCCAAACTGCTCACTTGCAGAATCATGAACTAATAAATTGTTCTTGTTTTTCCTTTTTTTTTTTTTTTTAAATGGTTCTTGTTTTAAGTCAGTACATTTTGGAATGATTTGTTGTGCAGCAAAAGCAAACAGTATATTAGCCCTAAAAGATGCTCTCCTATGCTCAAGGAGCCAGAAGCATTGGCAAAGCCATGGTGGGGGGGCGTGGTCATTAGCAAGTGCCCTGCTCTCATTACTGATAACAGCTGGGGGGTGGGGCGGGGGCACATCAATTTGAGAGAAAAGAAGAAAAGACGTTTACTCTATTTCCACATATTCCAAATCAGTGGTTTTCACAATTTTTCTAGAAGTGGAACCTTCCTTACAAAAGAAATCTTACACAGAATCCCCAATGTTTAAAACAAACAAAATGTATAATTTATCATTATAAATCTAAGTTACAGGGTGAAATATGTAAACTTTTTTTTTGTAAACTTATTTTTAAAAGCTAATCAACAAGAATGAGAGGGGTAACAGGATTATGAACTCAAGCATTCAAACTTGGGGGTAATGGAAGACAGAAATAGTCTTATTTCAGTACCTGATTAATTTCCACACATTGTGTTGGTAGTAGAGCACAAAAAATCCTGATCAATACACATAAGTAATGGGGGTGGGAGACCGTTTTTAACAGCTCACCTTGCAATCTCAGAATACTCCTCAATTAAACAAAGATAGGAGGAGAGGGCATCTGTCCGCATAAATTACCAATGTGCTGGCACATGCATAACACAATCAGGTGTGAGTTTTCTCATCTTAAGATCATCTTAAAGTACACTCTTTCAAGACGAAAATTAATCAATCATTTGCAGAACCTGAGAAGCACCTCCTGAAACCCAAAAGTTCATGGAGTGCACCTGGAAAATGACTGCCCCGTATTTTCACTCTGATAGACTTTGAAGAAGAAATCTTGGTCAAAGATGTGCCATGCTTGGAAAACAGAGCAGCCAGGAGCCTTCAGGGATCACAACTCACCCTCTTCGTTTCTGAAGGGAGGCAGGCCTGAAGAAGGCAAGCGATTTCTTCAGGATTGACACACAGACGTCTTGGCTCCAGGTAGAATCTCTTTTCAGGAGACAGACATGAGCCCATGAATGAGCTGGGTCCACATCAGTTTCTTCTTTGGGCTCCCATGAAGGGAGTAAGGTTGATTTAAGCCCAAATACATAAAGATGCCTAGCTTCTTGGGAGGATTTTAATGGTTGGTATAAAAAGTCTGCACGTTAGGAATTTGTTATAAATGAATTTGGTTTTATTTTTATATTTTTATATTTTAAGATTTATTTATTTGAGTGAGAGAGAGCAGAGCGCAAGAGAGCACACACGAGCTGGGGTAGGGGGGTGAGGAGCAGAGCGAGAGGGAGAAGCAGACTCCCCCCTGAGCAGGGTGCCGGAGGTGGGTCTCCATCCCAGGACTCTGGGATCACGACCTGAGCCGAAGGCAGTTGTTTGACCGACTGAGCCACCCAGGCACCCCCGAATTTGGTTTTAAAAAGCCTTAATTATGGGGAGACTGGGTGGCTCAGTTGTTAAGCGTCTGCCTCGGCTCAGGTCATGATCCCAGGGTCCTGGGATCGAGCCCCGCATCGGGCTCCCTGCTCAGCGGGAAGCCTGCTTCTCCCTCTCTCACTCCCCCTGCTTGTGTTCCCTCTCTCGCTGTCCCTCTCTGTCAAATAAATAAAATCTTTTTTAAAAAAACCAAAAAACCTTAATTAAAACTCCAGAACAGTGTCCACAGGAGTCAGAAAGTGCCTTGCGCTTAAGCTGAGAAACTTTCCAGCATCACTGGTCAGGACTGTTCCTCCAGGACCCCTGCCCACCCAGTGTCACTTTGGGGGATTGCTCTTCCCCACACTGAGCCACCTGCCTGAAAGGAGAGTTTCCAAGGCTCCGCCTCCCTGACGCCAGTGATTGGTTGAAGGGTGGGCAGCCGCCTCAAAGGTGGGCCAATCATAGCTCTCTACAGCCCGGCTGTTTTCTCAGACCCGGCCAATCAGCATCTCTCCTCAGAATCTTTCTTTTTGGAAATCGGAGAAACCCTTTTCTCTCCAGTCCTAGGACTGTTGGGACACGAAGCGGCAGGAGGGGATTCAAACTAGGGAGACAGAAAGGACACCTGCCCCTGCTGAGTTTTGGTTACTGGAGTCTCTACATTTCCTTTTCCAGCTTGCATTACTTTGAGTTGGGTCTCTGTCACTTGAAACCAGCGTACACTTTTCAAAAATCTTAAACTATTTCTTAGGGAAATAAACATATGCACAGAATGCAAACTTGGCATAAAATGTAAGGGAAACACAGACCTCCTCACTTGAACTCAGTGGGGTCCAAAGACCCCGTTAAAAATCCCCCGCAATGGAACAGTATTTAATAAGGGGCTTGATTTGATTGTGGTTGGTCTTTCTCTAGCGTCTCTGACTGCTCAGAGGGGCACAGAATGCATAAAAAAGCGGCTACTGGTTGTGCATCATTCTTAATTCAGAGCGAAAAACACGAGCTGAACTGTTAAGTGCAGACAAATACACGATTCCTACAGAATTTGCAACTGTTCAGCCATGGAAGAAAATGAGTCAGAAATAGAAAACTCCCATTTGAACTGATGAAACGGATACCCGTGGGACACTTGAATTGGCCAGGAAAGACCATTTGTCCCCGCATCTAGACTCCCCTTTTCCGGCAGCATCATCAGACATATTTCCCTCCGACCCACGAAGCTTGCCCAGGGATTGACAGCACGTTTGTTATCTGCGTGCTGGCCTTGACTTCCCAGGGCCAGACAGCGCTGATTTGCTTTTGCCAGCAGAGATCTTCTCTAAGTCCCCAACCTCTTCCAAGTTTTCTAAAATTCCACCTCTCCCACGGCCAGCTTTTTTTTTTTTTTTTAACAGCCCAGCTTCTTGGTCCATGGGCCACGTGCCAACGCTCCTTAAGTTTCTTTTACTCTCCATAGTTTGCTGAATTTTATTACATGTTCTTGGCTGCTTATCCCCTCTTCTCTGTTCCCTGCGGCTTCCCAAATGGAACTGGTCTGTTACTAGGGGATCCAATAAATTAGACCTTTTTCTGACTCTTAACTTTGCCTCTTGCCCAAGCCAAATTCTACCGGCCGCCCCCCGTGCTTGGCCTCTGAAGTCCTGGATGCCAGCATCTTTCTGGCTCTCAAACTCAGTCTGTCCTGATTTCACATTTCAACCCTAGCACATTCTGCCAAGTGACAGGGCACAAAAAGAGGGAAGCGTTTTTGTTGTTGTTGTTTCCTCCTCGCTGTGGCTTCCATTAGGCATATATCTGTGTGAGCCTCCAACAATAGGCTCACAGATGCTCCTTTGCCTGGTAACTTCTGTTCCACTCAAGTGGCAGCTATTGAGAATGGCATCCCCCCTCGGCTTTCAGCCACATGCAAGCCTCCTTCAGCGGAACCCACAGGCTCTTGTCAGCCTCCCGCTTAATGAATAATCACAAGAAAAACACAGGTCGGCCTCTGCCAAGGGGCAGCGCAGGCATTGCTTTGGCTAAGTGGGGGTCTCTGTGCTTCCCACGTGCTTTCATGCAACACTTCTTGGCTGCTCTTCTTCAGAGAGGACAGGAAACTAAGGAAGTTCCCTCCTCCTGGCACCTGACACCTTCTCAACTCTGCTTCAGGGCTTTTTTTTTTTTTTTAATTGACTTTATTTAGGCTATTGCAATAAAGAGAACACCCACCCCAGATCCAAATTTTAGGATGTCTCGGTAGGGTGGTTTTGTCTTAGAACTTTATAGGGAGGAGTTGGAAGTTATAGGTGGGGTGATTTTATGGTTGGCGTTGTTTTGGTTTGAAGCTTTTTTTCATATGACGTAACAGGCCAT
This sequence comes from Phoca vitulina, assembly GCF_004348235.1. Classification (NCBI taxonomy): domain Eukaryota; kingdom Metazoa; phylum Chordata; class Mammalia; order Carnivora; family Phocidae; genus Phoca; species Phoca vitulina. The sequence goes on from NW_022589744.1 coordinate 5,896,132, forward strand.
TTACTAACAGCCCCCAAATCCTGATGTTGTCTGTTCCCAATTATTTGCTCCACTGGCTCCCCCTAGGCGCCCCCCCCCCCCCATGAGAAACCATGAAACAGATGTATTACCGAGACCACGTGCAAGCCGGGGGCTTTTCATGCCGGGAGCAAAGGGCTATTCATTCTCACAGGAAGTTCCAGACAGCCGCCCTGAAGCTGGATGGGGCCCCATCATAAAAAAATAATATGGTGCTATATGGGGGGGGAACCGTATAGTCAGGGAGGGACCAGAGTGGGTTGAGGCAGTCGGAAAAGCCTTTCCAGAAGAGGGAAAGCGAGGGCCTGTGGACATCAAAGGATGCACAGCGGAGATGCTGATGGCTAGGCATGCATTCCAGAGCCAGACCCTCTGGGTCCAAAGCCTGCCTGTGCTTTGCTGGCTGCCTGACTTTGGAAAGCAAGTTATGCAACCTTCTTGTCCCCAGTTTCTTCTACGAAAGGAAACCAAGAGCAGTACTGTATTTGTTTGCTATTGCTGTGTAACAAACTACAACAGACCTCCCGGCTTAAAGTTGCGCCCGTCCGTCAGCTTGCAGAGTTAGAGGTCAGCTGTGTTCTCTGCGCAGGCTCTGCAAGGCTGATGTTCAGCTGTCGACCAGGTCGAGTTCTTGTCTGGAGGCTCTGGGGGGAAAATCTGCTTCTGCTGTTGGCAGAATTGATTTCCTTGTGGTTGTGGGACTGATGGCCCTGATTCCCTGCTGGCCATCGCCTGAGGGCCAATCTTAAGTCCTAAGTGTCCCTTGCCACGTGGTCCCCTCCATCTTCAAGTCGGCAATGGTCCATCAGATCCGTATCATACTTTGAATCCCTGACTTTCTTTTCTTCCATCAGCTGGAGAAAACCCCCTGTTTTTTTTTTTTCTTTTTTAAAGATTTATTTATTTATTTGAGAGAGAGAGAGAGTGTGCACCAGTGAGGGGAGGGGCAGAGGGAAAGGGAGAGAGAATCCTCAAGCAGACTCCCCGCTGAGCATGGAGCCCGATGCTCGGCTCCATCCCAGGACCTTGAGATCATGACCTGAGTCAAACACTCAACTGACTGAGCCACCCAGGTGCCCCCAAACTCCCTCCTTTTAAAGGGCTCCTGTGATTAGGTCAGGCACACCTGGATAATCTGTCTCAAGGTCAACTCATCTGGGACTTTAATTACATCCATAAAATCCCTTTAGAGCAGGAACTAGATTAGCATTTGGTTGAATAATGAGGAGAATGTGTGTGTACACCAGAGCTGGGAATCTAATGGGGCCATCTTGGATTTTGTCCACCGTATGCACCTCCTTCTAAGGAAACTGTAAAGCCCAAGTTAGCAAGTTTATGTGACGTACCTGGGCCAGACCAAGCATGTTTCAGGTAGGGGGTGTGCATGCAAATAATTAGCCAGTTGAGTTCCCAGGACTGATGAGAACTTCGCGCGGTGAAAGGAGAGTGTTGGGGGTTGGGAACAAGGGAACAGCTGACTGACGTCCTCCGGTGCTTGGCCGAGGGACTTGATTTTGATATACTTGGACATAGGAAATGCCTGTCCTCCTTGGACGAACACCCCTGAGATCCTCCCTGATTTCAGTCTTTGCTGCGGTAATGGCGGCAAAGACCGGGCTCTGGAATGAGGGAGAAGGGACCCGAAAATGGCCTCTGGATCAACCCTCTCAGAAACCATCTGTTTGGAGTTTGTGGCCCTGAGAAGACAGGAGAGATTTCCTCCAGCTACAAGCCCAGGGACGCAGAAACCGCTAAGATAATAGCTCTTCCCAAATCAGTCAAGCAAAGCTCTAATTGGAAAAGAGAAATGGAAGTCAAGATTCCTACTCCCTCTGCTAACCACACACAGGTCTGGTCGAGGTCCATTTGCAGACCGAAGGAAGCCATTTCCTTTCTTAGCCTGGCATCACTGGCAGAAGAATCAGACAAGGGGCTGAGGGCCTGGTGACTCTGGGAGAAAGGCAAGTGGCCACCATCCAGAAGGAAGAATCTGGACATTTAGCTGCTTGGCGAGTTGAACCGCCTGCTCCAGATCAATGCATGCTCCACATGGTCTGGGGCCGGCTGGAGACCAGCAAGAAAGAGACAAAGAGGTGCAAGTGAGGGGAGAAACAGAGGGGGTGAGAATAAAGAGAATGTATTTTTCATTCCCAGATGCCATGGTGGGAAGAAGCATTGCCTTCAAAACCCCCTAGACCAGACAGTTCTCATTTCCAGCTGACTTCTTTTTCATCTCTCCTGGCTCCTTCTCCCCTCCCCTCCCCCACCCTGCCACCCCTCCTCTATCTGCCTCGCCTGCTGGATCTTCTCAAAGCTTCCCTGGAAAAACTTGAGCCAATTTACTCCCCTTAAACAACTGTCATCTTTGAAAAGCTGCCCAGGCTCTTTGCTGTGATTTTCAAAGGGAAACTCGGGGCTAGGCTTGCTTTCAGTGACAGCAAGTAGGTAGGAGGAGAAGGAAAGACAGGTGCTTCCTGTCTCTGGGCTGGTGGGAAAAACACAGATACACACATCCACGCTTCTGAGAAATGCTGATGTTGTAATTGTAGGAAAATACAACCTTCCCGATACCTGAGGGAACATCAAGAAGGAAAAGCAGAGAGTAGGGAACTTGGATTTGCGTGGTGGCTGCTGGAATTGCGACACCAGGGGGGATGACCCTGTTTGACCTTGCCTGTGAAGACTAGAGGGTTACAGAGGAGCCAACCAAAGCTATGTGGGCAAAGGGCCAGGCCAAGCTGGCCACTTCTGACATGTCAAAGGACAGATGTTGTCTGGCTTGGGCAGCTTGTGGGCAGAGAAGAAACCCAGCCCACAAACCCAGGAAGCCCAGCCTCTAGGAGGTAGATAGCAACAAGGTGAGCAGTTTCCTGTGTGCCAGGTAAGCCCTGCCTTCCGCTGTTACTTTGAAAAAGGAGAAGGCTTCATCTGGCTGGTTGGTTTATGGCCTTGAAGTCGTGCAGACTACATCCCCTTGCTCCTTGCCCTCTCTCTGCTTTTCACTATTCCAGACAGGTGCCAAATACGTCATCATGCCTGATGGAGCCTGGCGTTGGCTCGCTCGCTGTGATCAGCGACCAACGACCTGACAGAAACACTTTCCATGATTGCATTTTTAACTTGGCTTGTGCCACACTTAGTTACATTTTGAGGGAGGAAGGAGAGGACAGGAGGGAAAAACAGTGGGTTGAGGAAGTTTGCAGAATGCCTGAGCTTCAGATAGCACGAGGGAGTCCACGTGGCACACGATGTATCCTTTGCACTTCAACTTCACCAAATATTGACATCAAATTAACAAAGATTGATTGAAAACCTAAAACATTCAAAATGATGTATAAGCTCCATCTTCCACTAAAATCAAAAAGGAACGTGCTGGGGGGAAAAAACAGGTCATTACCTACCTTTTATTGGTAATGAGCTCACGCTGTAGAAAGATAGCTTCCAACTTCATACCATCACTTATTAGCGTGGTGGTTAAAAAAAAAAATTACTCAGACTAATGGTCTCTTCCGGGCAAGGGGTGAAGAATGCTGATTTGGCTTTGGCTTATCTCACTACCTGAAACTCTCCTGGTGTGGCAGATGGCTTGCTGCTACAATTATTTTGGATAGCAGTTAATGTTAGGTAATTATTGGCATGGTGGCATCCATATAGGTCTACAAATCTCTAGTTTTTAAATATTGGCTGGGTTGTGGCTGCAAACAAGGAGGCTTGTCCGTGCAATAGATACACAATTTGTAAGGTCATTCACTGTTTCTTCCTTTGCTGTCTGTTCTAATTATTTGCTTGCACAGAACTCTGGAGCCTTCCCTGGCCCAGAGTAGCCACAGAAGCCCATAACAGCAGGTGTGCGGGCTTCCTCAACACTCCCATGTGCTTCGTATTCGTCAGGGCACTAGCTGGCTTCAGGTAATGAATGACTCTCTCTGACAACAGAACTCTGAGCGTGATTCAAATTCACACTGGCTACTGAGTCTTCCACGTTCCATTTTTAACCTGACATAAGTAATAGCACATAGGCTTATTAGTATCATCCCACTGATGTTTACCATACAGGTCGGGGGAAGGTAGGTGTTCTCTGTGTCTGAGGTCAAGTTTCAACCCTCGAGAGTGCAGCTTCCTCTCCCGTTACAGCCCACAAACCTCACTTGAGATCTCAAGGTATTAAAAGGAAGAGGAAAATAAATATCACAACTGTCACACTCAACCAACCACACAAAACTACCCTGTTAGTTCCGAATAGAGCTAGGTCAGCAGCCCCCATTGGTCGATCCTCTGTTAAATGACCAAAATCATTTCTGGCCAGGAAATGTGTTTTTGTGACACATGATGGTGTGGAGATCAAGCTCAAAATCGATTGTGGGACACGTTGGTGAGAAAGATTTTTTGCTTTTCTGCCAAAATATTCCCCTGGACTTTCCTTCAAAATCCGAAGGAACATAAAGAAGTGCAAGGTCACAGAAATATGAATACATGAATGCTGATCTACGATTACAAAAGCAAGCAACTTTGCTCACAGTCCCCTCATTCTCGAATCTTCTACAGATGTGCAGACAATTTTTCTAAGGGTGAAATTTCCTAGTCCATTGATCCCGACGCCCGCATTATTGATGAAATCAAGGTAATGTTGAACATGACAGTGTCTGAGAAGCAATCTCAAACTGCCTTTTTATTACACACAATTAACAATGAAATGGAGAACCACCTCCTTTCTAATATAAAGTCATCAGCCACAGAGCTGCAATCAAAATTCACCACAGCGATTTCAGCCAATAGATCTCCATTTCGTCCCTTTCTGCTTTCTGAACGTCCTCCCTCCCTCCCTCCCTCCCTCAAGCCACAGCCGGTCTTAGCACTACAGAATAATGAGCAAACAGTTAAATTGGGCTAGCACTGAGCTTCTACCGAGATTTACGGCCTACCCATCCTCCGCAGGGACTATAAAACCCTCCGATGACATCTCACTTTGAAATCTCTTGTATTAAGAAAAGTAATGGGTGTGGTGCAAAAATGAACTCTAGATGTGAGTGATATTTAGACAAGTCTGTACTTCAAAACAGAGTTCTAGCTCATGTGAAGGTCTCTGTCATTAGCTGGGGATCTCAGTATTGACTATTTCTCCCTCTCCAAACCACCCCCCTTCCCGCCCTTTTACAAATACATCTTCTTAATTGAATCCTAAATAGGTCTGGGCTCCCCACCCCCAACATTTTGCTTTGGATTTTTAAAAATTCCCAGGCAGATTTTTATCTCCTCTGTGAAAGCATCCAGAAAAGCCACAGATCCAAGTCAGCCCAGATTACCCCAATGCTAAGACCACCTTCAAGTTAGAGCACTAGCCAGAGGGACAAGCCACGTTTTAAATAGAACAGGTCGGTGACCAGGTCAGGGAACTAAACCGCTTACTTTCTGCCCCAGCTGACCCCTTGTGATCTCTGACCTGGGCAGAGGAATAAGTTAAGAGAATGAGCTGAGTTTTCAGGGAGTAACATTGCTTTCTGGAAGGCGCCCAGGTCTAAAGCTAAGTGCGGAATGCGAAGCAGCTCCGGAGTCGCTCTATTTGGGAACCTATTCTGGAACACCCAAGTCCTGCAGCGGCTTCCCACATCAGGACAAGGAGAAAGAGGGGGACAAGGGCTCAGGGGACAGCAGTGGGGCTCCGGAGTGAACAAAGCTCAAGGCGAGAGGCGGAGAGCCTTTCTTCGCTGTGCCGCTGAAGCACAGAAACTTTTTCTCCCGCCGAGATGCACTCGCGGCTGAACTCTGCCGTCCGCCCACGGCTGCTGGGGTCCGGGCAGGGGACACGCGCGGCGCCGGGCGGGGGCGGCGGGGCGGAGCGCGCGCGGGGGGCGCCCGGCGCCCGGGGTCCTCACCTGTTCCAGCGGGCCACCTTCCTCCGGTAGTACCGCAGCGCCTCCTGGCTGGCCAGGAGCGAGTCCTCGGGCCCGAGGAGCGGCGGCCCCTCCGGGACGCGGTACAGCGGGTGGGCGAAGAGGGCCTGCAGCTTGGAGCCGCGGCCGCCGCGCCGCTCAGTCCCGGGCCCGGCTCGGGAAAAGTTGCGCGCGGCGGCGCGGGGGGCCGGGGAGGCGGCGGCGGCGTCCGGCGCGGGGGGCGAGGCGCGGCGGGCGCACGGGCAGCCCCGCGGGTGCTCCCGGGGCCGCAGCCGGCGCCGCACCTGGGGCCAGAGGTGGAAGTAGAGGTCGGCGGAGAGCAGCGCGCCCAGCAGCAGCAGGGTCAGCAGGCGGTCCCGGCGCAGCCCCGGCATGGTCCCGCCGGGGCGCGCGGGCGTCTCCGGGGACCCGGGGCGGGCGCCGGGCGCCGAGGGCCGGCCGGGGTCGACGGGGCGGGCGTGCTCGCCGCGCGGGATCGCCCCCCCTCCCCTTGGAGGGGTGTCGCCCCTGAAGTTGGGGACCCGCGGCGCGGGGGCTCGCGGTGCTGGCGGGCGTCCCTACTCCTCGCGGAGTGGAGACCAGGGGATGGTGCCTCCGGGCCCCTGTCTCCGGCACCTTCTCTCCCCGCGCCGTCCGCCCGGGAGCCCGCGGCAGGGAAGGGCCGGGGTGAGGCCGGTGGGGGGGGGGAGGGCGCGGGTGCCTGCTGCCCCCCGCGGGCGGAAGGGCGGCGGGGCTGGGGGCGACCGCGAGCGGGAGCGCGGGATGCGGGCGGCGGCGCTTGCCTCCGGGCGGAGGAAGGCGGCTGCGGAGCTTGGGGCGTCTCTCCAGAGGATGCTGTCGCTGGGCGGGCTGCGGCGACTGTTCCCCGCGGCTCCGTCTGCGGGTGGCGGGGACGCCCGCGCCCCCGGCTGCTCGGGGCGAGCTGGTCTGCGCGCCCGACTCCTAGAGGCAGAGGTGACGCCGGGCCTCCCCCGCCTGGCCCCGCGCCCGCCCCTCCGCCCCCTCGCAGCTGGCACCTACCTCTGGCGCAAGCTCGCCAGCCAACTCCCGGTGCCTCTGCCGCCTCTGCCCTTGCACCTTGTCACCCAGCCCGCCTCTCGCGCCCATCCCCCTCGCCCCAGGCCTCCCACTGTCCCTGCTCGGGGCTCAGTCCGGGCACTTTCGGGGACTCGGGGTGTGTGTGTGTGTGTGTGCGCGCGCAACCTTTTATTTTCATTTTCCTTTTTCAGAAAAAAGACAATCCCCCGAAAGTCTTTCTTTAAGATTTGTCAGGTGTGTGTGTGTGTGTGTGTGTGTGTGTGTGTGTGTGTGTGTGTATGTTGTCTTTTCCCTCTTCCTATCTTCCCCCAGGGCACACACTAGGTCCACAACAACTGCATGTCCCGTGCCTGGCAGCTAGTAGGCACTCAGGAAGCACCCACTTAAGGAATAAAAAAGTTTGTTCTTTAAAAATAAGGCACCAATTTTACCTAGAATCTTGGTGATTTCCTGTTTGGATGGAGTTTGATTCCAACTGTGCCTGCCCTTTACAAAGAGGAAATTTCTCCTGTACTCAAGGAGGGAGGGGCTGCCCCATGACCCCACTCTGAACTTTTGCATTTAGCTTGGTGTGAAAGTGGCCCACCCAAATGAATCACTGGAGGACACGTGTTAGACTTTCTCCTGATAGCTTGTGAAGTAATTTATACTCCCCCACCTCATTTCCCTTTTGAGGAAGAGGGAGGGGAGGGGGCAGGCCAGGCCTGGATTCCTGGCTCCTCTATTTAGTGGGGGAGGGCGGGATTGAAGTGCAAGTCTGACCAGAGAGGCAGCCCCACTGTGCTGAATGTTCAGGAAAATGCATCTTTGCCATGAGCTGCCTGTCCAGACATGGAAGCTTCCCATGTATGTTAATCTTACTTCTTTAACCACCTCCTTCCCTTGCTGGAGTCAGGAATCCTCAGACACACTTTGGCTTGTGGGTTCAGATCAGAGTTTTTTCCCCCTGTGGTTCAGCGGGAGATTCTTGTGCTCTTTGCCATCCCCTCATCTATAACTGAAGATAATAATAGGACCTACCCAGTAGGGTTATTGTGTGCTTGGAACAGCCCCCAGCACGTGGTAAAGTAAGTATGATATATGTGTTTGCTAGAAATATTATGACTTCTCGGTTCCTGTGGCACACTGGGTTAGGTTAGATACTATTTATGAGTGGGACAAGAGTGATAAAGTATGGGAAAGGAGGATGTCAGACAGGGACTACTTTCAGGAGCACATCACGGCCTAAAAGTGAGAAATCCCAAGATGATACTCTTGCCACCTGCTTCCCTCTGCTGGGTATGGTAGTGGGTGTTTGTCGGTCTTGTTGAATGATCTCCTTCTTTTTATCTGGAATGAACTTTTAACTGGTCCCCAGTTTCTGAGAAACGTTGCAACTCCTGATGCATCTGATTAGGCATCATGGCCAGGGGATGAAGAAATCAGGCACTGACCGGGGCCACATCTGCACTCTGTGGCAAGTTGGTGTGCATTTTTCTGGGTTGGCAAAGGACATGGGCATGAGGCCATTCCCCACCCTACGACTCCAGTTCTCCCCTACTCATGGGGTCATGTTCCCTTAGTAGACTCTGTTGTCTGGCATCAGTTCAGGGAACAGTATTTCTAACTTGATTAGAGATTATCTAAGCACGTTTCCCCTGCCCTATCAAGGTCAAGGGCAAAACTCCCCGTGGAAGTAGATGTTAAGTGTGAATGAGGTTGGGGTGGGAGAGGGGATATCCTCGGGGCAGGATTGGCCCCAGTCAGATGCAGGTGTCCTCAACGTCCTCTTCCCCCTCTCAGAAATGGGCTCTGCCCTTCTGCTCCTGCTCTGACTCTCCCCATCTTGGCCCCTGGCTTCCTCATCTACATCCCTTCAGTCCACATCCAAGTTATCCCCAACTGACGTTTACCAGAGCCTGGTCAAGCCTCCCATTGTAAATCCTTCCCCGCCTTTCCGTTCCCACGGGTCTCGAATGCAGTCAGGGTCTCCTCATTTCTTGCTTAGACGCTTGCAAATAGGCTCCTAACTGGTCTCTCAGCTTCCAGTATGGCCCTATTGCAGTGTCCACCTGTGTGATGATAGAATCAAAACTTTTGCCAGAGTGAGCTTTCTGGCATGCAGGTACAACCACGATGTCCTATTAAAAAGCCCACATGGCTTCTCATAGCATCTGGATTAGGCTACTCACTGTGATGTGGCTCTTCATGGTTTGGCTTCTGTCTCCCCTTCCTGCTTCATCTCTCAGCTCTCCTATGCCCTTCAGGTTTCACCCCATAATACTTTTTGCAGTTCCCCAAGTGCTTCATGCTCTGGTAGACATGCCTTTATTCAAAAGCTCTTTTGCTTTCCCCACCTGGAGAATGTCTATTGTCTGCCCAAGCTTTGGCCCCTTGTCCCACTTTCTCAGATGCTTTTCTTCATGCCTGTTAAGCTCAGTGCCATGTGCTTTCATCTACCCACATAGCTTTCTGCATACATTCTGATTAAAGCATTGACCAGGTTGTGTTTAGCTGTTTGTATGAGTTAGAGATTGAGTTATACCCCCCACCCCACCCCTGCCAATTTATATGTTGAAATCCTAACCCTTAATACCTCAGAATGTGATCTTATGTGGAAATAGGGTCACTGCAGATGTCGGTAATTAAGATGAGGTCATACTGGAACAGAGTGGCCCCTTAATCCAATATAACTGGTGTCCCTATAAAGAAGGGAAATTTGGACACGGAGCTATGCACATCAGGGGATCTCCATGTGAAGATGAGGGCAGAGATCAGAATCATGCTTCTACAAGCCAAGGAACCCTAGACATGGCCAGCAAACCACCAGAAACTAGGTAAGAGGCAAGCAGCTGATTCTCCCTCAGAGTGCTTGGTAGAGATTATCCCCGTCAACATCTTGATCTCAGACTTGTGGCCTCCAGAACCATGAGACAATGCACTCCTGTTTTTTAAACCCCCAGTTTGTGATCCTTTGTGACAGGAGCTCTAGACACTAACACAGTACTCATGTCTGTCTTCCTCACTCAAGTGCAGAGGGAGAGTGTTACTTATCTCTGGGCCCAAAGCTCTGAGGACAGGGCCTATCACTTGCAGGAGAAGTATGAGCTCAGTGAATGCGGGAAAATCTTTGAGGGCAGGGATCTCAGGCTGTCTCTGAAACTGTAGGGTATCACAAAAAGCGTACATGGAAGGGGCTTCACTATGGGTGACATTAAAATGACATAGTTTTAGGCCCTGTAGGAGACACAGAAGAAGTATCAGACATGGCTCCTGCTTTCAAGCATCTTTTATGATTATTAGAGAGAAGAGATCTGTCCATACCTACAAGACAATAGAGAAAAAGTCTGAGGCAGTATGCTGGCCAGATCAGGGAATCCGTGCCTCTGCATGCATTAAGGGATCAAATGCAAAGAGCACTTGTGTTTCCTTTCAGTCTAGCTAAACATCAAGCTCTTTACTTCTAGGAATTAAACCATAAGAACAACAGAGTCAATATTTAAACATAAGGGTTCCTTAATCTGTGAAGGTTATACTCTGTTTTTATCTTGCACACGTCTGCATGTTGCTTAAAACACAACTAGTTGTTTCTTGTTTGTGTGGTTGGTTTTCCATGCTGGACTCTAACTCTTGAGTACAGGGCCAGCACGCTTTCTTCTTTTTCCTGCTTCTATAGGATCTCGTGCATAGCAAGGCATCCAGCTGAGAATGAACACATTCCTATGGGATCAGTGCTGTTTGTGTATGTGGGTCTAGGTGTGTTCATGTATGGGGGGATGATTACGAAGTGTATTTAAAGTAAAAATCTGGACTTATAAAATCTGGCCCTAGATAAATGTTAGCTGTTATATTTAATTGGAATATCTAAGTTTTAGGAATCTTAATGGACCTATTGAAAGGGCAATAGGTAAGAGACACATAATAAACTCTGTGCTAACTGTAGTTATCTGTGTCTTTAAGAGTTGTTACCATACAGATTTGTGAGGGCTGTGTAACTGTTAACTTCTAGCTGTCTCAGCTATCCCTGAAAGAGGAGGAAGACAGCTCGATTACTGTGAATGACGGATCCCGAATCCAGTGAGATTAAGAAATGCTTTGGTGTCATACCCAGTCTCTTCTTCTATTCTGAGCTAGAAAGAACAGAACTTTCTTTTCATGACCAAGACATAATGCTTCAGTCTAGGCCAGACATTTCTCCCAGTGCAGCCTGTGCATCAGAATCACCTGGGGTGCTTACAAAAATGCAAATTCTCAGGGTCACACGCTAGATCTAGTGAATCAGAATCTTTGGAAGTAGGCCCAGGAATGTGCAATTTTGATAAGCTGATTTTTAACAGCTTATAAGTTTCTGTGCACCCTGAAGTCCAATTCTGGTAGACACTGAAGTTGGGGAAACATTGGTTGAGAGGATAGTGCTAATGATAACAGTCATAGATTTGATTCCAAATGACCTAGCTAGGATCCACTGTGCAGTGTTGGCCATCCAATTTGTGTCATAAGGTCATGAGGGAACTTCTAGAGAGAGTGTGTTTGGCCCAACATGATCTATCTTGGCTATTGTTGTTGGAGAAAAGAAACAGGCAACCCGGATGCCAAATGGTGGGTATGTAATGTGATCTTGCTATAAATGTCATGTCTTTGCTTATTAGTACATTTCCTTTGGGAAACTGAATTACCTTCTCTGGCCTCGGTTTTCTCATCTGAAACATGAAACACAGAAATGAATGATCTCTGAGGCCCCATTCAGCTCTAAAAAAATAACTTTACCACTTTTTCTTATATTAAGCATATAGTAATCAAGCTTTTTTTTTGCACAGCCTATTCTCACTATATACCAAATAATTGAGATAGCAAGCCAGCACATTGTCTAAGAAGAGTAAGAGCACTGAACTGAGAATCAAGCTTAGATTTTGGTCCTGGCTCAGTGCCATAGGGGCAAAGTATTTACTGTCTTTGGGCTTCATTTTCCTCACATGTGCAATGAATATTTTAAGTTAGACAATTTCAAAATTCCCTTCCAGAATTAATTTCCTCCAGGAATGATGATGAAATGTCGATGAAAACTGAGAGAATCCGTTGCCAGCAGACCTGTTCCAACAGAAACATGAAAAGCAAGTTTTTTCAGATGGATGGCAAATACTACCAGAGGGAAACTTAGAACATCAAGAGTGAAGGAAGAATAACAGAAATGGTAAAAATCTGAGTAAATAGAAGAGATTATTTTTCTCCTCTTAAGTTCTTTAAAATATGTATGATGGTCGAAAGCAAAAACTATAATTATGGAGTTTTAATACATATAGACATAATAATCACAACAACATAAGGAGAGGAGGGTAAAGGGACATATATGCTGGTAAGGGTTCTATATTCCACCTGAAGTGGTGAAATATTAGGTCTAGGTAGATTGAGAAAGGTCAAGTTTGTATATTTAATCCCTAACATGACCACTGGGGGGGAAAAACACTAAGATGTAATCAAACTCAATAGACAGATTAAAATGGAACACTAAAAATATTCAAATATTACATAAGAAAGCAGGAAAGGGGAGAGAGTGGGACAAAAACCAGAGGGAACAAATAGAAAACAAATTATAAAAGGGTAGACTCAAATGCAAATAGAACAATAATAATGCTAAATGTAAGTGGTCTAAATACACAAAATAAAAGACTGAGATCATCAGAATGGGTTAAATAAAACAAAAACAAACAAACGAACAAAACCCAAGACCAAAAAATATTAAAGAAAACCCAGACCAATGCTAAGCTGACTACAAGAAACCTGATGTACATATAATGACACAGGAAAGTTAAAAAGGAAAGGATATAAAATGATACACCAGGCAAACACTCATCAAATGAAATCTGGAATGACTATATTAATATCAGACAGAGTAGACTGTAGAGCAAGAAGGATACCAGGGATAGAAAGAAACATTACATACTGATAAAAGGGTCAATCCACCAGTAACTATAATCCTAAGTGTGTACATTTCTAACAACAGAGCTTCAAAATACATGAAGTAAAACTAATAAGCCTGAAAGAAGAAATGGACAAATCCAACAATTACAGCTGGAGACTTAAACCTTTTTTTCTCTGCAATTAATAGAGCAGGTAGATAGAAAATAGGCAAGGATATAGAGGAACTGAACAACACTACCAGCCAACTGGATCTAACCGACATCTGTAGGACACTCAACTCGAACACAGTGCATATTCTTTTTAAGTGTAGATGACACTTATCAAGGTTGACTATATCCTGGGTTATAAAACACTCACAAATTTAAAAGAATAAAAATCATACAAATTCTGTTCTCTGATCATAATAGATTAGAAATCAATTACAGAAAGATAACTGGTAAGTCCCCAAGAATTTGGAAAGATAAACATATACTTACCATCTGACCCAGTAATTCCATGACTAGGTATTTACCCAAGTTAACTGAAAACTTGTATGTGCATAAGGACCTGTTTATGAAGGTTTATAACATCTTTATTAATAATTGCCAAAAATCAATAGTAACACAAATGTCTTTCCATGGGCAAAATAGTAAACAAAGTGTTGTACACCCATACAATGGAATTTACTTAGCAATCAAAGTATTGATAGATACAACAACATGGATGCATCTCAAGGTATTACGCTGAGTGAAAGAAACGAGTCTCAAAGGTAACACGTTGTATGATTATGTATATGATATCATGGAAATAGGAAAATTATGGCAACAGAGAATAGGCTATTGGTTGGCAGGTGTTAGGGGCAGTGACAAAGTTGTGACTACAAAGAAGCAGCCTGAGGGAGTCGCTTTCAGTGATGGAACAGTTCTGTGTCCTTATTGTGATGGTGGTCCCATCAGTCTATACATGTGTTAAAATTCACGGAGCTACACATTTGAAAAAGGTCAACTTTATTTGTCATATTATTCTTCTAACTCTATATTAAAAACAAAATAAGATTAAAAAAAGTTGTATGCATTTATCCAAAAGAATTTTCCCTGCAGTCTGACTTATGATAACAAAGAATGGCAAAATATCTAATGGTCTATCCATAGGAATATGTAAGGAAGTTGTGGTATGATTATACAATGGGAGACAGCAGTTAATATGAAGCAACTACAACTATATTTTCTCTGCATGGATATACCTTAAAGTTGTAAAAGGATATGAATACTTCTATATGATACACATATGTGTGTATGTATATGTATCTCTGTGTGTGCTCATGTGGGCCTGGAGCAGTATGATACTATTTAGATCAGCTTCGAAACTGGTGGAGTCATTCTTGATATTCTTTATGGATAAATATATACGTAAAATGATAAAAACATGCATGAGAGTGATGAACACAAAATTCAGGATAGTGGTTACTGGTTATATATGGGATCAAAACGGAGGGGAGGTTGTTGTAGATTATACGTAGGTTGTTTTAGATTATACATGGGGCTTCGATAGTATCCATAATGATTTATTTCTCAGAACAAAGAGCTGAAGGGTATATTACAAAATGTTAAAATTTGACAAATTTGGGTGGTGACTACATGGATGCTAGTCATACTGTTCTTTCTACTTTTCTATACACTTAGAATATTTCATTAAAAACGTGATGTGCCTTGTGGCCTCCTGTCCTGGGTTAGTCTATCTTCTTCTTCTTCTCCTTTTTTTTTTATTTCTCATATTCTTTTCTTCTGTATTGCATCCAAACATTGTTTTACTCTGATCATAATCTCCACAAAATTCTAACTGCTAAATAAAGCCTAGTCTCTAGATGCCAGTACTCCATACCTAACAAAAATGACATTTTACAGAGCTTTTAGATACTCTATCTTCTTAAAGAGACAGTTGAGCTAAGGTGTTGAGCTTTGATATTGAGGTTAAGTGGGTTAATAGAGGTCGGCAGTGAAGAAATTTGCACTATTTTCTTTTTAAAGTAGATACATGATAGAGGGCAAAGAATATGTGGAAGAACAATCTTGACTTAAATGAGCTGTATGTGTATTTTGAATTGGAAGAAATCTATACCCTCATGTGCGTAGCTGCCTTCAGATGATGTCATTTTTCTAGGTGGCACCCTTGTATGAGCTTCATACACCAGACTGAATAACAACAGATGTGTATTCTGTGTGGCAGTTTTTACAGCACAACTATTTTCAGAAGACGAGAGGTTGGGATTTGGAGGGGGTGGTCTTTGGACAGTCATGTCTTAAAGTATTTTAATTTTGTCTGACCACTCCTAATCCACCGCATGAATTCACATCCAGTGGGTGAGACAAACATTAAACAAACGAAACCCAAATAAATATCTTGTTCTGGCTCAAAGTTCAGTCTCAGACCATCAATACAGCTAAAATAAATTGAAATTACTCCAAAAGGCTTTGAAAATTAACACTGGTCTTAACTCAATAACTTTCAAGGGAGTGGAGTAGTGAGAATCTGGTTACTGAGCTCTAGGATGATTAGAATATCTTTCTAAACAACCCGAATGCACATATCTCTCTTCACAAAGTCCATGCTTTATGGTCTCACGTTCTTCCTTTCTTCCCCTCCATCTCACATCCCACAAACCCAAACCCACCATGCCCATTCTCTGCTCTTTATTCCATCCACCCTAGTCTTTTCATTGGTAGGGCAAATGTGCTCTGCTCCTGCTGGTTGCCATTTTCCTAGCCACTTCCTACACTGTTCAGCCCAACAGAGGTCTGTTAGCTGACTGGGTTATTAAAGAATCCTCCCTTCCTCAAGGGAGGATTTCAAATATTTGTAGTACAATATTACAATATTGTAGTCCTGTCAGACAAAAATGATAAAATTGTCAGTTGTGATAAGTACAATTGCATTATCTCAACTCTCTTCATGCTTTTTTTTTTTTTTTTTAATAGAAGCAAAGATGAAAAGTGGAAAAGATGATTAATCATTTTGGAAGCAGGTAGATGACTATAGCCCATCTCTGTGCTGACCTGGTCATGCAGTCTTCTCTCTGGGTCAAAGTCCCACACATCACAAGCTTCTACTGTGTTCTCCTGATGGTAAGGAAAAGCACATGGACCCTATGGTCTCTACACTCTCCCTCTCTTCTTCCCAACTTTTATGAACTAAAAATTGGAACTGAGGGTGCAGCTCATGGTTTTACACATGCTGTCACAATGAGACAGGGTATAGAAAGGCATGGTTCTCCTATCCTTGAAGATACAGGAACTATAGTGGCCATGACCAGGTACATGTGCTGAGCACTCATTTCTTTTTGGTGTTCTAGGTGCAGCCTTAGTGAGATGAGTCTGTGGTCAGGACTGGGGCCTGTGGTTACAGATAGGTAAGCCCTCTCCAAAGTTGATGGCTCAGCTCTGCTAAAAAAGGCAACAACTCTGACTAGGAGCAGTCCTGCACCTTACTTTCATGATGTATATATATTTAATTACATAAATAATACATGAATGCTTTCCCTTTGTAAAATACGTGGACAATGTGCAAGATTTTAGAGCAATAAGGGAAAGTCGCCCTTCTTTCTCCCTCTTCTCGTCTTATTCCCTTCCCTGGAGGTAACCATTGTTACTCTGATATGACTCCTTCCAACACAACATATACTCAAATAGTTTTTCCTCTACCTTATTAGTAATCAAAGAAATGCAAATGAAAACAATTGACAAGGGATACCTTCTTTCTTATTGTATTTTCTTTGCTGAAAATGAAAGGAAATATCTAGAGTTGGTTAGGGCTTGGGGAAGGGATTGTAAATTGGAGCAATTGTTCTGGAAATTATTTTGGTCATGTAAATGCATTTAGACTTTATATCAGTTAGGGTCAGAGTCAGTTAGGAGATTGAAAGTGCACAAGTTATTTAAACAGAGAGATTTAATCAAAGGAAGTGTTAACTAGCAAAAGTGGCGAGCTGCCTCTAAGGGATCCAGAAGTAGCATGTGCAGAAGCCATTACATCTAGGCTAAGGAAGGACTAGGAGGGTGCTCCCATCCACAACTCAAAGCTGAGATTTAAATCTCTTTGAAGGGGCGCCTGGGTGGCTCAGTTGGTCAAGCGTCTGCCTTCAGCTCAGGTCATGATCCCAGGGTCCTGGGATCGAGTCCCACATCAGGCTCCCCACTCAGTGGGGAGTCTGCTTCTCCCTCTGCCTCTCCCCCTCCCTCCTGCTTGTGCCCTCTTTCTCTCTCTCAAATAAATAAATAAAATCTTAAAAAAAAAAATCTCTTTGAGGACCATGTGTCTACCACTGGAAAACCTAGCCATGGGTGGTGAAGAAACATTCATACAGCAGGCCATATTGATGTATAGACATGTCCATGGGATGGGGAGAAAGTGCCTAAGGCCATGGCCAGATCTACTTAGAAACAACTACTGGTGGTGGGGGGGAGAGTGTGTCTTGAGGGTGTGGTTGGAGCTGGTCTGTGAAGGCTGTGGGGCTCCCATGTTGCATTAGAAAGTGGAGGACTGGCACCCCAAAAAGGAGTGTCTTCCTGCCACTGCTGCCCTGCCCAGTGCCCTGCACTGACAAAGCCTAGCCTATCATGGGCCAACCTGTAGCAGAGAGAGTTTCGCAAGATCCAGCTCCAGTGTCACAAAACAGGGGAAAGAGGGGTTAGTTTGGAACCGAGAGACAAGAAATTGATAACTGGCACAGACTTTGACCTCCAAATTCCATTTTTTTTTTTTAAGATTTTTATTTATTTATTTGATAGAGAGAGACACAGCGAGAGAGGGAACACAAGCAGGGGGAGAGGGAGAGGGAGAAGCAGGCTTCCCGCGGAGCAGGGAGCCCGATGCGGGGCTCGATCCCAGGACCCTGGGATCACGACCCAAGCCGAAGGCAGACGCTTAACGACTGAGCCACCCAGGCGCCCCTCCATTTTTTTTTTTTTTAATTTAAGGGGATAATTAAAAGTGTGCATAAGTATTTAGCTAAAGAACGATTATTGCAGTATAGAAAAAGAAAGGGAAACAAGCTCAATGTTCAAATACTGAGAATGGCTTGAGCAAAATAGTGGTTCATCTATAAGATGAAGACATACTCATTTATAATCATGAAAGATGTCTGTATTATTAGGTTAAAAAGTGTGTTAATAACAACTTTTATATTGTGGCCCATTAAAATATTTATACATATATTTCCATGTGTTCATAAAAAATCTTTGAAAGTTTTGGTATCTTATTCATCAACTCTTCGGTACAATATCTGGCTCATGTTGTTGTTTAGTAAATATTTGTTGTTTAGTAAATATTTTGTTTGTTGTTGTTGTTGTTTAGTAAATATTTACTGAACAAATATATTGTTTTAGTTTCCTAGGGCTGCTGTAACAAATTGCCACATGCTTGGTAGCTTAAAATATCAGAAATTTATTCCTACAATTCTGGATACCAGATACCTGAAATAAAGGGCTACACTCCCTCCAAGGCTCTAGAGAAGGCTTCCTTATCTTTTCCAGCCTCTGGAGGCTCCAATATTCCTTGGCCTGTGGTGGTATCTCTCTGCTCTCTGCCTCTGCCTTCACATGGCCTTCTCCTTTGTCTATAGTTTTCCTCTCTTATAGGAACAATCGTCTTTGGAGTTAGAGCCTACCAGATAATCCAGGATGATTTCATTTTTGAGATCCTTAATGTAATTACATTGGCAAAGAACCCCTTTCCACAGAAAGTCACATTCACAGGCTCTGGGCAGATTTATCCTTTGGAGGGGTGGTGAACCAGCACTGTTCAACCCATTACATGTATGAATGAATATATAATAACATTTTATAGTGGTTTCCTTGGGTGGTAGCATTTATGAATAATCTGAATTTTCTTTTCTCCTCCTCCTCCTCCTCCTTCTTTTCTTCTTCTTCCTCTTTTTCCTTTTCTTCTTCTTCTCCTCCCCCTCCTCCTCCCCCCTCCTCCTCCCCCCCTCCTCCTCCCCCTCCTCCTCCTTTTTGCTTACCAGTATTTTTATGACTTTCATGCAAAGATCTTTATATTACTTTTGAAATAAAAAGAAAGTGAAAAAGTACTTGGCATATGAAAAATGAGGAACTACACTGAGAAGTCCTGATTTCATCATCTTGAATATATGATTGAACCCATAGTTCACAAAATCCCAAACAGCTGTACCCACTTAGAGAAGGAAACAGTAGGAGAAAATAAAGAAACTCAGGAGGAGGGGCAAATTCATCACAGGAGACCTCTGTTCATTTATGCTCCAGGGCAAACCTAAAGAGTTCCCAGCTGAAATCCTCGCCTAGCCTTCTGGGCATCTGAGTTAAGCAAACCTGTGTCTATGCAACACTCACCATCTATAGCCACAAACCAAGTTTGGAGTCTCCCTGCATTGTTTTATTTCAGTGCAGACGTCCCCCTCCTCCTTTTTCTCCTTATTCTCTTGCTCTGATTTCATTGATGAATTCCTAGGAAGATGTTGCTCCATTAAAATAAGAAGGTCTGTGATGTCAAAAGGCATTTTAAAAAACTCTCAACTTCTTTTACTGAGGCAATCTTTCCGGAAAGAAAGGAAAACAAGCAAATGTGGGCGTAATTATCTTTTTATTTCTCTTAAAGCTGTAGATGTTTTATTTCCAGCGTCTTTTGAAAATTAATCTTTTTTTTTGTTTTTGTTCTTAAGCTTAAAGTTTAAAGCTAGACTAAAACATGGATGAATATCAAATGCTGAACTCAAGATTCGAAGTGTCTTCTGGGTATGAGATTACTTTTTAAAATTCAGGTTAGGGGCGCCTAGGTGGCTTAGTCGTTAAGCGTCTGCCTTCGGCTCAGGTCATGATCCCAGGGTCCTGGGATCGAGCCCCGCATTGGGCTCCCTGCTCCGCGGGAAGCCTGCTTCTCCCTCTCCCACTCCCCCTGCTTGTGTTCCCTCTCTCAGTGTGTCTCTCTCTGTCAAATAAATAAAATCTTAAAAAATAAAATAAAAAATAAAATTCAGGTTAATTAAAAATAATAATCACCTATTAATGTAAAGAAAAAGAGAGCATTTATTATGATCCTTAAAGTCATTGTCTGAGGTCAGATTGATACTTTGTAGTGACATTAACACGTTGAGATGTCAGTTAACATATTATAAATGAATAATAATGAATGAGTGACTAACCGAAATGTAAGAACGGATCATGCTTTTTTTTTTCATAATTGAAATATTTTTATTTTATGTACAAAGAGTTAGCATGAAGGTAGGTATTTTGGATATCTGCAGTAAGGTGTATATCTTGGATGACCCATTGAAGGAAGTTCACTTAATCCAACTTAATGAACCTGTATCCTTTGCTTACCTGTGCAAACACTGGTGGCTCATATCGAGACCGTATATCCGGATCAGACTGTGCTGGTTTAAGCAGGTGCAACAGGAACGAGAACGCTGGCTGAATTTTCTCCACTCCAGTAGGGCTGCTGGTGACCCATCTTGCTTTCTTGGAAGCAATGCGGCAAAAAGATAGTAAGATACTAGATACTAAGAAAAACTAGGACAGTTTTTCTGTTAAGGGCCAGACAGTAAATATTTTAGGCTTTGTAGGTCAGATGGTCTCTGACGCTGTGATTCGACTCTGCCATTGTAGTAGGAAAGCAACCACTGATAGATAATACATAAACGAAGGAGCATGGAGCATTTATTGGAGCATTCCAATAAAACTTTATTTACAAAACCAGGTGGTGGGCCAGATTTACTCCATGGGTAGTAGTTTGCTGACCCCTGAAAGAGAACCTCAGAGAGTTGCAGTAGTATACCAATAATAGTGGCTCTCCAGAATCAGAGAAAGCAGATTTTTATCTGCTCTGTTGTTTCCTTGTAAGAAGAAAACACCAACGTATTGGCAGATCTATGTGCTTTTTTTGGGAAGATTAATTTGGGTTAAATGATGATTGACGCAAAAGGAAGAATGAGAAAATGAGCCTCTGTATTTGTGAAATAAATGGTTTGATTCTCAGAAACAAGAATCTTTTCAGTTAATTCTATTGGCAATACTTTTGGCCATTATACTCTGGGAACACATTTAATACTTGCCTTGTAAGTTCATCTTATTATTATTTAAGAAACATTTTTTTAAGTAGGCTCCACACCCAGGGTGGAGCCCAATGTGGGGCGTGAACTCACAACCCTGAGTTCAAGACCTGAGCTGAGATCAAGAGTTGGATGCTCAATCGACTGAGCCACCCAGGTGCCCCATAAGTTCAACTTATTATATGAAGCTTTTGCCTTACAGAGTTATATGTTGAATGATTGTGGTTTATGCCATAATATAGCTGAATTGGGAAAATAATCAGTAATGACATACGCAAGGGATTTAAATGAATTACTTTACGTATGATTTATTCATCCTTGTTCATTTTTTTCCTACATAATATGTGATTGCAAGATAAAATTGAAGAGGAAAGTAAAACAATAGAAATGAGTGATATTTTGGAGGGATTGTTGATGGAATATGATTATATTCTGGATTAAAAGTGATAAAAAAGAAAAGAAAAGAAAACAAAACAAAACAAAACCCAGGGAGGACTGAGCACATTAACTGGAAAGTGAATTGCTTTGAGTAAGAATACTTGTATTTGGTAGTGTTAGTTAGTTGAGGAAATCCCCAACTTCCTACATCTTCACTTTGAAATTGGATGATTTAATGCTCATTCAACCAAATCAAATAATACATGCTAACTCATGTAGACTCTTAATATCCTTTGCACCAGTTGGGTTTTCTGGGATGCAGAAATGCAGAGATAGGAGTGCAAAAGATTTACTGCCCAGAGGGAGCCATCTGACTGCAATGTGGATCTGACGGTCTCTACTAGTCGGGTGAGGAGCTCTGTAGCAAAGAGTTCCTGTTAAGGGAGTTCTGTGTTGATGGGGATTTTGTGCCATGCATTGCTCAGTCATTGACAGGACTGCCCTAAGAAGTGGTCTTGGCTACCATTGCTTCACTCAGTTAATGGCTTTAGAAGTTGAAATGGAGCCAACAGCTGGAGGCTATCAACTAGCCATACAGCTAGGCAGTGAGTCCTTTCTTTAAGGGGGGTCTGAGGGGCACATCTCTAGGTTTGACACATTCTTTTAACTTTCTGACTCTTCCTTTCAAGTCTCATTAGCTGATTTATCTTCCTCTGCCCTTTGCAGTGAGGTTCCCAGAAATCTCTGCTCGTTCCTCTCTCTATGCTGTAGATTCTTTCTAGAAGATTTCTTCCACTTACATGGCTCTAATATGGCTTGTTATTCTCACCTATGCCAGGGATTACCTATACATTTATAATAATTTGGTGTATAAGATAGAATTACAGTTGGGGGCATAAAACATAAAGCGCAAATAACAATGGTTTAAATGTAAAATGAATTTGGATATTCTCAGTCCAGAGGTGGAATGGTGGCTCCCTGTCCAGAAACCCAGGATCCTTCTATCATTCTACCCTGAAATCCTAGTGTATGGCTTCCATATTCAAGATCACATCATCATCAAAATGGCTGGTGAGGCTCCAGCTATCACATCCTTGATCTTTGCAGAAGAAAAATGGGAGAGTGGAAGAGCAGAGAGAGCCTACCTCCCATCTGAGTCATCCAAATTTAAGTGGTTTTTCTGGAAGTCCCTTACAACATTCCTATTTACATCTTTGGTTACACCATAGTCACATGTCTACATCTAGCTACCAGGGAAGCTAGAGATGTAGGGTTTTTTTTGTTTGTTTGTTTTTTGTTTTTTTAAATTCTAGCCGCTGTAGGAGAGAAAAGCATGCAAGAAGAGGGTTGACATGGAGTTTGAGGACCTATATCCATAGTATCTTTCACACTCCCAAATAGGTGTTTCCTGATCATAAGTTTCTTCTGAGTTGAAAACATGTATTCTTCTGTCTCTTAGACATTTCCACTTGGATGTCCCAAAGGCAACTCAATTTGAACATGCGCTAAACTGAACTCCATTATATTGAACCATAATAATGATTATGTTTCCTCCTATATAATTATGCCACTGACTACCTGGTCATCCAAAATCCCTCATTTCATACTCTTCTTTTCTCCTCACTTTCCATATTCAATCTGTCTCATAGTCTTGTGAATGCTTTCCTAATTATTTTTCAAATTTTCTTTTCTTCCCCATTGCCACTGCCAGGATCTTGGTTTAGGACCTCATCATTTTTAGGCTCGAGGATTTTTATACTGCTTTATTCATCTCAGTCTTGAACCTTCTGATCCATTCTTCATGCTGTTGCTGAAGATGTTTTTGCAAAATGTAAATCTGATCACATGGCTCCACAGCTTAAAATCTTACACTGTCTACACAACAAAGGCCAAACTCTTTAGGAAGGCAGGTCTCATGGTCTGATGACTATTCTCAGTTTGGCTTTTTCTCTGGCCACTTCCTGTTGTACATCTTGTATCTCATCCATGTTGTTTTATACCTATATGCCATTGCAAAATAGCTAGACAGAGATAAGCCCCCTTAAGACATAAATCTTAAGTTCTGTCTTTCCTGTCATCACAATGACCCCCCACCCTGCCCTGGAAGCTCTAAGTTAAAACTCATGTTCTTCTAATGACGCTCAAAGGGGTTTTTAATCTTTAGGAAGATTACAAAAGGCTGGCTGATTTTAGGGGAAAGATGATGAGTTTGGATTGCAACATGTTGCATTAAGCTGATGATCTGAAATCCAAATGGAGGCAGAGTTAGGAGAGTCTGGGGGTTGGAGAGAAATTTGGAGATAAGGATTTTGATGAGGTCAGCATAGACTTCACAATATATTCTGTGAGTATGGCTGAGGTAGAGAGTTTTGAAGGAATGCTTCAAAGTATTGGACTGCAAATAATACAAATACAGCCAATAGCTGTTCACATACATCTAGATCTGTTGTTATTCAGGCAGGTGGGTAGTTGCTGGTGCGGCAGTTCCTTGATGTCAGGGTCAGTCTTGGCTTCTGGACTCTTCTCTTGACCTTCCGTCATGGTGGCAAGATGACATTGTCCAATGGTTCATGTTCTTATGTGGCAATATCCCAAGAAAGAAGGGATGGACAGGAAGAAATGGTTTTCTCCTTATGTGCCTCTTTTATAGGAAATACAAGATTTCCCAGAACACCTCAAAGGTCTTCCCCTTATCATTGATCAGAAATAAGCCACATGCCCATCCCTCCACCAATCACTGTTAAATGGGAACAGTTTGCCATGACTGGGTTGAGCACCCTGTTCTGTTAGATAGCAAGTGAGAACGGCAACCGTAAGTGCTTGCCACAGATTCTGTCAAGACCCAGGACTGGATCACAGTTTTGAGAGGATGAACATGGAACTAAGATAGGAAAAAGACAGGTAAATAGGCTGGTGGTGTTGGTCAGGTAGCCCTCTTAACATAAAAAGAGGGGTCAGAAAATGGTTAATGGTGTCAAATGTAGAAATTCAAGAAGAATGACTGAACAAAGACTGAAGAATATGACATGCAGAAATTGTTGGTGAACTTTAGGAGCAATGCCTTCCATTGGATGCTTGGGTTGAAAGCAGAAAGTCATGGAGTAAATGGAGGAATCCAATGACCTGGACATACAGGTAGAACATGTACAATGACGTCAAGTTTTTGATGGTGAATGGAAGGCAGGTGAGAGGGCAGGGCAGCTAGCTGTGGGCATCAAGTACAGTGAAAAGTGAGAGGTATTTTACAACAGGGAGATCTGGGTTCATGATAGGTGGGTGGGAAGGAGTCAGTGGGGAAAAGGAAATAGAAAGCATGGAAGAAATGGAGAACAAGTGATGTCCCAGATGCTATGGAAGATAGAAGTGAAAAGTTCACTGTTTAGAGGAAGAAAAGCACATGATCAGAGGCTGGAGGGAAGGATGACAAAAGCTGGTGGATATTTTGAGAGGATGACAAAAGAAATACAAAAGCTTAAAATGGATCTTAGAGAAGCAGGAGGTTTGGCCATCTCTGGAACTTACTGAGGCCTAAAAGTGGAGAGTAGATAGAAGGAAGAAATGGGTTAGAAATGATGGACTGAGGAGAGAAGAGGAGATCTGAAACATCAAGAATTAGGAACAGTTTATAAGTCTAGAACAGAAATTAAAATAAGAGGAAAAAAAAAAAACAACTCCTGGGAAATTAAATTTGATGACCAAAGGGAAAAGGAAGCCAGAAACCTATAAATTTCCCTAAGAAGGGAAGGATTTATAGATGAAGAAAAATTTGATGTGGAAAATCCATTTTTGGCTTTTCCCAGGCTCCTGCTGTTTGTGAAATAACAAATAATTTTTCTCAAACCCCAAATGTTTCAATTTCCTCAGTTGAAAGATGCCATGTTACCGTGATACTATTTATAAAGTGAGGCTTTGTTTGCTCAATCTTACTCAGGATGACAAAGCTGAAAATAAGTCTCTGGGACAGAATTCAAGTCAATTAAATCAAGGATACATATAAGGTACACATCATCTGTGTCAGACACGAGGCTTTGAGATGACTTAAAATATAATACCCTTTAACCCGCCTTAATTGGAAAGAGTTAAATAATAAACATAAGAATCAGACAGATGGAGATGAAAATATCACCTTTTCCCCCCACAAACCGCTGTATTGGAGGGCAGGGTTAATCTGGCCTGTAGACTTGTTTACACTCCTCTGGATCAAACTTGCATCCCTCTCCCAAACTGGAGGCCTTCTTTGCTGGAATGATAAACTTTCTGGATGGCCAAGAAGACGTGAGAATTCAGTGAGAATACAGGTGAACAATAGGTGGCTGTTTCCTCAAACAGAGAATGAGCCCACTCAGATCCTTTTGCCAAACTCATGAATCAAGGAAGTCATGTTCTGCTTCCCTGGAAGGGGGGGTCATTGAGGGGGAAAGAGAGAGTCCTGAGTCTAATTAATGTCCTTCCCACGGAATGCGTATTAAGTATCCCTCCCCAAACAAGGCACTGTGTCAGGCGCAGGGGTTCAAGGGGATATAAAGATAAATAAGACATGCCCCAAGATTCAAGAACTTACAGTCTAGCATGAGAGAGAAGAAATATCCTGGTGGACAGACAGAAACACAGAGACCCAAGGGCATAGGGCAGGTGGCATTTGGTGTAGGGGGAGGGAAAAGGGGTAAATGGAAGTTGAAAGGACCCAGAAGGTAGAGGCCCTCACAAGCTTTACTAAGGAGTTTGGTCTTTATGAGACAGGACATTAGAAGGCATGGGAAGCTTCTGAGCAGAGGAGTGGATAAATGGGTGGGAGAGTGTAGGATGGTCGAGAATGGAGGACAGGTTCAGGGTGAGAGGCAATAAAAACTTGAATAAGGCGCTAATCAAGAGAAACGTTGGAGATAGAAACCACAGTGGAGGGTTGGATACAGGGTATCAAAAAACACAGGGCAGTTAAAGTATCTTCCAAGGCAAAGCAGGGAAATGGGAAGACAGGGCGTTTGGTTTTGTATACGTTGAGTTGGATAGTTTGGAAAGGTCTGCACTTTTCTAGAAGGGAGTTAGAAATAAAGAAACACACATGGACAACAGTAAATAAACGAGCATTTACTATGTGGAGAGCCCTGTCCTAGGTACTGGAGACCCAGCAATAAAGCTGTCAGATCTTGTCCGTGTGCTCATACAGTTTACAGTTGATCCACACCATTCCCATCTGTGAGTGGGGGCCCCTTGACCCTCCTCCTAACTCTTTGCCAGGCATTTCTGGGAATCTCCAAGCAGATGGGCCCAGCAACCAGTGTATGCCCTGCAGTGGCCACATTGCCCTGTCCTGCTCACAATCCCCTGCTCCAGCCCACTTGTTCGTCCTATTCCTGTGGCCCCAAACCTCTGCGCTCCTGAGGGCATCAGTGTCACCGGCAAGGGTGCGACTCTGGACTGGGCTTTGTCTGTACCGCTGTGTCTCCTGGGCTTTGCCAAGGTCCACATTTTCCGTCTGGACTTTCACGATACATGGTCTTCCCTCCCCATGGAGTTCCAAGGGACCCAGCGCAGTGGGGGGGGGGGGGGGTAGGCACAGACATTGTTCTAGTCTCCTTCAGGCTTCCGTTAGCACTTCTTTAGTTCATTTCCAAAATTTCCTCTTTCAAAATAGGGAGCTCCCGTGCCTATGAAAGGAAACAATAGAGGGGTATGTATGTATGTGTGTGTATATGTGCATGTGTGCATACATGTGTGTATGTGTGTATGTGTGTATGTGTGCAGGCAGGCATGTATGTGTGTGCATGTGTGCGCCCATAAATGCATGTGTCTGCACATGTGTGTGCATGTGTACATGTGTGCATATGTATGTACACATGTGTGTGCGTGTGAATATCTGTGTGTATATATGTGGGGGGGGCGTGCGTGTATGTGCGTGAGTACATGTCTATCCTAGCAGCAGGCAGATCAAAATACTTGGCTACACAAGTAATTGCAACAAAGTAGAATGACTGTGGTGTGAAGGGAGGTAGGGGAACTCTGGAAGTAGAGGAGAGGGGCGCTATAAGACTCTAGGACAGAGATTCCCAAGTTTTGTGGGTCCACAAAGTTCTTATGGTCTTAGTAACTCTTTCCTAGCATCCTAGACCCAAAGAAATACCTAGGAGTTCTGCTTATTTAATGGTCAGGTTCAAAACACTAAGTATTCAGGTCCTAATGATTTGGTAGCTGTTTTTCTTTTTTTTTTTTAATACACATAAATAGAAAACATTTTTATTTTATTCTTAAAAACTATTATAATTGACCCTTGAGCAGTTGGACTGCATGGGTCCATTTATATGCAGTTTTTTTTGTCAGTAAGTATAATACTGTAAATGTATTTTTTCTTTCTTACGATTTTCTTAAATTTTTTCTTTAGCTTACTTTATTGTAATAATACAGTATATAATGTGTATAACATATAAAACACGTGCTATTTGTTTATGTTCTCGGTAAGGCTTCTGGTCAACAATAGGTTATTGGTAGTTAAGTTTTTGGAGAATCAGAAGTTACAGGGAGATTTTTGACTGCACAGGGCCAGGTGCCCCTGACCCCCGTGTTGTTCGAGGGTCAGTTAGTTCTTGCTAATGACATGCGTGTGTCTGTTGAGCTACACAACTTCTTGAACCTTGGAATCAGATTGGACACCGTCATTCACCCTCATGAGCCCTTTCCACATTGATTTCCATGTGGTGGTCCTTGCCTTTTTAAATCACATCAACTGCCCCAAATCTAACTTCTCTCAAATTTAATGTCACCGAAAGGAATGTAGTGATCTAATGTTGAAACTGCAAAATACTTTTAACTAGGACCTCTCACAGTGGCCAACAGACGTCGACCATCATTGGATTTCCCTTGAAATGTAAAGATATCCCAGAGTTCTCCTTGTGAGTTCATTACAGTGCCCTCGGGCACCTTGACCCATCAGTGTAGGGGGATCAAGGAGGGCCTCTGGGACAAAAGGAGGTTTGAACCAAGACACTAACAATGAGAAAAAGTAGTCCAGGTCAAGGGGTGCTTGTAGCAACCTGGCAAGGAGGGTAATGTTTGTGAGGAAGTCTCATTCATGAAGGAATGTGATGCGCTTGAGCAACTTATCTGCATTTTAGAGTATTTATCCTATCTGATTTTATATATAAATATATATATTCTTTGTAATATATATTATAATTATATATTGTAATATACATTATTTATGTTTTATATATTATGTATTATAATATATATTACTACATATATACAGTATACATATGTATATATACTCATATCCAATTGTTCTCTCACTGCTGTGGGGGACAAGTAAGGTTGCTCCCTGGGCATGAGCCATAGAGGGTGTTCAGCTGAGGCTGCAAATCTTGGATTTGTAGCAGAACCAGTTGGCATGGTTTTTGAATTTCCTCCAGCCATATTTGGCAGTCTGGGAACAGGAATAGAGAAAATAGATGGTTGGCTTTATTCAGCGTGAGGAATTGGCAAAATAGATGGGGCCAAAAATCAAGGGGTCTGAGGATGTGAAAATTTAGAAAGTTCACTATCTTAACCTCAAAACCTGATTTACACAATGCTTTGCAGGGAGGTACTATTGGCAGGGAGCCCTCTGTGGCTCTTCATCCCTGATTTGTAAAATCCTGTGATGACATGTCTGGATATAGGTCTCTTTTAGCTTCTGATGCTGGACCCCTAGTATGGTCATTCACAGGAGGGTCTCCTTTCACTCTTGTAAATATATATTTTTCTACTTGTTGTTTTCTGTTTGGAACTAGAGCTCACGTTCCCATTATTTGGCTGTTAGACCTTCTGGACTGATCTTTTCTCTCGTGTCTCTTCTCTCTCCACCTAATATTTTTCAACTCATTATTTCTGTTTGGTTTTTTTCCCGGAAAAGAAACTAGGATGAACTTTATCTTCAAGTTCACCCATGGAAATTTTTATTTGAGGTTCTTTATATTTACTTCTTTGCTCTCTGATAAATAAATTTTTGTTTTATGGGTACATTATCTTCTCATAGCTCTCCAAGGATGTTATTTAGCATTTAAAAAAAGTCCTGCACTCTGTTTTCCTTCCTTCCTTCCTCCCTCCCTCCCTCTGTCCCATCCTTCCTTTCCTCCCTCCTTCCCTCCTTTTCCCATCCTTTCTCCATTCCCTCTGTCTCTGTCTCTTTGTCTCTGTCTTTGTCCTCCTCCTCTCTTCTTCTTCTTCTTTTTTTTTTTAATAATTAGCCCAAGTTCTGGGCATATTGAGAAATAAGGCAAAAAAATAAGGTAGATGTGAGATCAAAATACCACTTTTGTTTAACTATTGGAAAGTTCAGGTAAGGATATGGCTTAGAGTGAGAGCCAAGTGGGCCTGACTAAACCTCAGATTTGTAGACTTCTGTACTCAGTCATGGACAAAGCTGGACCGAGAGAGTCCTCCTCTCATGGTAAGACTTACATTGGGGAAGAGCAGGAGAAAACACTCCCTCTGTTAGACAGACTGTCCTCCAAAAGGAAAGAGTAGAGCTGAACAAAATCTGGGCAGTTGTTCTTCCTCAATTTACCATTCCTGCTCTGTAGGAGGATCAAGTGAGAGATTGGGAGAGGCCAAGAGTGTGTCACATTTCCAATTGGAAGGAGACACCAGAGCTTGGTAAGTTTCCCAGCTAATGTCTCCTTGGAGCAGAGGGTGATTGCCTGGCTTCTGACATTCTGTACCTAGGAGAAGGTGGAGCAGGTGAAGGTGTTGGCTGTTATGAATATTGACTTCCATCTTATCCTCCAGGATTACTCCTTGTGTCCCCCTCCCACACTCTGTGATACCAGGGGTCTCTAGTTTCTGAGTCTCTCTGAGGTCCTCCCCAGTCCTCTGCTTTTTTTCATGGCCTTGTGCCCTGTTAAATAAGTTACTCCTCCGCTTGCTTTCCATTCTGTACAACTTTGTTGCTCTCTCCCACTCATGGATATTCCTTCTCCTGGAGTCTCTGTCCTGGAGAATTTATATTTTCATTCCTTTTCTGTGTAAAGGGGTGCACAAAAGCAGAAGCTCTGGATTCTTACACTCACTTTGCCACAAACTAACTATAGGACTTTGGACACTTGTTGTAAGGTTTAAATGTTATAATATGTGTAAGATGATCAGATCCATGACTGACACAGTGATAAACGTTAGTTACCATCATCATAACCTCATTGTCTTCTTAGTGGAGTTTTGGGCAGGGTAGGATGTAAATGTGAGTGTTCTATCACCATCTTTGTAGGTGGTCTTCATGATTCTCACTTTTACTGGTGTTTCATCCAGACTGTCATTTCCATGAAGGCGGGGTCCATATTTCTCTTATCCTTTACTATATGCATTGCACTTGGCACACCACATAGCATGTAGTATGTGTTCAGGCAATATTTGTGGGCTAATTACTGAAAACAGATTCACTCATAATGCTCCTTGTAGGAGGCAATATTGTGCAGGACTTAAGAACATGGGCTTTTGAATCAGCCTTGTTGAGCTTGAATTATTGCTGTGTCATTCACTGGTTGTATAACCTTGGACACTTTCTTAATTTGTCCAATTCTCAATCTCTTCACATGTAAAATGAGGATGAAAATAGTGCCTACCTCCTACAGCTAATATGAAGACTAGAAGTAATAAATTCTGTGAAGCACTTAGTATAATGCCTGGCACATAGTCATCACTCAATAAATATGAGCTGCTATTATTGTTGTTATTCTAATTGTTTCTTTTCTACATGCCAGTCATGGGGCTAGGCACATATAGATGCATCATTTATTGAGTATTTGGGGTTTCCTGTACTTAATACCAGAGTAGTAAAAAGTGTGGTTTCTAGAGTCTAATGGCCTGGGTTTGAGTTCAGGCCTCAGCTGAATAATCTTGAGTGAGTTAGTTAAGCCTCACTACCAATGTTTGGAGAATGAGGGTAGTCATGAGGCAACCCCCATAAAGCCCTTAGCACATAGTAAGCTCTTAGCACATAGTAAGTACATGCTCAGTAAATGCTAGCGATGATGATGATGGAGAAGGTGGTGATGACAGGGACAGTGATAATGGTGACGGTGATGAAGAGGACCCTGATAATTATGAGGATGTCAAGAAAGATGGTTGGGACAACAGTGATGTCTATGGCCATGTTGATCATGATGCCCATGACGAGGATGCCTATCCTGTCTTGAGAAGTGCTAGAGGGCAGAGGGGTTAAATATCCATCTGTCTTCCTGATTGTGTGACCTTGGACAAACTACTTTCTCTCCTTAAACTTCAGCATCCTCATTCATAAAAACAGCAACTATTCCATGGGGCTGTTGGGAAGTTAGGAAGGGACACTATATATCATTAATTCCAGGCTGCATATTGTTCATAGCTTCACATTTCTGCAACCAGGGATGCATCTTGCAATTCCTGCCAGATAGTTGAGCATAAGTTTGACATTTATGCAGCAAGTATTCATCATTGGAGATATGACCACAGCGCCATATTTTTTCTTGCAAAACAATGACTGGTTCACGAGATCTAAGAAAGATATTCAGGAGTAGATAAAAGCCATGTTATTTATTTATTTTTTCCTGAACTACATGCAGGAGGCTTTCTTATCCCATGCCAAGTAATGCAATTGAAAGCAGGAGAAATTGTGAAATTCCACAGACCCAGATGAAAGACATTTCAAAGCAATGAGAAGCTGTTGTGATTGATTGTAGCAGGATCAAGACAGCATTAACATCAAAACTTGCAGAATGGGTGTCAGTGTTAAAAGAATAGCCCAGAGGAGGATCTTTGATAGCGTGAAGGGTGATTTTGTGTGGAAAGACGTGAACATTGACGACTCTGATTTGAAAACCAATTTAGAACATTCAGACTGCGAATGTTTGATTTCTCTTGTATTTTTTTCTCATTAAGACACGCAATATATAGTAAACAATTGCTAAATTGTAGGTCTAAAGCAGCTCTTTCAATAGGTAGACAGTAAAAATTCATCTCATAATTTTCTTGCCAATGTCTTATTTACTTTTAACAGGTGTAGAAAATAATGGTATGTCCTTTGGCTGATGGCATTTCAGATTTGACGAAAAACAGCAATACATGTAGAATTCTCTGCACCGTGCCATGGTTACTTTATTTTTGTCCTATTTTACCTCAGTAAGATTTACAAAAACTTAGAAAAAATATATTCCTGTTGTAGCCAGTCTTCAAGAAGCTTCCCAGTGGTTCCTGACTCCTGGTTTTCGTGCCTTTACGTGATCCCTTTCCACACTGAATAGGGCTCGGTTGTGTGGCTAATAGGACATCTCAGAAATGATAGAGCATGGCTTCATAGGCTAGGTAATTCAAATGTTGTCGAGTCCATCTTACTGTCTTAGATCACTCATTCTGGGGGAAACCAGCTACTGTGTCATTAGACAGTCCTAAGTAGGGGGTATATGATGAGGAAATGAGCCCTTTTGCCAAAAGCCACAGTGATTATAAATATTTATGTAAATAGCATCATTCTCTTTGTGTGTTTCTATAACCTACTTTTTTATACAATAAGCTTGTGAATCACCTTCCATGTTAATAAATAGAGACCATTATTGGGAATGAATGCAAAGTACTCCTTTGTAAGTATCTGCCATATTTTGCTTATCTAATCCCTTATTAATGGACTTTTAAATGACTTCTAATTTTTTTGTCCTGTAAAGGATGCAGCAATAAACATTCTTCTATAATTGCTAGACTTGCGACTGCTAGTTAAAAAGTATGCTCATCCACATTCTGATATGTGTTGGCAAGGCACCCTCCAGAGGTCTTGCCCACCACTGTTTTATTTTTACGTAATAAAATTGATCTCTTTACTTTTTGAGTTCTGCTACTTCAAAACTTAGTAGAGTATTTGTTTCTGTTCTACCACAGTAATTTGTTTCAAAGATTTGGCATAGCTTTGTGTCATTTTTCTGTAATTTGACTAAAAAGATAAAACTTTAACTAGAGCACATAGGCTTTTGATTTCCTTCTTTATTAGGAATAAAGAAAACATATTTTCTTCAAGGGTCAGGTGGTTGAGGTAGGGTTTATTTTGGATAAATCTGTATTTACTATTCTTATTTCTACAAGTTATTCGTGACTCATTCTTGGAATAAATGCAAAAACAAGCACATAGAAAGAGATAAATAAAAAAGCTCATGTTCTTCAACCGTCTCTCTACCATCAAATCCACTCCAGAGGTAATTGGTTTTATGACTTTGGTGTGTACCCTTCCGTTCATTTTCTTTTGTATTTACATATATAACATGTGCATAGAAAAACACATAGATCTGTTGTGTGTTGGCTTTAATATAAATGTGATCATCATATATATTTTGCAAAGTGCTTTTTCCACCCAGTACTATGACATGGTGGCCTCTGACAGTTTCTTTCTTCATTTCCAGACTTACCTCATTCCCCTTAACGGATATAGAGTATCTCCTAACATGGATGCACCATAGTTTATTTAACCTTTTCCAGCTGGTGGACATTTAGGTTGTTCCACTATTAAAAAAGATAATGCAGTCAGAAACTTTGTATTCATGTCTCTTTTGGGGACTCTTTCTCTAGGAGAGATAATAGAAGTGGAATTATTCCATCAAAGGAGAAGCATATTTGAAATATAGTTTTATTTATATCAATGTTTCTCCACCATTTTTTCATTATTACCCCCTGCTAAGAGAAAATTAAGTTAAACAAATATAGTAAATTTGGGATGCCTGGGTGGCTCAGCCGGTTAAGTATCTGCCTTCAGCTCAGGTCATGATCCCGGGATCCTGGGATCCAGTCCCACATCGGGTTCCTTGCTCAGTGGGGAGCCTGCTTCTCCCTCTCCCCTGCAGCTCCCCCTGCTTGTGCTCTCTCTCTTTCTGACAAATAAATAAATAAATAAATCTTTAAAAAAAAATCCAAATTAGTAAATTAATGACTTAAATTAATTAAAATCAAAATAAATTAAATTTCACCCTGATGAGACAAATCAAGTGCTAAAGAATAAGAGGTAGAGTTGAACATTGTCATATCTAAGATATTTTTTGCCTCCAAGGACCATTTTTTGCCCCCTGGAGGGCAATATTGCCCCCGCTGAGAATGCACGATTTGGATCAACACAAGCTGACAACTTTTTTGTCAGGTGAACATATTGAGAAGACATCTCTTTCTTGAGAGGGCTGTAAGATGCCACATTTAGGTCTTGAACTCTTGCGGCAGTCAGGCAGTCAGCACTTGTGGCTTGCTGGAACCCTTAAAAAATATTTACCGAATTGAACCGAATGTTGACAACACAACGTCCAAGAACATTATCATGTTTGCCATGAAGCAGAGCAGAGAGACACTGCTAATTTGTTCTCCTTCTTCAGCCATTAATTGGTATTGTCAAGAACCCCTAGAACATCACTACATAATTCACAGAGGGAAAACACACGGAAAAGAAATAATTGAGCTAGAGGCTGTCACTCCTGGAAGCTTGCTCACGCATTCCTTTTAAACATAGCTTTGCATGTTTAAGGAGAATGGAATCTGGCCCAGGAGGCTCAAGTCCTTTGAAATGTGCTTTGCAACAAGTAGGATGGCAGGAAAACCAAGCCATTGCTTTGGTTATGGGAGAAAAACTTTGATGGCTTTGAAAGAAATTGGGGCCCTTCAACATTGGAAAACTGCAACATGAAAGGCATGACATGTAGACACAATTACTTTTAGCTCTGTAGCATGAACCTAACAATCATACCCATGTGAAAGGAAGGGGGTATTAAACAATCACAGAAACAAGACAGAAGTCATTAGCGGGGAGGCTTGGAATAGGGACACAGACACGGTTGCTATCCTGGTGCTGTGTGTGGGTGGGGGGCTGTGGCCGCAGGAAGGGAAGGAGGCTTATGTGTTACGTGCCTCTGTGTTTTGGAAAAGCTGTGTTCTGATCTTTCTGCCCTGCACCGGCTGTGTTATCTTGGGCAAAACGCTTGGTGACTCTGGTCCCCAGCTGAGCTGCAGGGAGCTGGAAGCCAAAAGGTTTTGCTCAAATCACTTGGGTGGAGAGATTTAGTGTCAAAACATTTAGAACTGCAGCTGAGAGCTAATAAAATGCTAATGTTGGAATGAGGAGGCTTCCTGGAGTTGTAAGGAACGTTTTTATGCATGTGTGAATGTTTTTATTTCCATAGTTATGGTTTCACTTTAATGTAGATTAGAAAAAAATACAAGCACTTCAAACCACTGATTTCATAGACAGTATTTATTGCTTAGGATGTAGCTTTTAAAAAACAAATTCATTGTAAATTGATTTAAGTAAAAATAATATGTAAGCGTTGTATATGGAATTTTTTTTTTTTTTTAAAGAGTGAAGATGTTTCTGGAATGAATAAAGTTTGGGAACAGTGATTTATGCCGTTCCTCCCTGCGACTGGCTACACTAGCTACCATTTAGTGTGCACCTGTCAGAAGTGGTTAAAATCATTCACTATGTCTTCTGTAGCTGGAAAGGAAGAACGTGGAAGGAATTTCCAAGATGATTTCAGCGCCCTTGTTAGGTATCCAAAATGCAAAACACTTCTTAAAAATAGTAAAAGCTACCGTCTATTGAGGGTGCACTGAGCCGAGCGCTATTCTAAATGTTTTATGTATGCGGTTTCATTGAATCCTTACAACAACCCTAGGAACTAAATTCCATTATGATTATCATTGTCCCCATTTTACAGATGAGGAAATTGAGGTCCAGAGAGCACTTTGCTTAAGGGTCTGGAGCTAGTAAGTAAAGAGGGCAGGATTTGAACACAGGCAGACGAACTCTGGAGCCTGCCCTGTTCTCCATGCTCATTATATGATTCTACACAACTCCCACCATGAAACATCCCTCTTGCTGGAGCAGTGGGGGCCTCATTTTTTTTTAAGACTTTATACTTTTTAGAGAAGTTTTGTGTTTAAAGCAAACTGAGAGGAAGGCACAGAGATTTCCCATAAACTGCCCCTCCCCCCCGCCGTCACTCCCCCAATGCATGGCCTCTGAACATCATTCCCTAGAGGGGTACGTTTGTTACACCTGATAAATCCACACTGACCCATCATCTTCACCCAGAATCCATAATTTACCTTAGGGTTCACTCTTGGTGTTATTGTGCGTTTATGGGTTTGGATGAATGTATAATGACACATACCCCTCATTATAATATTGTACAGACTATTTTCACTGTCCTCAAGATCGTCTTGGGGCATTTTCACTTTGCCTTGAGGGGGGGCCCAAGATCCAGCATTTCTAACAAGCTTCCAAGTGACATAGTTCCTGCAGGTCCTCGGATCACACTTCGAATAGAAAGAACCTTTTGTTTTTGCCGGAGGCATGGTTCTTGTCCTTTCTCCACTTACACTGTCTCCATGGCATCAACTGAGCTCAGCGTGTGCATGAAGTTGGCTACAAATTCATGGCAGTGAAACAGGATATTTGGCAATCGGAGGGGAGCCAGATTCAGCACATATGTGTCTATGGATTTCTCCTTTCCTTCAGTTTGTTGGCTAAAAAGGAGGCATATTTAGCATCTCTCCAAGAGAAAAGCAAACAATGGCCTCAGATCCACAGGGCACAAAGGCGTAGCCCTCTCTTTTTAGGGAAAAAGGGTTCCTAATACACTTGGAGAGGGTTCAGCATTGGTCTTGGGCTGCAAACTGGTTTTTAACTTTATGTAACATTTTGGCCCTTTTCCTAAGTAGAAGTGTTTCGAAATTGTTTGACGTCCCTGCTCTGGGATGTCTATAAAGAGACAAATTGTCCTTTCTTATGAGCTGACTTGGCAGGAAAGCATGGCCTGTCCCTCTTGCTGTCCAGAAATCTCCTAAACTTATGGCCTGCAACCTCTTCCTTTTGATCTTTTCCCAGGGTCCGCTTTGAGACTGGAGTCAGCCAGTCATGCTCTCCTGGTTTGCATTCAATTGTAGAAAATTGTCCTAGGTGTAACTCTCAGCCCAGAAGCCTCAGTGTACGAGAAGAACAATTTATATTTTTGAAATTCAGTCTAATTTCCATTTCAAGCCTCCATGTCACCAGGGTAGAAAACATTTAATTGCAGTTAACTTGGGGATTCTTCCTACTCTAGGATTGTACTTAAATGTGGGGGAGCTAGATGTCTGATGATCTTAGCTACTCTTTCATGTATTCTTTTTATATTTATTTTTATTTTTTTTTAAAGATTATTTATTTATTTATTTGACAGAGAGAGCACAAGAAGGCAGAGTAGCAGGTAGGGAGAAGCAGGCTGAGCCACCCAAGCACCCCTCTTTATATATATATATATATATATATATATATATATTTAAAGATTTTATTTATTTACTTGAGAGAGAGAGAGCCAGTGAGAGAGAGAGAGAGAGCACGAGCAGGGGAGAGGAACAGAAGGAGAGGGAGAAGCAGATTCCCAGCTAAGCAGGGAGCCAGGATGTGGGGCTCAATTCCAGGACCCCAGGACCATGATCTGAGCTGAAGGCAGACTCTTAACCGACTGAGCCACCAGGCACCCAAATGTAGTCTTTTTATAAGATGAGACATCTGCCACCCATTCTGGTCCTCCCTCATTGGCCTGAGCATGTCACCATAGAGACTTCCTTCTTCCTGTTTGTATGGTTCCTACATGGCTTTACTTGCCTTCAAGATTTCCAACAAATATTTTATCTAAGCTGAGAGTCCTTTCTAGGCCTAGGCTTTTAAAACATTAGAGCCAGAAAAATATTATTTTTTCCTACTGTTTCTTTGTTTACATCATCCCCTGAACCAATAAGCATAAAATAGCTTTGCTGTGAAAAAATGGAAGAAGGCCCAAAAAAGAGAGCATGGATTCAATTTGAAATAGATAACCTTGCTACAAAATCTAATGCCCTAGATGAATGTCATGCAATCTGTGTAGATCTAGGTGTGTTTTTTGACTCTTTTCCCACCCTGGACATGTTTTAATGATGCCATTATTCCCCTAAAAGTTAATCCTCATATTTGTTCTTCTCTATTCAGGTTCACGCATTGTCTGCTAAAGAAGTACGGAGTCCCACGTGGAGGGAGATCCAGAGCTGGAGAAGGAAGGAGGATAGCAGAGCACACCTGAGAACTTTGCGGGGTCATGGCTTGGGAAATGCAACTTATACTGATTGGCCTAGCCTATGTGAGTTTGCAGCAAGGGGAGATAAGCTCATGGTAATTAACCAGTGATTGAGATAATACCAGTAAGAAGTTTGCTTCACCGTGTATTATAGGGTGGTGGTTAAAGATATTGGCTTTGGAGTGAAAAAACCTACATTTGATTCCTGGCCCTGGCACTTCCTATACAGTAGACTTTGAGAAAGCTATTCCACCTTGCCGATTTTTCAAATGCCGGTAATAGGAGTGTGTGGTAGGACTATTTGCATGTTTGAATGAGGTACCGTAACGCGTGCTTGGAGCTTGGTATAATGAGTGCCCGGCTTTTTGCAAGCACAGAATAAATGGTAACATGATATAATCATACACATAGGGTTGGTTTTCTGAAAACTTCCTCAGTTTAGTTATCTTCCAGAAAGTCCTTTGTTTGGTCCTTATTTATGAAGATGGGAAAAACCTAAGAGGGACCAAAATCTCTATTGAACTATGCTTAAGGCCTATAAGTAGACATGGACACTGATGTAGATTTGCCATCATTCCTTCTACCATAGAAATTATGGTGCTAACACATTTTATTTTGAGCATGTTGATTTAGAAAACTTAAGACCCTGGTTTTAATATACAAGACTTGATGCAACTTGTAAAATATTCCCAAATGCTTGTTGTGGGAAGACTAGGTTAGGCCATACTTGTGGAATCACAGCTGGAATCAAAACCAAAAAGTAAGACACATGGTTTGTAGTTGGCAAAGGAAAGGATATTTTCACCCTAAACCTGCAGCTCATTTATATGAATTGAGGCTGTATATTTATAAGCTGCAAAGCTCTAGACAGGTTCCCAAAAGTCCATGAGCAGGGACTGGTAAAATTTCTAGAGCTCTAAACTGAGTCTTATCATTTCAGAGTTCCTAAATATGGACTGAGTCTCAGTCTGTTGTCACTAGCATGGTTTTTGGGCCTCTACTCCAAATTTCTAGACTCCTTTTATCCAGGAACCTAAGCTTGGGAATGACAAACATTTACGAACCTCTGAGTTACAACAGAGATTGGTTGCTATTATGTCACCCAGCTAATCTCTTGGGATGTCTCCATGGAGCCCCTCTTCCCATGTATAGACCCTCCTCCACCTTTTATATGTTCCCCTCATCCTTTCTTCTACCTTTGCTTTTTCCTTTCTAGCCTACTCTTCAACAAAACAAAATAAACATCATAGAGATTGACCAATATCATCTGGTATGGCAAAAGTTATATCTTTGTCTAGTAGTATAGTAAACTTTACCTCTTTCCAAACTTCTTGATATTTTTTTCTTAAGATTTTATTCATCCATTTGAGAGTGAGCACAAGCAGGAGGAGAGGGAGAGGGTGAAGCAGGTGATATAAGAATTCTAACTTTGTATGCATTCAATAATATGTCATCAAAATATATAAGGCAGTACAATTTTCATGAAAACAATAAAATATAATGCAGTTGAAAAATATATGTATAAGGCAAATATGGACAGAACCACAATTGTATTGGAAGATTTAGCACATCTGTCTCAGTGGCTGACAAAATAAGTGAATAAAGAAAACCAGCATCAATATACAAAATTTGAAAAACACAATTAATAAATTTGCTCTAAGGACATGTAGGGAACATGTAGTCAACAACTTAAGAATACACATTTATTTCAAGCACACAATAAAAATTGTTATGTGGAAACATAAAGGAAGTCTCATCAAATTTAAGAGTGCAAATCAATGTTTCACTTCTAAACAAAATTCAATAAAGTTAAAAATCAACAACAACAAATGATGCTGGAATAACTAGACATGCATATACAAAAAGTGAACCCCACCCTGTACATCACATCATATATAAAAATTAATTCAAAGTAAATCTTAGACCTAAAGGTAAAAAGCTAAAATATAAAATTCTAGAAGAATCCATGGGAGAAAATCTTCATCGCCTTAGGGTAAGCAAAGATTTCTTAGGATAAAAAAGGGCACTTATCATAAAATAAATGAATATATTGGACTTCATCAAAATTTAAAACTTTTAATTCAAAAGACAGTGTTAAGAAAACGAAGAGGCAGACCAGAGACTCAGAGAAAATATTGGCAATACATATATATGACAAATGATTTATGTCAAAGATAAAGGGCTATATAGCTCAGTGGTAAAAGGGCAATAAACCCAATAAAATTGGGCAAAAGATTTGAATGGACACTTTATAAAAGAAGATATTGTAATGGTAAAAAAGCAATGAAGTGATGTTGAACATTATTAGTCATAGATAAATGCAAATTAAAACTACTAGGGTGGCTAAAATTAAAAAGGTGAACATTAGCAAATGTTGGTGGGGATGTGGAAAAATTAGAACCTAATTTATCACTGCTGGGAATGTAAAATTGTAGAAACTCTTTTATTATTATTATTATTATTATTTTTTGTAGAAACTCTTTAGAAAAAAGTTGGACAGTTTCTTCTCTTTTTTTTTTCTTTTTTAATTGAATTTTTTTCCCTTTGTCTATTTCACTCCTCCCCCCACCCACCTCCCTTCTGGCAACCACCAATTTGTTCTCTGTATTTAAGAGTCTGTTTTTTGAGTGTTTCTTTTTTCATTGTTTGTTCATTTGTTTTGTTTCTTAAATTCCACAAATGAGTGAAATCATGTGGTATTTGTCTTTCTCTGACTGACTTATTTTACTTAGCATTATACCCTCTAGGCCCACCCATGTTGTCGCAAATGGCAAGATCTCATTTTTTATGGCTGAATAATAATCCATTGTGTGTGTGTATATATATATATATATATATACCACATCTTCTGTATTCATTCTTCTATGGTGGACACTTGGGTTGCTTTCATATCTTGGCTATTATAAATAATGTTGCAATAAACATAGGAGTGCATATATCTTTCTGAATTAGTGTTTTTGTTTTTTGGATATAAATATCCAGTAGTAGAATTACTGGATCATATGGTAATTCTATTTTTACTTTTTTGAGGAGCCTCCATACTGTTTTCCACAGTAGCTGTACCAATTTGCATCCCCACCAACAGTGCACAAGGATTCCTTTTTTTTGCATCCTTGCCAACACTTATTTCTTGTGTTTTTGATGTTAACCATTCTGACAGGTATAAAGTGACATCTCATTGTGGTTCTGATTTGCATTTCCCTGATGATTAGTGATGTTGAATATTTTTTCATGTATCTGTTGGCCATCTCTATGTCTTCTTTGGAAAAATGTCTATTTAGGACCTCTGCCCTTTTTCCCCCCAAGATTTTATTTATTTATTTGACAGAGAGAGAGAAAGAGCAAGCATGAACAAGCAGGGGAGTGGCAGGCAGAGGCAGAGGGAGAAACAGCTACCCGCAGAGCACACAGCCCAATGAGGGCTTGATCCCAGGACCCTGGGATCATGACCTGAGCCAAAGGCAGACGCTTAACCAGCTGAACCACCCAGGCACCCCTGTGCCCATTTTTTAATCAGATTTTTTTCATGTTGAGTTGTATAAGTTCTTTATATATTTTGGATAGTAAGTTTCTTATAAAGTTTATACATTTATCATATGATTCAGAAGTTTCATTCCTAGGTATGTACATAAAAGAAATGAAAACATACATCCACAAAAAGAATTGGAGATCTTCCTCAACTTATGACGGAGTTATATCCCAATAAAGTCATTGTAAGTTGAAAATATCATTCAGTTGAAAAAGCGTTTAATACACCTAACCTACTGAATATCATAGCTTAGCCTAGCCTACTTAAACGTGCTCAAAACACTTCCATTAGCCTTCAGTTGGGCAAAATCATCTAACATAAAGCCTATTTTAGCTCATGTAACTTATTGAATACTGTACCAAAAACAAAAAACAGAGTGGTCACGGGGGATAGAATGGTTGTCCATGTATCGGTTGTTTACCCTCCTGATTGCCGGGTTGAAGGGAAGCTGTATCTCACTGCCCCCCGCTCCGCATCATAGAGAGGCTCAGACCACATGTTGCTAACCTGGGAAAAGACCCAAATTCAAAATTCAAAGTAAGTTTCTACTGAATACGTATCACTTTTGCACCATAGTAAAGTCTAAAAACAGTAAGTCGAACCATCATAAGTCTGGAACCATCTGTACAGAGAGTTGTTTATTGTAATTTTATTTATAAGAACAAAAAACTGGAAACAACCCCTATGTTCATCAGTGAATGGGCAGATTGTGACATACCCATTCAATAAAATACTCCTTCAGCGATAAAAAGAAACAAGCTACTGATAACATGTACCAACATGACTGTGTCTCGAAAACATTATGACGCATGACAGAAGGTCAAGAGTATGTGACTTTATCCATGTGAAATTCGCTGGCGATCAGAACTAGTCTGTAGTGACAGAAGGCAGTTTAGTGGTTGTCTGGGGCTGAGGGTAGAGACGGAGAATATTTTCGAGTGAAGAAAATGGTCTGTATCTTAATTGTGGTGGTGGTTATGTAAGTGTTTACATTTTTCAAAACTCACTAAACCATATATTAAAAATGTGTTATATGGTATGCAATTATAACTAAATAAAATTGATTTAAAAAGAAAAAATCAATAACAAAAATATTAAGAAGTACACTTCTAAATAAACCCTGGGAGGAAGAGGTTACAGAAAGAGTAGTAGGAATCATTTAAAAAAAAAAAAATCACTGTTCATATGGAACTTAACTTTTTAGTGGAATTCTAGTGTAAACTAGTGTAAATTTAATGGGAAGTAAGATTGTTTCCAACTTATCCCTGTTATTGCTAAGGGCGGACAAAATTTACAGTGAGGTAAATAATTGGAGAGAGGTGCTTACAGAGTTCTAAATGGTTGCACCACATATAAACCCTAGTCTGGGGTGAGAGCCCCTATTAGCTCTACTTACTTAAGTTATATATGCCTCTCACTGAGATCATAGCTCTGTCAGAACAGGCACATTATACATCTGCGTTAACTCTTTGCATTTCGCTCACAAGGTGTACAGCGTTGTGGGGCTGAGCCCTATACCTGTTCCCAGACATTGGCTTCCAGGAAGTGGGGAGAAGGAATATTTGACTCAACTCCTAATAATGAGCATATTGACCTTTGGAAGAAAGCTACATTCAAGTTATCAAAGAACCCCCTGCAAATGTTTGCCATAATTATGCTACATCTGTAAAATTTGCCTCTCCTTAATTTTATGTTTCTAAGAAACATGCAGCAAAGGGAAAATGCCTGCGATATAATGCTAAGTAAAAAAAAAAAAAAGCACGTTAAAAATTCGATAGACACCGTCATAACAACTGTATATGAAACAGATGAATAAGAAAAAGGAGTGGGAAAATGTAGCAAATTCTTAACGCTGGTAGTGCTAGGATGGTAGGATTCGGGGTGAAATATATTTTCGTTCCCCTATTTTTTTTTTACCAAAGCAAAGGAAATTCAAATGCATCAATTCTGTTCAATGGCAGGGCCCACTTCCTCCGTTTCAGAAATGCTTGTGTGCGAGGCAAGGTGGGAGGGAAGATTGAGTGTGTTGACTTTTGGCAGACAGGAAGGACTGAAATTCACCACTTGCTTTTCAATCTTTAAGTACACAATCAAATTATACAAAGGTAAACAGCAGGCATCCTTTCCAGCCTTGATTCTGAGAAGAGACGTACCAAAAGCTCTCCTTCCCAAATTTCCTCCCTCACTGACCTGCCATGACCTAGAGATTTCAGGGAACAGGGTTCTGGTCGGGAGCAGAAAAAATGGGAAGGCACATAAATCCTAGGGGAGCATAGGAGCAGGGAATGAGTGGGATTGTCTCATGAGATAACTTCTTGCCCAGAACCAAGAAGGAAATCAGCAAGACCTTGCACCCTGATAATTCAGGCTGCCATGGGCTCGGACACTTCCTGTCCACAACAGCCCAAGGGAAGGAACTTGGACTTCAGACTTAGATAAACGTGGGAGGAGAACCATTTGGCCTTGGGCAAGTTACTTACCTTCGATGACCCT
Organism: Phoca vitulina; assembly: GCF_004348235.1. Lineage (NCBI taxonomy): Eukaryota > Metazoa > Chordata > Mammalia > Carnivora > Phocidae > Phoca > Phoca vitulina. The sequence goes on from NW_022589744.1 coordinate 5,940,493, forward strand.
CAGCGTCCTCCTTGAAAAAGGTGGGTAGTAATAGCTATCAATATTATCCAGGCTTTTTTGTTACAAACATCAGAAGCTCACTCAAGCCAACTTCAGCACAATCCTGGAGAATTTATTTGATGGCTGCGGAGTGTCCTCTAACTTAAGAAGAAAAGGAAGGAGGAACAGAAGGCCACTAGCAAACCAGGGACGATGATGTCTCCTTTCTTTTCTTACTTTTCTCTTGCTCATGTCTTCATGCTTCCACCCCACCCTCCAGGCTGGCTTCTGAGCTAATTATGGGGGAGGGTGGGGGGGGGGGGAGGATTGCTGTATAAACTTGGCTGTGAAAGTGGTTATTTTAAAATACTTGTTTGGGGACTTTCCGTATTGGTGACACAGGTCTTCGGAATTGTTTCTCCTATTGACTAAAGTGCCTCAGAGTTTCTGCTTCTTGTCTTTGCTGCTACGGTAGTCTGCCTCAGGTGCATAGAAAAAGCCACACCATGTTTTCCATTGCAGCCTAGGATGTGATTTGTCCGTGTCTTCTGCACGCTGTTTTGTCCACCACAAGCTTCTTTTGTTGGCTTGTAAACTTTCAACAGCTGGTGAAGAGTCGGGAGGAGTGGATGAGAAACCCCCCGCCCCCACCCTTTTTTTTTTTTTAAACTTGCACAACAGTGGAGGAAATTGTTCATGATGAGGACTAAAGTTTTCTGAATTAATATACCCCATTCTTTATATGCATGATTACAAAGAGATTGACCAGAGAGGGGAGGGAGGGAGGGAGAAAGACTAAAGCCAGAAATACTAACAGGTTAGGATTTTCATCTTACCTCTACGGATAAATTCTATCCTGGAGTCAGGACAGGGGTCCGTGAAATGCAAAATTTCCACTTTTAATAACTATAAAGAAGGTTGTCCTACCTTTTCATAGTTAAAACTGACGGCCTCGACCCACAGAGAGGCTGGCCTTTTCCAAGTTCGGAGAAGAGACACTCGGATTGGACCAGCTTGGGCAAGCTGCCCTTTTCTAGACGGATCATCTCGGGGCCAGGGAGTGAGGTCACATCATGCAAAATGGCTTCCAAGGAAGGGCTCACCACTCTGGACAGGGGGCCCAGCGACAGGACCATGGGATGCTGGACCTCCACTTTGTGAAGCATCTGCCGCACATCCTCAGGAGGTGAAGATTGGATTTATGTTAAAACCCGGCACCGTGTTTGAGATTAAACAAAACAAGCATTTATTTCCTTTTCTGAAGCATGACCCTGTTTCCTGAGATCTTGGAATGACTTACCCAATGCTGGGTACTCTTGGTTCTGCTGATGTGTCTGTGCCAGGGAGGGGGTAAAATGGTACGTGTTCCTAAGAACCCGAAGAAACTGCTGAAGTAAGCAATTATCTTTGAAACGGCAGGACAACCTTCTTTATAGTTATTAAAAGTGGAAATTTTGCATTTCATGGACCCCTGTCCTGACTCCAGGGGTAGCTTTCAATTTTCATTTCATTCATGAAATACTCACTCTTGGTAATACTCCAGGTCTACACAGAGCTAAACCTTGACCTCCCAGGTTATTTCGATAATCCCCACAGGAGTCCTTTGGAAAGGGCAGGCATCATAATCCCCATTTTGCAAACATGTTCAGTGGAGCTCAGGGAAGTCACCTTGGAGACTTGTCCAAGGTGACACGATTTAGGGGTGCAATTTCACTCAGGTCCTGTCATTCCTAGCCTAATGTCAGGTTCACTAGACAAGGGAGGGTCCTTTTAGGAGTTTCACACTCGTCAGTAGCTCCAGACATTTATTTCAGCAGAACTTGTTGTCTGATCAAGGCTTGGCAAGGTTCGTTCAATCCATAATGACTGTTGTCTGCGGGCTAGGCAGATGGGCCCTGCCCTCGGGCACCAGGGCTATAATATTGCTGAACAAATAGTTCTAGGGCTGTTTAATTTATTTTATCCTAAGTCCTACTTAGAAAATGTATAGAGTATTTTGCAATAGATCAGAGAGAGAGGAAACTTGAAAACTTTCCTACCCTTTGACCAAGCATTCTACTTGAAGATCTTTCTAATTTTTCACCATTATAGACAACTTTGCAGTGAACCTTTTTTTTCTTCTTCTTCCTACACACATCTTTGTAGTATTGTTTCTGGCATTTTCTGAGGATAGACTCTTAGAAATGGAATTTCAGATTCCAGGTATATGGGCATTAATTAATTAACTAATTAATTAATATTTATGGGTTTACAACCATAGCAGCAGTATATGAGAGTGTGTTTGGTCTTGCTTTCTTGCTAACAGTGGACATTATCAACATTTGTTAAATATTTGCTGTAATAATTTTGATCTCTTTAGAGTTTAAATGGGGTGTAGCATATTTTCATGTTTGCTCATGATTTGTATTTCTTTTTCTATAGTCTGTTCTTACCCTTCACCTAGTTTTGTTTGTTTCCTGTTGAGATGTTTGCCCATTTCTTATTGATTTGCAGTGACTCTATATTTGGTATTATTTCTTAATCCATCGTAGCAGCCAAAAATATTTTCTTCTGGCTGTTATCCATTTGTTTGTTTTTAACCTTGTTTTTGGTGACATTTGTAGTGTAGATTTTCTATTTTTATGTTGTCAAATCTGTCAGATCTCTTCATTTACATCTCTTCCGTTTTATATCTTGCTTAGGCAGGCTTTCTTAGCCTTAAATCAATAAAAATATCTTTCTTTTTTTTTTTTTTTTAATGCTTTTGTAGTTTTGTGGTTTATCTTTAGGTATTTAATCCATCTGGAATTTGTTTTTGTGTATGGCATGAGGGAGGGATCTAACCCGTTTTTTCAAAACAGGAAGTCTCAACACAGTTATTAAATACTGTTTCTTTTTCTCTCCACTTTAAAAAATGCTACATCGTATACAATACGCTCACATATTCATGCTTCTGTTTCTGTGCCGAAAATAATTGATTCTAATGTGTAACTGTCACTCAATCAGTATTAGGCAGATGTGCAGTTTCCTAATACCAAAACCAAATTACTTTTCTTGAAAGGAACCATTCTGTCTCAACTCTGATAATCTTTTACCACTCAGATCTTCAGCATTTATGGCTTATTTTCTTTCTTCTGTTGCACGCTGTTCTATGTTACTCCTGAAACATCTTACCATGTGAATAGGCCTGATTTCTCCAATAAACAGTGGCAAGTCTGATAGCTTTTTCTCTTGCATATTCCCCAAGACTATTAGGTTTTATGTGGAGCCCTGAACTTAGCCAATTTCAACAGACTTTGCCTTTGGCTTATTCTTTAGGCCTTGTTTTTGTTTGCTTCCAGGAGAAATCACAGTATCCTGGGTTCTTAAAAGTGGGAAGGAGTCGTAAGTCATCAGAAGCACATACAAGTTCCTAGGTCCCACTCCTAACATTTGTGACTTTTTGGTTTGAGGGTTAGCCCTAGAATCTGCACTTTTTAAACACCAGGCCTTTGCTTTGCCTGGAGGCTAGTCTCTCATTTGTAAATAAGGTGACAGTTGAACAACCAGAGCTGTGAGAACAAAACCTCTGGTGTGGCAAATTATTCTCTAGTGCCCCTGCTTCTAGTTTCCTAATGAGATGCTACAAATAAACTCTTGGGTCCTATTATTCCAAAGACTCCTTGGACATTTACTTCAATGAAACAAGCTGGAGATCTTTTAACAAAACGGAACCAGCAAAGCCAAGAAAAGAAAGAAAAGTCCAAACGCACTAGGTCGTGAAACTTCTCTGTTGAGTGTCTTGTATCTTTTCAGAATAAATGGGGATTAGGCATAACACCCTTACAAGTCTCTCTCCTCTGAAGGCACCATCAGAAGAAAGATTCCAATGCTAACATCAGTCCGTTGCCGTGGAAGCTGACCCAGAATGAACTGCTGCTTCCTTTTTCACCACCATCTCTTCTGGAAATTATTAAGAGATAGATGCCAGAGACCAGAATTTGAGAAAATGCCAGGAGTTTGTCTGATCTGGTTCTTTAGAGATGCAAATGTGCGAAAGGAATTATGAACACTGTGGATGGAATCATAATATTTTATCTTGTCATCTCTACATCAAGGCTTAATTGGGTCTTGCTTAAAAAAAAAAAAGAAAATGGGTGTTCTGTTTGTCAAGAGGAGAGGAGACCTCTAGATCTTTTACTTCTGATAATTCAAGTCCAGACTCAATAAATTAGTTCATTTATAAAGGATTCCTTTTCTCCATGCCAACGTGTAGACAGTCCTCTACTTACAATGGTTCAACTTCATGATTTTTTGACTTTACAATGGCATAAAAGCAGAATACATTCAGTAGAAACTGTACTTCAAATTTTAAATTTTGATCTTTTCCCAGGCTAGTGATAAGTGGTACAAAAGTGATCTCAGGCTTTTTCCTTTGGCTCTTTTATAGAGTGGTGCCTAATACAGTCTGAATTGTGTCCTCCCCATCCACAAAATTCAAATGTTGAATCCTAACCTCCAGAAGCTCAGAATGTGACCTTATTTAGAAATAGGGTCATTGCAGATATAGTTACTTAGGATGAAGTCATATTGGAGTGGGGCCCACACACAGGGAGAAGGCCATGTGAACATGAAGGCAGAGATCAGGGTGATCCACAGAAGCAAAGAATTGGCAAAAATCTCCAGCAGGCCACCAGAGGCTAAGAGAGAGGTATGGAATGGATTCTCCTTCCCTGCCCCCAGAAGGAACCAACCCTGCCAACCTTGATCTTAGTCTTTTGGCTTCCAGAACTGTGAAAGGATACATTTCTTTTATTCTAAGCCACCTGGTGTTTGGTGCTTTGTTATGGCAACCCCAGGAAACTAATACAGACCTAAATTTACTTTCTTAGAAAGTAGTTGATTTTTCAGGTATGGGTGGTTGAACCAGAGGAATCAGCTTTGAGGCCAGGTCATTGGAGACAAGTGAGACTTACAACTTGATTTAATTAAAAGCAAACTTTTATTCAACACTTGCTCTGTCAAGTGCTGGACTGGATGCTCAAAGGGGCTATAAAGATAAGACACAGATCACTTCCTTAAGGAACAGTCTAAGAAGGGATAGGAAAATATGAGAAAAGCAGATATGGTTACATGAGAGAGTCCTGTAATATAGGCCCAAATGCTGCTGGACTTAAGCAGATCAAATTATGTTGGGAAGATTAAGACAAGTTTTGTTTTGTTTTTTAAAAGAGGTCATATTTGATCTAGTCCTTAAACATTGGTAAAATTTTGACAGGTAGAAATTGTTGGGAGAAGAAGGGGAGAAAGTAGTGGGAGAAAATTTCAAAGTTGTTTTATTCTGTTGTGAACCTGAATGGTGGGGATTTGAAAATACGATGTTAATGAAGTCCCATTTATGGCACAAAATTTGGAATTATTCTTACTCCCCAAATTACAAACACAGCTTGTTGTATAACTTCTAAATGGGTAGGGCTGAATGGATAGTAAACTGTGTTCAAATTATTAGTAAATGTTGAGGCCTCTTTTGCCAGTAAAGCCAATTACTCACTCTTCCATGTCATTACTGTAATTATTCCAGAAACCAATCTGTTGTTTGTACGGTTTGGAAATTCTATGAATGATTGTGGCAATTATTACGCTATTATTTTAACACTTACAATTTTTAATAATGTAAAATCTTTACATGTCATGTAACAATGTTATCTAAGCTTTTATTATGTGTTGGTGCTAAGCCTGATACAGAAAAATGTGCCTAAAAAAAGATCAATAACTTTGCAACAATGTTAGATGTGGGAAAATGCTCCAAAAGTGACAGCGCAGTGGTTATCATACACAATAAGGGTAATTTAGAAGAATTCTCTCTGCAAAACATGAGAGCTAATGTTGAAAATAAACAAAACAAGTGGGTACACCTTAGGTTCACAAGAACTCTGTAATTGGACAAAATAATGAGGGAACATGGAAAAACGGATAGCTACCCATCTGAAAGAACAATTTTGCTTGTAGCTTTATGCATTCAGAGAACATATACTCCAGACTTTGTAGATGTTCCCACAGGATAATTGCTCCTAAGATACGTAAATCGAAGAAAACGCATTCCTTGCGCAAAATGAGACTGCCTCTAGCTGAGAAGGTCCACCAGGGGTGGGAGGCAGTAAAGGCAGGAAAGCTGAACGAGCTAGAGAAAAGGTGAGTGGTTTAGCTTGGTGGGAGCATGGAGGAGCGGGGACCGGGATGGAAAAGGGTCTCAGGAGCACCCACGGACTGTCTCCATCTCCCAGGTAGAATAGGCAATAAGGGCAACCATTGAAGGTTCTGAACAGCGCAGTTGTAGTGCATCTGAGAAGGTGGATGCTCACCCAAGCTGCACATTAAGTGAATGACTCCTCAGAGCCATCCTGTAAAACGTTATCACTCCCTACACGGGGCAGACATCACGTGAGATATACCCAGGTCCTGAGATCCAACACAGGCGTGCTCATCACATTCCTCTCCTGCCAGGATACAGTATGTCATTTTCCCCGATCCCTGCCTTGGCAGAAGGAGCAGTGACAGGCGCTTGTTCCCGATTCCAAGAGTCTCAGAATTCTAGGAAATCAGAGAAAGCAGCTCTGAAATGCATTTGGTCCATATAAATGGCAATTCTTTTTCTTTCTTTCCTTTTTTTTTTTTTTTTTTTAGGGTACATTACTGGCTCAAGCACACAGCTGTTCCCTGAATCAAAGATCAACTTGTGAGATTAGTTTTTAATGGTGGCATAGGGGTAATTGCTTCTGTAAAACATCTGCTCCGTAATTAGAAAACAAAGATTTCTTTGCCCCGACTGAGTGTAATTACTTTTGGCTACCAGAGGAAAAGTTTCAGGATCATCATCAAAATGCAACGAGGATTGTTTGCAGGGATATTTTTCTTTTCTCTTTTTTCTTTCTAGAAAAGTAGCAAGGAGACTGTAGGAAGATCAGTGTTTATTAGTGTTTTATAGGCTGTAAGAGAATAAAGCAAAACTCCCAAATCAGTGTGGGCTTATTAATACAGTTGATGCAGACCCCAAGGAATTAAATTCAGTCAATTCAAAGGAATTTCATTTTGAAAGGAAGTGAGGGCATATTGGAGTTAGGGGCTTTTCCTACCAAGTCTATAAATAGCGGTAATTCTAGGGCATCATTCACCCCCTTGAGTTTAAGGTCTGCTTTGGCCAAAAATGACTATTTTGGGTACCTCGGGCTTGCTCTGATTTGCTGTTCAGATCCATGTCCTGTGGCTGCAGGCTGGCTATGGTTCCACCCCCCTAACAGAGTGCTACTGTCATGTTTGTCAGCTGTCTCTCTCTCCTTCTCCATATGTCACTTCCTCCATACTCGCCACGGTACGCCTCCGCTTCCTGAACTCTCCGTTCTTCCTACAGTTCTCCCTACAACATACCCAGGCCCTGATCTGACTCTCTTCATTCAGTGTTGCGAGCTTCTCAGTCTCAACCTTACTTTGCTTTCCCTAGTTTCCTACATGCATCCCTTCCCGATTTTTCACTTCTGCCTTGCAAGTTTCCCAAAGCAGATTCCCTCCTGGAGCTAGTGTAACAAGTTGAAGGACATTCGTTCCTCTCTCCTTGTCCTTTGCAGGCCACTCTTCCCCTGACCAGGACTGTCGGTCCTGCCTGTAGTTCCGCCGTACGACTCACTACATATTCCTTCCCAGGGTACCTCATCCTGTTCCTTCCATGACCTTCTATCTGTGTGAATTTGCAGTGCATATACTAGTCTTCTGAGCTCCAGATCCATGTAGCCAACCAACCGAATAGCTCCTCTTCAATGCTGTGTTTCCTAGGGCTTCTATACCAAACTCCTACAGGCTGAATGGCTAAAAACAATAGAAATTGCTAGATAACATAGTGATGTTAGAATTACTTTTATTGGTAAAAATAAGAGCTTGTCAACTAGCATGAGGACTGTTACGAATGAGCTCTCACTGGAGAAAGGAAAGTATTCGGGTTTTGAGTGTTGGCAAACACGGTTTGGAGGCACATCTTATCCTGAGCAGGGTATGAGAAGCTTGCAAAGTGATAGCCTGTTCTCTTAGAGTGAGCATCTGAGGTTGGGTCCTTGAAGGATCTTGCATTCAGTATCTGACCCTTGAACGTTTCTGGGTGCCTGAATCCAACTGAGAGTAGCTGAATGGTGCTTCTGGAATGTTGTGGTGATTGTCTTGGCCACAACTTTTCCAAGTAAGGTAGTGTTCATAGCTCCCAAAAGGCAGAGAGCTGGGACTTCATTTGAGTCTACAGCGCCAATTGCATGAACTGCTTTATGTCTGCTTGCCAATAAGTGTTGAATAAATGTCCACGCAGGAGGAAGAATTTGGTCTGACATTTTCTTTCCTTATGACCTAGAAGGAAGGTTGGAAGAGAATAGCTAAACCTTCCCCACTCTAAATTTTAGCAGCTGTCATTACCTACAGAAGGAACTTAGAAGTTGTACGAGACCCTTAGGACAGCTCACAACATATGTATATGTAAAAACAATAGACCACTTTGGTCATCAACTTATAATTGAAACAGACTTCAAACAGACAAGTATGAAGTTCTTTATTTGGACAATTTAGAGTTGTTGCTCTAAAGGAAAATGTCTTTTAAGCCCCAGGAAATATCTAGTGGAAGGTGGAAAGAAGGAATTCAAAGATTAACTGATGGCTGCATTAAAAGCCAAGAGAGCAAGGATGCAGATGCCCACTCTGGGGAGACAGCTGTGGCCGAGCCAGAGTCCTCTTGAATCCAAGGGTTGGGAAAAACATGTCCCACTGCAATTATCTTTGCCCATAAGGATTTGTGACTTATTTGCCTCTCTCTTTTTTTAAAAGATTTTTTATTTAAATTCAATTTAGTTAACATACAGTATATTATTAGAGTTTAGTGATTCATCAGTTGTATATAACACCCAGTGCTCATTACATCACATCACCCTCCTTAATGCCCATCACCCAGTTACCCCATCCTCCAACCCACCTCCCCTCCAGCAACCCTCAGTTTGTTTCCTACAGTTAAGAATCTCTTATGGTTTGCCTCCCTCTCTGTTTTTATCTTATTTTGTTTCCCTTCCCCCATGTTCATCTGTTTTGTTCCTTAAATTCCACATATGAGTGAAATCATATGGTATTTGTCTTTCACTGATTGATTTATTTCACCTAGCATAATACCCTCTAGTTCCATCCACATCATTGCAAATGGCAAGATTTCATTCTTTTTGATGGCTGAGTAATATTCCATATATATATACATACATGTATATATATATGGAATATATATATATATATCATATTTGCTTCTCTTAAATCAAGACCAGACAAGGGCCAGATGCCAGCAAGGCCATGACAGCAGTGACCTACCAAATAGTAGGACAGTGGGGTTAAGGACAGACCCATCCGGCCTGAGGAAACAGCAGTTAGGGTTCAAGCCCTGCCTTGTCATTGTCTTCCTGATCCATGTTTCCTCTGGTTTGAGATGCAACGTTGGCATCTTGGGGACCAAAAGGCAAACAGCGAACAACTCCCAAGAGGAGATTTTATTCTGGGGTGAACACTGTCTCAACTAACAAAATATTTCACTGTGCATTTTAATCTCTGGACAGGACCGTGGTAAGAATGAAAAGTGGATCAATGAGGGAAGGATATGCCTCCACTCCTCCTTCCCTACTTTCATTTTTAAATGTTTCTAAACCGATCCCACATTGACTTCCTTTCACTCCAAGGCAAACTGCTTTATTTCTTATTCAGTTATCACAGGATACTGATCTGTTCCTTGGCTTCTGGATAGATGGTGTTTGCAAACTTAGCGGGGGCACAACGAAGAAAGAAGAAAGAAAGAAAGAAAGAAAAAAGAAAGAAAGAAAGAGAAAGAAAGAGAAAGAAAGAAAGAAAGAAAGAAGAAAGGAAAGAAAGACTGGCTAGTCCAGAAAGGAAAGGGCTAGCGGCAATATGATTTTGATAAACTGAATGGAACAACTGGTAAACCTTCCTGAAGGCTATGGCTCTTCATTTTCCAGATGCTAACTTCTCTACCGGAGAGAATCATCCCTGTTGGGAGGTAAACGAGCTGGGTGATGGAATAGCAATGATGTACGCATTGGCTCTTCTCCGTTTCTGCTTCTGTGGCAGGGTTTGACATCTTTATACATGGCACAATGGCTCTGGAAACCCAGAGCACCTTTCTGTGCAATGCTCCCAGGCCATGCAGGTATTTCCAGAGTTTAGAGGTCCTAGACTACCTTTTTAAAATTAATTAATTCTCTACTTCCTTATTTATTTTATTGAGATATAGTTGACATATAACATGAGTTTCAAGTGTACAACATGTTTGCTATTTGTACATATTGTATGGGATCACCACAATAAGTCTAGCTAACATCTGTCACCATACATAGTTGCAATTTTTCTTGTGCTGATGACTTTTGAGATCTACTCTCTTAGCAACTTTAAAATATGCAATACGGTATTATTAACTATAGTCATTATGCTATACATTAGATCTTCATGACTTAATTATTTTATAACTGGAAGTTTGTGTCTTTTTACTCCCTTCATCTATTTCTTCCATCCCTCATCCCTTGCCTCTGGCAACCACCAGTCTGTTCTCTGTATCTACAAACTTGGGTTTTTTTTTTTGTTGTTGTTGGTTTTTCAAAAAATCCACATGTGAGATCATATGGCATTTGTTTTTCTCTGTGTGACAGTTCCCTTAGCATAATGCCCTCAAGGTTCATTCATGTTGTTGCAATAGCAAGATTTCATTCTTTCTTTTTTTTTTTTTAGAGACAGAGAGAGTGGGGGGGGGGGCGGGGATAGGAGCAGAGGGAGAGGGAGAGAGAGAATCTCAAGCAGACTCCACACATAGCAGAGAGTCCAACATGGGGCTCGATCTCACAACCCTGAGATTATGACCTGAGCTGAAATCAGGAGTTGGATGCTTAACCAACTGAGCCACCCAGGCACCCCAAGATTTCATTCTTTTTTATGGCTGAAGAGTATTCATATATATATATATATATAAAGACATATATAGATGTAGATATAGATATAGATATAGATATGCACATCTTTATCCATTTGTCCATTGATGGACACGTAGGTTGTTTCCATAGCTTAGCTATTGTAAATAATTCTGCAATGAACATGGAGGTACATATATCTTTTTGAATTAGTGTTTTCATTTTCTTAGATAAATACCCAGAAGTGAAATTGGTGGCTTATCTGGTAGTACTAATTTTTTTATTAAAGTATAATTAACATACAGTGTTATATTAGTTTCAGGTGTACAATATAACGATTCAATATTTCTGCACATTACTCAATGCTCACCACGGTAAGTATACTGTTAATCCCCTTTGTCTATTTCACTCATTGTTCTATTTTTAATTTGTTGAAGAACTACCCTACTGTTTCCACAGTGGCGGTATCATTTTACATTCCTTCCAAAACTGCACAAAGTTTCCAGCTTCTTTACATCCTGATCTACACTTGCTATCTTCTGGGTTCTGTTTTGTTTTTTAATAGTAGCTGAACTAATGGGTATGAGGTGGAGAGCAACTACATTTGAAAGTAGCTTTGTTCTCCACTGGACAACCTGATGATGATATTTTTTACCCATGTGAGTACGAATAAAGATATTTCTCCAATCTACCGTTTAGTGGTTGACTATGGTGCTGTTGTTACATGAAGAATAGGCAGGTGGATCCAAGTTGAAAGACACCATCAGGTGCCTGTGGCATGAGAAAATGGGAAAGAGCCAAGCAGGGCACATCTTAAGGGAGCAAGGGAAGTTCAGTGCAAGTGTGGACAAAGCCCAGCTGAGCTGGTGAATGCTGCGTGGTAGACTGGTCAAATTATATCCCTTGGACTCAGATCCTCATTAAAGGCCTGCACCTCAGAGACATTTTTACCGACCGAGGCTCATCATTATGAAGACTGGGCATGATAACAGTAATTTAAATGAAGTTAAAAGAGCGGTCTAAATTAGAGCAGGTAGTCATGTTTCAACGGCTCTCAAGAAGAGTCTCCAGGGGATGAAGAAAACTCACTGGCGGAATAATGAGCAAAATCATCTTTTGAAGGTGAACTTTACCAGCCCTGGTGAGCAAGGTTTAGAAACAGGTAGCTCATCCCACGGCTCGAAGGGTTCTATTGTTTTCTTTCAAGTCATTCCAGTACAGAACAGTTTTCAGCAGCAGCTTGGTCTACTCTGTGACTCAGAGCTTTGCCTCAAATGCTACCTTGTCTCTGCTAGAACAGCTAAAAGGCTACCTAGTCCCCCATGCAGGGAGCTTCAGAACCACTCTCTTGAGGAATTCCTGATGGAGAATGTGGCTTTTTTTTCCCCCCTGCACCTGTCCCTAGAAGGTGTCCCTTCACTGCTGTCTTTCACACACTCCGTACCCATCGGGGTGACGGTAAGCTCCTTTGGGAGAAAGGGAGGGGTCCTTTTCTTGCTGCACTTTATGACACCCAACAGAGGAAACGCACAGCATAGGTGTGGGAGTTTGGCTGACTTGTGGTAAAAAATAAACACGGTTTCCTGTTTGCCTCTTATTTTCGTTCCTAAGTGATGAGGAGTTGCTGGTACTTCCTGCCAGGACTAGCATTTTATGCAGGAAAAGAAGGTGTCATCTGGGGACCAAAAAATATCCATACCAGCAGCCTTGCAAAAATCTTCACTTCTCACTCATCAGTATCATTGCTTAAAGTAATATTGAGTGTCTTAAATTGGGCTAAATCACTGTGTTACTTGGAGTGTTGAAAGAGTGACACCTTGAAGCATTATAATTTTCTCATGCATCCGATTAGCTTGAAGCAATTCCAAGTCCAGAGAATATTCAGCCGTCCATCCGTCCCTCTCCATCCATCCATCCACCTCCATCCATCCGCCCATCCTCCATCCGTTTTTTGGTTGCCTCTTTACTTCCAACTAATTCTCCACAATCTAAGATTGATCTTACACGGTCTTGTGAATTTTTCATAATTCCAGTTGGCTTTCCAGCAAGACTGCGACCTCCTGAGCGATGGGAGACCATCTAGTACTTGGAAATGTTTCCATCAGAGTGTAGACCAAAAGGCCAGGTGCCCAATAGGTGTATGACGTATTCGTGTTAAAATTGAACGAGACCCGGGAGCTGATCTGCCCCCCCCCCCCCCGGCAGGGGAAAGGCCTCCAAACCAAGCCCTCCTCCTGTTTTCCCTGCAAGACTCCTGCAGCCTGGCTGTTTTCCGACTGACGTACAAGATGGGCAGAACTGCCTCAATTACTCAGAACACTCGGTGCTACCTCAGGGAAATGCCTGCCAATTGCAGGAGAGTCTGCTGACATCCACTTTTCGTTCTTGGAGCTTTCAAACCTCCCGTCTGCCCTCTGTTATAGCCACAGTCACCTCTGAGTCACCTGGTGGGCTCACTAGCATCATTGGTAGTCCCTGGTAGCAGCTGCCCCGTCAGTGCAAAACCACACTTAGTGTCCAAAGCCTGGGTGCCATGTTTTATTTTCATTCTTCCACTTCTTCGCCAGACATTTATTAGTAACCTTTGAGTATCAGGCATTGGACTGGGCACGGGGGAATACAGTGGGGCATAACACGTAATCACCACGCCTTAGGAAAGCAGAGCCTTCCAGACAGACCACAGACAACCACAATGCATTGTGATAAACCCCATTAACAGTGGAGCAAGGTAGAGAGGAACCAATTCCACCCGCAAGCCAGGGGAGGCTTCACCGAGAAGGTGATTTTCCAGTTGAGTCCTGAGGATAAGCAGGAGCCCCCCAGGGGAGAAGGAGAGGCAGGACAGTGGTGGCAGAGGGGATCTGTGTGCACAGGTGCAGAGGAGTGGAAGAGTCCAGGATGGCCAGCGGGGAGGCGCGGTTTGGTGTGAGTGCAGGGGCGTGGATGTGAGGAGGTGGAGCTCAGAGGAGGTGGGGGGAGCCATGGGAGGGGAGGCTGGAGCAGGTGCAGAAGGGCTGTGGGTGGGTGGCATGCTGAGGATTTGAGCTCTTGTAGATAAGACAACAGGGAGCCATTTATGAAAGGGGGAGACAGAATCGCATTTGTGTCCAGAAAAATCTTTCTGACAAGAGAATGGCTAGAGAGCTATTGTATGCATAGAGAAGGGATGGTGAGTGTGAAGTTCAGATAGTAGAGGGAGGCTGGAGACGAGGGACATACTTAGTTTGAAAGATGCTTAGAAGATTGGAGCCATGGGTGGGCGACACACACACACACACACACACACACGTTAAGAGACTCCAAGATTCCAGTGGCAACAGCTTGGCAGCTTTATCAAATGAGATGGGGAATGTGGGAGAGATTGAAGATGTTGGAGGGAGTGTGATGTTTTGGGCTGGACATGCTGAACTAGAGACACCCAGGCAAGTCTGGAACTCACAGGGAGAGGCACAAAGGTACAAAGGGTGTTGTTTCAGGCTATAGAACTCTGCACTTGACTCACAGATCACAACTTTAAGGTAAAATGCGAAGCTTTCTCTTCTTGCGCATTGGATCGGCTTGGGTGCGAGTCTGTCACTGTAATTTCCTAACAGCCTGATCTGATGCACGCTAACCCACAGCTCCCAGCCTGCTCGCACATCTGAAAGATGGAGGATATTAGCATCAATCCCTAGTGTTGATATATGGATCCACAGTGTTGTGGTGATGTGCTGAGACACAGGAGACCGTCTACAAACACCGTAATCAGCACGGTGCAAAGCTCTGAAAAGACCATACTAAGCACTCAAGTGGGCTCTGTGCAAAATTTAGTTATTCCCCAAATTCTCAATTAAAAAAAAAAAATCCAGAAGATCCTTCTGGCTTTCAGCTAGGTGCAGGGTTTCATTATGCTTACCAAAGCCCTATTTCCTCACCTTAATTATTCCTTGAGGAAGGCTGTAGCTTCTGAAGGACACTGGGCCCTGAGATTCAGCTCACGTGTTCCCTTTCCTGGCACTCCAGAAAAACAAATGTTGGAAAAAACCCCAAAGCCTACCGTCCACACAGCAGTCCTCAGCGATTCCTGCAATTGCTCAGTTACATGGCTATTCACGACATGCAGATTATAGGGTTACTCAGCTAAAGGCTCTGTGGCTCGACCAGATAAAACTAAATAAAAAAGAAACATGCAAACGTTGGACGTTTTTCTGAGCATATGGGCAGCAGTTACTTCTAGTCAGCAAGAAATAGGAACAAAACCAAACCAAACCGTGAGGGGTTTTTTTTGTTTTGTTTTTTCTGTTTTGTTTTGCTTCTCAAGGATGTGGATTATCTGGGACCCAGGAGCACTTATAAGGACCAGCTTTGTTTGAAAAGACCTTGTATTAAATAAAAAGGGCAGGATTTTTGCAATGTTTATGCGGGCCTAGTTTGGGTGGTTGTTGGTAGACCTGTGTTTTGGAACTTGCGTGGGGGTGGTGGTCTATAGACCTTGAGGCCAGCCTGGGCAAATAAACCCATTCCAGCAAACAGCGCCACCATCTACTCAGTTGCCGAAACCAGAAACCTAGATGAAAGATGGAAACCTTTTGCTCCCTCACCTGTGACATCCACTCAAACATCAGTTGCTGCCAATGTACCCCAAACCAGGCCTCTGACCCATGGCTGTCTCTCCCCCAATTCTGCCTCTACCTTGGGCCCAGACATCATATCCCTAGCCTGGACCATGGCATTGCTCCCCTAGCTAGAGTCTCTTGTCTCTGATTCTCTGGTTCTCTCCATACGGTAACTAGGGTCATCCTTTTAACAGGCAAAATCGCATGGCTCTCTTGTGGTTGAAACCCTTCAGTGGATCCCACTGCCCTTGAGGTGTGGTTGAGCCTTTGCCGTGGCCTCTGAGGCCCCTCCCGGCACCTGATGACTCTTCCCCGTCACCTGGCACCACGCTTCCCCCTTCGCTGTTTCCCACTCCAGCCCCATGGGTCCTCCTCTCAGTTTCCTGAAAGCATTGTGCTCACTTATCATTAGGACTTCGTTTAACGGTTCCCGTGCCTGGAAGATGCCTCCACTATGGTTGACTCATCTTGGTCTCAGTTGAAATGTCACTTCTTCAGAGAAGCCTTCCCTGATTTTCCCAGGAAAGTCTGGTCCCCCCACTCCCCCACCCCCACCCCCCCGCCGCCAGTATGCCGCATGGAATCCTGCATCTCCTGGTGGAGATCCTTCATGGAGCACCCTTTATTGCAAGTCATTGCTGGTCGGTCCTTCCCACTAACCGTTAGGTCCTTCTGTGTGGGGGAGCAGAGACCACATCTGTCCTGTTCCTGGACTACCCCAATACCTGTCAGTGCCTGGTACCCTGTAGGGACTCACTCAAACATTTGCCAAACGAATGAATGTGCCAGAGGGATAGGTACTTGCCAGCGATGTGACAACGTCCCTGGGGAAGAGGCTCTCGGAGCGCCCTCCCCACACGCAGCAGGGAGTGCCCATCCCCACAGCCAGCTCGAGGAGGGGACAGTAGAGTAGAGACTGCATCAGGCCCAGCGACGGCGCGGGTCACTGCCATGTTCTGGATCTCAGAGCTCGGTGGGGAGGATGCAGGCAGTGGGCTGCATAGGGGCAATGGGGGCGCAGACCGGGGACTCCTTGCGAACGGAGATGTTGTCATGCTCACTGTCAATGCCCAGGGTCTGAGCTCAGAGGGCCCCGTCTTCACTCTTCCTCACTTCCCGATCCCTCTGCCTCCCTCCCCTACCTGTCACCCACAGGACCCAGAATCCCATGCCGATGTAAACCCCCAGGGATGGGAAAGGGCCTCTCTCCAGATTACCAGCTGTGGTCACACACCCTCCCCCCGCCCAGGCAGGCCCGGTCCGACCAGCTTCGCAGATTTCCTCTCCTTCCTGCCACCTCGAAGCACCTGGGGGGGTTTCTGAAGGCACCCATCTTTTACTCTATCCAATGACGTCTTGGAGGTCACAATGACAAAGCAGACGGAGAAGTTTAATTAACAGACCATTAAAAAAATGACAATTTCTAGAGTCTCAAATGAAAGGTGCCCCTGAAACGTAAAACTGGAACCAATCCCATTTATGTGGGATTTCCAGGCTGGCTTCCTCCTCGTAAATAACCAACCGCAGCAGCTTTCCTCCACTGGGCAACGGCACCAGCCTCTGTCGGTCCCAGTGCCTCCCAGACCAGGCTCCGGGCACCTGGTGGGGCTGTGGGGAGGCCTGGGGGAGCCGCTCCTCATAGCAGGAGACTTTCTTCACTTTCAGGGAGAAAAGTTGGGTGTCAGAGAGAAAGGCGGAGTTCCCAGGTGGGTGTGAGTGTGTGTCTGTTGGCTAAGGGGCTGCGGTGGTGGATTTTGCAGCCCCAGTCCTATCCCTCACCCTTCCTCTCGAATTCATTACACACGTGCACGTGCACACATATGTGCACACGCACCCACACCCACCCACGAGCACCCGCACACACACATGTGCATACATGTGAATCCACACGCACCTGCACGCACACTGATACCCACCCGTGAGCCCACGCACACACCTACACACGCACACGCATGCACACGAGTCTGGATTTGAGACTTAGCATCAAGCTTTGGAGAAGATAAGGAAAAAACAGACAGCTACCACTACGTCCTCATTATGTGCCAGACGCTTCCTGCACCTCACCTTGATGAGAGGCTCGCCCTGGTCTCCCCTCCTCGCCCGAGAAAGGCTGGGGCACGTGGGTGGGGAGCTCAGCGAGCGGCAGAGAGAGTTGAGCTGCCGGGCGTCCAGTAGCCCATTCAAGTAACAAGGCAAAAATGAGAGTAAGCGTTTCCTCACTGCGATGGTAGAAGCGGGAGTCCCAAACCGGAGGAAACGCCACCCCCAATTCTGTTCCCCCGATGAACAGCGAGGGGCAGGTGGTCTCGCTGCGAAGGGAACCCCAGCAAAAGGCCCTGTAGTCTTATGGACGCTGAGGTCAGAGGGGAGAGGGGGGGCTGGGAGCGGAAAAGTACTGGGGACTGAGTCTGGGTGGGGAAATGTCCTGGTTTCACCCCTCGTTCTGCCCGGCAGAGGCTCTGAGGAAGAACCCTGTCTACCCAAGGCCTCGGGTAAAGAGACCCAAGAATGAAGGCGCCCGGCTAAGTTCTCCAAATGTGAGAAAAGCATGGGGCCAGAGAGGCCCGAGTCTGATTGCGATTCCCTGTCTGTGGTCAGGTCTGAAAAGTCACACCGAGGCCTCTGACCAGGAATCAGACTGCTCAACATCCCATGCATCTTGCCCCAGGCCACGACTGTGAGGGGCAGAGCCCGTCCTCAAGCCGACCTTAAGCTTCTCACCATCCCAGGAGCCTTCTCCCCGTTCCCCTGCTTTCCTCCTAACTTCCCCACTCACGGAACCACACGCCGCCAAAGGCCCAGCGGCTCCCTTGCGGGGTTCTCGCCATGGAAATTGCCTGCCCCGCCCCCCCACAGCTGCCAGCAGGTGGGTGCCCTCACTTTTTACGTCGGAGCCCCAGAGGGCAGCAGCCAAAATTGAAAGATGTTACCTCCAAGCAATGGCAGATGAATCCATTGGCATTTGTCAGAGAGGCATGGGTGAAGTTATCAAGATAGCTCAGAAAAGAGCAAAGAACACATAAAGCACAGGGCAGAATGGGTAAGAATGTGTGTGCTGGTTCTGAGCAAGTGTGGAATAGAAATTGTTGCTCGTCGGGGCTGTGGGGCAGAGGACAGGCCTGGGAGAGCATGTCCAGACTCTAGAGGGTGCTCGTCAAATGCCCGCACGAGAGAGGAGGCAGGCGTGTGATGGTGTTCTTGTACTTTCTTGAAACTTCATACTAGTAGATTATTGTAGTGGAACAATAGTGTGGATTAAATGAGGTTAACGCCACAAAAGCTTTTAACACAGGGCCTGGAACAAAGTGATTACTCAGGATTTGCTGGCTGATGCAATCATTATTACTTCTCACTGATGAATCTTGCCTTGCTCGAAGCCGATAGTAGAAGAAAGCTCTGTCTACATAGGTCTTGCCTTGTGTATTAATGGGTTCCTGCAAAGTTGTATATAAATCAGATGTATTGTCAGTTGTGAATTAAATTGATAGTTCTTCCTTTTAATGCTGGAGCACATGGGCTAAGTGTTGGAAATCTCCTCTGTGGGTCTCAAGCTTTCATTGGCTTCCATTGTGATTGCCCAGAGCTTTTTCTCTCCTCCGGTCTGGGTGGAAGGCTACACCTTGTTTAAAGGAAAACATGCCCCAGTTGGGTAGCACTGATGTCAAGCCCTCACTGGCCCCCATACAGAGCTTGGCCTTTGCTATGGAATCCTCCCGTGGTATGGAAACAGCAGGTGGGAAGGAGTGGCTCACGGAATAAAAGGAGAGAATTCCGGAAGCTTATACACAAACAGCCAGGTTATGCACAAGATATGCAGGATGGTTTCTTAACACAGATGGCCAGTTAGCCTGCAGGCAGGTAGAGTAGTGATGGGGGCATTAGACAGCCCTCTACCATGGATCCTTCTAGAAAAGGAACTGGGTAAGTTCTTGACTTCTTTTGCTGGTAATTTCATCCCCAAGAAGGTGGACGAAACCACACAGAGGTCTTCCACTTGGCACTTAAACCAGTAAGGAAGACTGGCTGGGAACATAAGGGCGAAGGCAGCTTTGGGGGAGAATGACCACTGGGTAAGCAGATTACCACCATGGTAAGAGCATAGGTTCTGGAGCATCATCTCCTGGGTCCAAATTCCGCTTCTGCGACTTATTAGCTATGTTCCTTTACCCTGCCTTGACTCTGTTTTCCTCTTTGGAAAGTGGGCATAATAGTAGTACCTACTTCATAGTGAGCTTGCTGAAAGTCAAAGAATCGATACAGTTAGTACATGATAAGTATCAGTATGCGATAAATTTTAGCTGTTAGTGTTATTGTTACTTGAGTTCATATTTGTGATGCAAAATTTAGATGGACATAATCATAGACCTTATGGAAGAATTTTAAAAACCTGAGGTCAGCAAAGCAGGTACCTTAGCCAGAACTTATAAAGGGAAATCTGGGTTAAGACAGCTCAGCAAGCTTTTCCTGTAAAGAGCCAGATAGTAAATATTTTCAGCTTTGGGTCTCTGTTGCAACTAGTCAACTCTGCTATTGTAACACGAAAGCAGCAGTAGACAATGTGTAAACAAATTGGCATGTCTGTGTTCCAATAAAACTTTATTTATAAAAACACGAGGAGGGCCGGATTTGGCCAGAGAACCATAGTTTGTGGATCTCTGGCTCAAGCAAAATGGGAAACACTAAAATATAAAATTCTGCCTGTGTTAATTGTAAGTGATATCAGTAAGATGAAAAGCAAGCAGGCAATTAATCAACACAGCTGCAGAGGGAGCTGTTTGCCTCAGATTGAGAGAGGACGTGTTTCCAAATGACATATCTGATAAAGGGTTAGTATCCAAAGTATATAAAATACTTATACAACTCAACACCCCCAAAACAAATAATTCAATTAAAAATGGGCAGAAGAAATGAACAGACATTTCTCCAAAGAAGACATCCAGGTGGCCAACAGACATGAAAAGATGCTTAGCATCATTCATCATCAGGGAAATGCGAATCAAAAGTACAATGAGATATCACCACATACCTGTCAGAACGGCTAAAATCAAAAACACAAGAAACAAGTGTTGGCGAGGATGTGGAAAAAAAGGAACACTCGTGTACTGTTGGTAGGAGTGCAAACTGGTTCAGTCACTGTGGGAGACAGCATGGAGGTTCCTCAGAAAAATTAAGAAGAATGACCCTGTGATCCAGCAATCACACTACTAGGTATTTACCCCCCAAACATAAAAACAGTAATTTAAAGGGATACATGAACCCTTATGTTTGTTGCATTATTATATACAATAGCCAAATTATGGAAGCAGCCTGAGTCCATCCATAGGTGAATGGATAAAGTGGAGATATATGTATATATCCATCTGATGTCTTCTTTGGAAGAATGGAATATTACACAGCCATAAAAAGAATGAAATCTTGCCATTTGCAATGACATGGATGGAGCTAGCGAGTATAATGCTAAGCGAAATAAGTCAGTCAGAGAAAGACAAGTACCATATGATTTCACTTGTATGTGGAATTTAAGAAACAAACAAAAAAATGAGTAAAGGGGAAAAAAAAGAGAGACAAACCGAGAAATAGACTCTTAACTATAGAGAACAAACTGTTGGTTACCAAAGGGGAGTGTGGTCGGGGGGGGGGGGGGGGGGGCTTTTGACCAGCACCAGTTGTTGAATGGAAGTGTTGGATCACTCTACTGCACACCTGAAACTAACATAACACCATGTGTTAATTATACTAGCATTTAAAATAAAAGTAAATTAAATTAAAAAAGAAACTCCAAGAAAAAAAAAAAAAGATAAAAGAAAAAGGACATGTGCTCGAAGAGGAGGAACTGTAGTGTCTTCTGCGTAGCATACTGTTCAGAAATATATGGAGGTCTATAGCTATATGATGCTATTAACAAAAAGGTGACGCCCTCCATGAATTTGTGAAAAAGGTTAAAGATTTTTTTGAGAAGAAAGAATAAGTTTTGTTTCTGTTTTGGGGGGTTGTTTAGTATGTTCAAAAGATGGAAGCAAGGAAAGGATAGAGCTCCTTCCTAGGGACAGCGCTATAAGGAAGAAGACGCCATGGCTTCGGTAACCATGGCAACAAGAGAAGGGACCGGAAGTGGATCAGGTGGCCTGTCAAGAGGTGTCAGGCAATGGTGGGAAATGACAACCCAGTGAAAACTATGGGAAAGAGATCGAGGCCCAAAGGAAACCCGGCATGACCAATAATGGCAAGAGAATGAAAAGCAATCGAAAAGTGCCTGGATGCAAACACTAGTTGTCTCTAAACGGTGTGATTTGGGTCATTGTTATTCTCTTGATTGGACTTTAGAGTAGTTTTTATTATAAGCATCCATTACTTTTATATATTTTTAAAGATTTTATTATTTATTTGACAGAGAGAGACACAGCGAGAGAGGGAACACAAGCAGGGGGAGTGGGAGAGGGAGAAGTAGGCTTCCTGCTGAGCCAGGAGCCTGAAGTGGGGCTTGATCCCAGGACCTTGGGATCATGACCTGAGCTGAAGGCAGACACTTAACGACTGAGCCACCCAGGTGCCCCGATCCATTACTTTTAAAATCAAAGGAAAATGAAAGCCAGTTAAGGTGGAGGAGGTTTCTTGGAGGAGCAACCTTAGGATGGATGTTTAAAAATTATAAAGAAGATAGATTTCACCCAGTGAAAATAGAAATTTCTCACTGTAATGGTCTGACCTGCACACTAGTGAGTGTCCATTGTGGCAGACATTGATTGATCCCCCATCAGTCATTTTATTACTTTCTTTCAGTGATGGTAGAACTTGCTTCCCAGCTTTCCTTTTGGTTATAGCATGGGCAAGTTGCACCATCCTAGCCGAGAATTGCTGAAAAATCTGCTGAGTGGTTCCCAGGAAAGGTTCTCCTTGTGTGTATGTGTGTGTGTGTACACGTGTGCATATATTTGTAGCATGAGGAGAAACTTTGGCCTTCCTGTGTTGGATGTGCTCATGTGAGGATGTGGTGTTTGGTGCAGTGGCAACCGCTTTGTCACCACAAGGAGTGAATCCCGAGGTTGCCATCCAACACTCTGGTGATGGTAGACCAGGAGATGGAAAAAGTGGGGTTCTTGATTCATTGAACCATAGCCATCCCTTCCCACATCTTTAGACTTCTGAGGAAAACCTATTGAGGATTCAGTTCTAGTTAAGTATTGCAGCTCCTAATTTTCTCACTTTCCCCAGAATATTCACACAGATGCATGTTGGTGGCTCTCAAATTATCTAAATGTTAAGTCAGGTTTGAGAACGTTTCAGTGTTCCTGAGTCTCTGGTCTCTAACTGTTTTAATGCAAAGTCTTGCAGTAAGGTGCCAGAATGCAGTTTTAAAATTTTTATTATTTCATGTCATTAGATTTTGTTGCTTTAACTATTGGGGGGAATAAAGGCATTTTAATGTGACTCGCTGGCTTCTCTTTCTTGTGGTTGCTATCATCCTTTCTCACGCCCAGCTCTGCAACCTGGAGATTCCCTTCAGTGGTGCAGGAAATTCCCATTCTCTGCAGGTTTGGACTCATGGGCAGGTCTTGGGGAAACACCAGTCTTTGCATCTCCTACAAGGTGGAGAATAATGGCAATGACGTACAGTTTGCGGGGCGGGGAGCACTTGGTCTAGCATAGCAGGTTCATATCCTGGCTCTGCACTGAGCAATGATAATCTTGGGCAAGTTACTTAACATGTCTCAGCTTTTCTTGGCTCATCGATAACTTGACGGTGATGTTAATGTGGTGGAGGTCATGAAGATTAAGGATTGGTAAAACCTTTAGCACTACACCTGGCACATGGTACAAACCCAACACATGGGTGCTGCTCTTCCCCATCCATAGGCAAACAAGGATGGGTTGGTCATGCTGCCAGCTGATGAAGTGAACAAGGTTGGGAAGGAGTGCCCGAGTGACGATGCATGAAGGTGGTGAACAGAGAATTTGTTAACAAAGGAAATTCCAAGACCCCACCCAAACCCTCTGAACTGAAATCACTATAAGCCTGGGAATTTACATTATAATCAGGCTTCCCAAGTGATTCATATGCACACTCAAATGTTAGAATCATAAGCATGTATGTCTAGAAAGACATCACAGTAATGGTTTTAAGGAAATGCATTTAGGAATGGTCCCACTTGAATTGACATGAGTCCAGAAGGTCACAGGTAGGGTAGAGGGATAGGAGCCAGAACCATCTTCCCTTATCCCAAAAATTTCCCTCTTCCCCAGACCTCTCTCTCCTCTTGAAATGGTCTTATTTCAGAACACCACAGCTACAACCCTTTTGCCTTCAGATCTCCCCCTAAGCCTAAGGTTACTGTCTGTTAGGGACTAGGCTACAGTTAGTCTCTTGTGGTAGATGGGATTATTGTTTTCAGTTCTTCACTCCCTCCTACCTATGACCTTGCAGTCAATAGAAATGGAATGAGTGTATTTCTCTGCAGGCTAGCAAGTGAGAAACATGGGAGTTGTAATGATAAGCCAGTAAATTTTAGGGTAGCTTGTTACGCAGCGTTTTTGTGACCAGAACTGACTAACATATTTCTTAAAAGTGGACAGAATTGGGGTTTGTCCGTGTTCTCACTGAAAGACTTACAAACGCTTTTCCAAGGAGAAGCTTGCTCACCATTGTGGCGAGGGCCTGGAAAGGGGAGAAGATCTGCCCAAACTGATAGCATTTGTGCACGTTGATGTCTCCAAAGCGACTGCGGCGCTCCTTCCGTCCGGCTAGTCTCTTCTCTGCCTTCATGTCCATGAAGTGCTGGAAGGGGCCCTGCTGGGGCAGATGGGCCACATGCACCTGCAGTGAGGAGCTGAGGGCCCAGGTAGCACGTGGTTACCGAGTCCCATGTGCTCACACCAAGACAAGGCGTACTTTTTAAAAACAGCCCGCTCTTGTTCATGCCTCTTGATTATTAGTTGGATTTCCATTTACCTTTCTTAATCTTCTATGGCCTTGGGAGATGGATCGAAGGGCCATCCCTTCTGTTTGTTGCTGGGAGCCTGACATGCTAAATTGTGGGTCAGGGCACTGAGTTCTAGTTAGGAGCTTGCCACTCGCTACAGGAACTTGGGCACTCACCACCCACCCGTATGATGGATTATTTTTTCCAGACTTAAAATGGCACGGTTTATATGAAACTGGAATGTCAAGAATGCCATGGGTTGCAAGCTATCCTTCTTGGAGGCAAGGGGCAGGAGGCAGGGTGCGATGTATGTTGCAGGGTCCTATCTTGTGATTATAATCTGGCTTCTATTAGAAACTGAGGCACAAAGGAGCCCTGCCTGCATTCTGCTAGGAGAGACGCCACCGTAAGGTGCACAGTGGATTTCCCAAGCCAGAGAGTTCCCCTTCACGGCACCCTCTGCCTGGACCCAGCTCTCTGTTGGAGGGTCCTGCTGGGTGCCCACTGCCCGACAGTGTCAGTCCCTGCCTTCCAACTGCCGTGATGCTTGCTTTCACCTGGTCTTCCCGGTTCCTGACGATCCCACCCTCACTCAGATCCCTCTCCTGCCCTAGCCTCTCCGGGCTGACAACAGAGCATCAAATTCTGCCTGCACACCAGTTTCTCCAAGGAGCTGCTACCCCTCCTAGCTCTGCC
Source organism: Phoca vitulina (assembly GCF_004348235.1). Classification (NCBI taxonomy): domain Eukaryota; kingdom Metazoa; phylum Chordata; class Mammalia; order Carnivora; family Phocidae; genus Phoca; species Phoca vitulina. The sequence goes on from NW_022589744.1 coordinate 5,965,618, forward strand.
CGTGTGTGGCCAGTGGGAGAGTGGTGCCCAGCCTAGATTCTGACCCCGGGGCCACCCCGGGCATGCCCTGCCCTCCCTGCCTGAACAGGTGACACTTTTACACCCCACAGAGGCAGGGACACGGTTGGGAACATGGGGAGGGGACGGATTCCTGTTGCTGATGACCGAACGTGCCCTCCTTCCCGGCCGACACACCTGCGAGGGTGGGGGCTGCTGAGGAGTGGGCGGCTGGACACGCCGCAGGAACCTCATCCCAATTAGGGGCTTGGGCCATTTCCTGCCGCCCACACAGCAGGAAACAGATGCGTGTTATTTTACTTCTCTGCAGCACTGACCATAAGGAGCCCGAAGGACACCATGCTAGCAGCTCTGGAGGCGGGCGGAGGAGCTGACCAAAACCAGGCGCCACTGGGGATTCCAGAGATCCAACATCCCACCTCCTGCATGGAGAAACTGAGACCCAGCCAGGTGGGAGGACTGTCTCTCTGTTACCGTCTCTTGCATCGAGTATAAATTCACTGCATTGCTTCAGGGTGGTGACTCTGTTCCGAGGAAGGCGGTGTTCAGAGCCCACCTTGAAGAGCGACGGCATGAAGCCGCAGGGATGTACATGGCTCCCGGGCACCCCGAGCACTCTGGACGGGGCCAGAGTCCCCCAGAGGGCAGAGCACGTCTGCAGGGCACAATGAGAGGCCTCCAGCCGGGCCTCCTGCCGCCCTCCTCCTTTCCCTGACTTGCCACGTTGCCTTCCTCTGGGAGAGGTAGCATCTCCAGCATCATTGTCACCTTCTTAACACAGCGCAAGCCTCGCTTTCTGCCCGGGTCTTTCCCCCCTCCACCCCTGCCCTGCCTCCCCCCCACCCCCGCCCTCGCCTTACTCCTCCCCGGCCTCACTCCTATTCCTCTTTCAGGGCTCTGATTTTGGCTTCCAGTGAAGGGCCACCTCCACCAGAGTTAAGCCCTAGCCCACGCCCCCCCCCAAACTCCTCCTCCTCTGGGCTTCCCGACCCTTTACCCCAGGGATCTGTGTCCCCCACTTGACTTCTGTGAGTGTCTCACTCCACTTACTCCTGCTCCTTTGGTCCTTGTCAGCTCTTTGTTTGCTGAGCGTACCCCTGTGCGGGGCACGCTGTCATTCCTCAGTGTGCGAAGGGTAAGGGGAAAAAGGGATCCTTGGAAGACTCACATCACGTATTCGTAAGCTTTTTGCTATTGGAGGAGAAAAGTCCCAGCTTCGTCCCATAGCTTTGGTGGTGCTCAAACTCGAGATTAATGGTGGGTAAACAGGTCCCAGTGGGACCGGCAGCTTCCAGTCTGTTCCAGGGAAGTGAGGAGAGAAATGCCATGCTGTTAGGATCCATGCACAGCGCTAGACCTAGGGTTCATTTCTTTGTGTTTGACCCCACCCACAGAATAACAAGGGAGGTTCGAAGGAAGCAGACCCTCAACCCAGAGCCAAGAATGAAAGCCCTCGTTAGGAGAGACACATGGAACCTATAGGATAGTCTGATTTGCTTTTTGGAATATGATAAGCACAGTGGGCAGTTGTCTTTGCTAGATGCATTATTGGCAAATTGTTTTGCTGATGCCACACGAGTTGAGTTAATTATTGCTCTGGGGGTTTAACTGAGTAGAGAAGATCATTACGGGCTTCAATATAGTCGTTTAATTAGGTTAATTAAATAATGAATTATGTGACCCTCTCACTTTTTTGGATTTATGCAGAATTATTTTTTCATATCAGCGTAGAAGTCGGCAGACTTTCTCTGGAGGGGCCAGATGGTAAAAACGTTAGGCTTTATGGCCATATCATCTCTGTTGCAACTACACAACGTGGTTGTTGCCGCACAAAAGTAGCCACAGATAACAAGTAAATGAGTAGGTGTGGCTGTGTTTCTGTAACACTTTATCGGTGGGCACCAAATGTGACTTTCATATCATTTTCATGTATCACAAAATTTTATTCTTTTGATTTCTTTTTTTTCCGCCATTTAAAAACGGCAAGACCATTCTTGGTTTGCAAGTCATCCAAAACAGATGGCAGGACAAATTTGGCCTAATGGGCTGTAGTTTGCCACCCCCTGCATTAGTGGATGCTTCACTACAACCCCTGTTCCAAGGAGACAAGTGCTAATTTCCAAAATAGAAACAAGGATTCTGAAGTTTTCTCAGCAATTTCAAAATCACTGTGCAAGATAGACATCTGGCCCATGACCAAGCCTTAAGCAAACCAAGCCGAGGTTGGCTGGTCTAATCCAAAGTCTAGGGTTCCCAGGGAACTTGAAGCCATCCAGTTCATATTCTAGACCTTATGCATGACCACATTTAAACCAACTTAGGAATCGAAGGCTCATTTAGAGATACAAGGCTCTCGAGTCCTAGAGTAAATGATCTCATCACCGTGACCCTTAATCACTGATTTTCACACTGACGATTTTGAAGCATGCGATGCAGTCCTGCCTCGGTGTAATTTAACTTCCTAATGATGTTGGACAAAATTGCTTCTTCCCTCCCCGCCCCCCCACATGCACCAAAGCCATAACTAATGGCAAGACTCCACCTCTAGGTTTTCCTCTACTGAGCCAGCCATGACCTTAGGTGTTGCTCCTTTCCTTTTCTCTAGATTTTAGGAGCCAATGTTGTGGACAGCCAGGGTGGGAGACCTGGGTCTGGGTGGTATTTGGTCATGTGGTTCCTGAAAGCTTTCAGCAACCCCGGGATGAAGCATTGCTCTTCCAACAGAATTTCAAACTAGAGAATGAAGTAGGCTTGACATAGCAGTTTCCCCAGGATGCCAGAGTAGGTAGAAAAAAATAATGCAGGGGCGCCCGGCTGGCTCAGTTGGTGCAGCAGCTGCTTCGGCTCAGGTCATGATCCCAGGGTCCTGGGATCGAGCCCCGTATCGGGCTCCCTGCTCAGCAGGGAGCTTGCTTCTCCCTCTCCTGCTCCCCCTGCTTGTGCTCTCTCTCTCTCTCTGTCAAATAAATAAATCTTAAAAAAAATAACCCAGAATGACTTTTTCTAGCATCTGCCGGAATACTTAATTTTTGAGACCATAGTAAGGTTCCGACATTTTAAAAACCTTCATTGGTGGAAGTAGGGTGGTGGTGGGCTAGCAGAGCCCAGCCCAGGGTCTTGTACACAGTGGATTCTCAGGAAGCATTTATAAGACAAATGAAAGGGGGAAGGCGTTTTGGGGGCGGGGCATGAACTGCCAGCTGAACTCCCTCTCCGGTCTCCGTAGGGACATGTGTTATTCTGGGGGGGAAGGTCCCCTCTAGACCCAGGCAGACCAAATCCTGTCCTAATTTTACACCACCAGCTCTGTCTCAGACAGCTGTGCCACAGGCTTAGTGTTATCTTAAAAGAGGAACCCAGGGGCGCCTGGGTGGCTCAGTCGGGTGAGGGTCTGGCTCTTGATTTTGGCTCGGGTCATAATCTCAGGGTCGTGAGACAGAGCCCCGCCTTGGGCTCTGAGCTGGGCTTGGAGCCTGCTTAAGATGCTGTTTCTCCCTCTGCCCCTCCCCCCCCCTAAAAAAAAAAAAAAAAAGAGGAAAGCAGCTTCCCTGGGCTTTGCCAAAGCCTCCTCAGTCGGTGTTTGCTTTCTGCGGCATTGGCAATCAGTCCTGCTGGAAGCAGGGGCTGTTCTGCAGGTGGAAGGAGCCAGCCCCCACCGAGCTCAGGATGCGGTCCCGGGTTGTGCAGGGTGCCCCTTTGTCGGGAGAAAAGCTCCAGAGGGTTAGAAGGGATGGGAGGGGCGGAGGCTGGGGCTTCATGTTGTTCTTTTTCCTTACGCAATAATATGACAATTTCGGCAGTTTTTATGTTCTTCTCCTTGGTAATTTTTTTGGGGGGTGGGGTGGGGGAAGAGAATGGTCGCCAGGGAGATGGAGGGGAAGTTGGAAAGAGGCTGCCCTCTGGGACTGATTAAACCCTGGAGATACACGTAGTCCTAGAAGACGGAGAAAGTTTTTAAAAAGATTATTTACAACTTAAAAAGTAGCTTCGTGCCCTCAATCCAGAAAGCATTTCTCGTCTGGTCCAGGAAGGGCATCTTTGCATCTTGGCATTAGACTCTGAGCTCTTGAAGACACAGTTTGGGTTCCGCTGGTCTTTGAAACCCCAGCACCCATCCTGAAGCTTGGCATACAGTAGGTGCTCTATACATGCAGGTGACAGTAAATAAAGACTGAATGAATGGGTGGAAGACATGCAGCTTTCTGGGCAATGTATTCTGTGCTCAGCACGATCCCAGCTACTCCCCACCCAGAGGCGGGCTGTCTGCGAAAAGGAACAGCAGTCCAGACCTGGGAGAGCGGCTTGAAAAGGTGTGAAATGTGTTGAATTTCAGTCTCTTTGCTGCAAGTAAATGGGAAAATCCTTTATCCGCCGCTCACGCGTCTGGCCCGTCTTGTCTTCAACAGTTTCTCTTTAAGGGGAATTTGGCTTTCAGACTGTGGGAAACTATCAGACTTTGGCTCCAGCAGAAATTCTCATCCCTGGTGGTGTGTTGGAGCCTCCTGGGGGAGAGGGTGGGGCTTAAAAAATTCCAAAGCAAGGCTGCACCCCAGGCCAAATGCACCTGTGTTTCAGCAGGTGGGACCCTGGACAAGCCCTCCAGGGGATTCGACCGTGAGCAGCCAAGGCTAAGAACCACCGAGGGAGAGTTGAGTTCACGTGTGCTGTCACAGCTTTACCAGACAGCGCTCCTCTGACTGCAAGTTAGCGGCCAAACCAGGAGGGGCTTTTAAGGGTGGAAATAATGATCCTGTGGATTATAGTATTCGATTGGAGTCAGCACTTTTTATTTTGGACAGTGGCTTCAATAAGTGGAAAAAAAAAAAAAAACAAACAACCCTGAGTCTTTGTATCAAAAAGTCATTTCGTTGGATTTTAAAGCTTTACTGCTTTTTGCCAGATTTGAACGGGGTTGGGGTGGGCGGGGGTGGAGTATTTAGTGTTAGAGAAATACCGTGATTTTTTTACAGCAAGGTTTACGTTATTATTTTCTGAATCCGCAGCTCCTAGCGTGGGGCCTGCCATGTAGTAGATACTTAGAAATGCTGGAATAATTACAGCAGCTGTCGCTGGCTGGATGCTTCCTGTGATATTCACCGTCTCCTTTAATCTTCAGAGTGACCATATAAGATGGGTCCTATTTGTATCTTCGTGTTGAAGGGCATGGTGGGCTGACTTCTAAGATGGTCTGAGATTCTGCCCCCTATTATGTGCGCCCTGTATAGTCCTCTTCCCTTGAGTGTGGGCAGGACCTGTGAATATGATGAGCTATAGCTCATGATTATGTTACATTGTGGCAAAGATGAAGGGATTTTACAGATGTAATCAGGGCCCCTGATCAGTTGACTATAAATTAATTAAAAGGGAGTTTAGGGGCGCCTGGGTGGCTCAGATGGTTAAGCGTCTGCCTTCGGCTCAGGTCACGATCCCAGGGTCCTGGGGTCGAGCCCCGCATCGGGCTCCCTGCTCCGCGGGAAGCCTGCTTCTCCCTCTCCCATTCCCCCTGCTTGTGTTCCCTCTCTCGCTGTGTCTCTCTCTGTCAAATAAATAAATAAAATTTAAAAAAAAAAAAAAGGGAGTTTATCTTGGGTGGGCCTGACCTAATCAGGTGAGCCCTTTAAAAGAAGTTCAGGGGGCTCGAGACTCAAGTCATGCTGGCCATATAGAAGCATGCCACCATAATTTCTTTTTTTTTTTTTCTTTTTTCTTTTTAAAATATTTATTTGAGAGAGAGAGAGGGAAAGAGAGAGCATACACATGAGCAGGAGGGGCAGAAGGAGAGGGAGAGAGAGAATCCCAAGCAGACTCTGCACTGAGAATGGAGACTGACACAGGGCTCGATCTCACAACCTCGAGATCATGACCCCGAGATCATGACCCCGGTTGAAACCAAGAATCCGACTGTGTCACCCAAGCCCCCCAGCATGCCACCAAGATTTCTAAAGCTGCAAGCAAATGGACTTTGGCAACGACCCTGAGTCTCAAATAAGAGCTGAGCAGAGGACCCAGCTAAGCTGTGCCTGGACTCCTAACCCACAGAAACTGAGATAATGAGCAGGCATTGCTGTAGGTTGCTACGTTTGTGGTAATTTGTTACACAGCAATGGAAAACTAATACACTAGTGAAGTAATAATGATGCAGAGAAGTCACAGGACTTGGCCAAGGTTGCACATTAGGAATGGTGGAACTGCGAGTGGAACCCTGCCATTTCTGACCCCTTGTTGTTTGACATTGACACTAGCGTCGGTTTGTGAAATAAGGCTCATCTGCATCAGCTCCCCGATTTTCTGTAAACTATAAATGGGACAAAACCAAGGCGGATACCAAAGCCTTTGTGAAATGAAGTGGAATCATAGCAAATGTGGAGACACATTTGGAAGTCATGCCCAGGAGAAGGGCTGAGGTAAACTCTTTTAATAAGGACCGGGAGCACAAAAGCCAATTTACTGAACATCAAAGAAACCTCAAGAAAAAAAGAGACATGGCCGTGGTCACATGGTGACACCCATCTGTTTTGCTCCCGATGGGAGGATGCCGACCTACTTTTCTGATTGGATCCAGAGTTTAGACCATCGTGATTATTAGAGTTGCCCTTCCTTAAAGAAAAGCTAATCTTTACTTCTAGTAGTGGTAATGTACGTTTTAATCCAGCTTTTCCAGTGTGTGTGTGTGTGTGTGTGTAAAAGTTTGTTGGAGGGAAAGAGGTGTCTTGGAAAGTTACTATTTTATTCCAGTCAGCTAGAATGTATCTTTCTCTTTTCTCCTCACTCACCTGTCCTCTTTCTGCCTGGGAGATAGATGTGATGCACAGAGGTGAGCAGCCATTTTGTGAACATGAGGACTTAACCTCATGATAAGAGGCTTGGGTCTCTGATGCCATCATGGAGCCCCCTGCCAGCCCTGAACTACTTTCCTCTGGACATCTTGTCATATGGGGGAAATACAGTCCTCTTTCTGTTGGTGGAACTTTTTTCTTCTTATCCCTTCAGGGCAAATGTAATTCTGTCTGATATAAAAATGTAAAAAATAAGGTACACTCCCCAAGTATTTGAAAAATACTTGGTAAACTGTCCAGTATTAACATGTGCAAGGAACAATTCAACATCTTTATTATAATTTAAGGACCCTTTTCTAGAGTTATAATCAGGGTGAGAGGGGGATTCAGGGATGCCTCTCTCCTTCATTACTGACTTGTGGGAAGTATGCATAATGGTGTGAGATGGGGAGGAGGGTGGCTGAAATAGAATTTAACCGCAATTATGAATCACTCATTGGCCCTGATGTGTTTAATTTTGTCTGAAGCACAGAAGACCCAAAGAATTGCTCTTTGTCCTTGAGCAACCCGTAACCGAGCATCTGTTTGGGATCTAAAAGTATATTCAGCTTTGGGGTAAGATGAGTAGGCTTAGCCACTGCACACACCAGTGAGGCAATCGCCTGCGTCATTAGACACAGGATCTGCAACAAGAAGGGGACAGACCCAGTTTTCCCTTCCTGGTCCAATCACAGATGAATCACTGAATTCAGCTCAGGAGCACCTAGACAAACTGTCTCTCATTCAGAGGACAATGATGGCAATGGTGCAGACACTATAACCCTAAAACTCTCTTGGGGTGCCTGGGTGGCTCAGATGGTTAAGCATCTGCCTTCGGCTCGGGTCATGATCCCAGGGTCCTGGGATCGAGCCCCATGTCCGGCTCCTGGCTCAGCGGGGAGCCTGCTTCTCCCTCTGCCTCTCCCCCTGCTCGTGCTCTCTCTCTCTCTGTATCTCTGTGTCTCGAATGAATAAATAAAAAAATCTTTAAAAAAAATTAAAAACAAAAAAACCCTAAAACTCTCTTGTGATTTGGGGCATGGCTGAAGGAGGTGGGAATAATTAGACTGAAGAAGAGAGAACCCAGTGGGAGACACGACAGTTATTAAACACTGCCTCATAGAAGAGTGATCAAACCCATCTCACCCAGCCCCGATGGGTGGAATTGGAGCCAGTGATGGGAGCTTCCAGGAGGCAGTTCTGGATTTGGATTTGGATTTGCTTACGATGTCAACAGCTGCAGCTGCCGAAGACAGAGTGGCCCATCTCAGCAGATGGTCATGTCGCTGCTGGCACTTTAGATCGAATGACTTCTTGTGGAGATGGTGTACAGGGATCCCAGCATTCACATGTTCTCTCCTTCACTCGATGACTTCACTGATGGATTAGAATTATTAGTGTCTACTAGGTGTCAGGCTCTTAGTGGTCAGACTACGACCTTGAAGATCTCTCCCAACTTGGTGATTCTCAGATGCTCTGAACACAACGAGCTCCGTTCTGCATGAGGCAGAACCAAAGCACCAAAATCTGGGACGAGTTGCACAAAGCCATGAGGCATGTCAGTGGTGGACCCGTCATCGTCTCTGAGCTTTTGCTCTGTCTCCTCTCCTTTCTTTTTCAATCATCTGCTGCTTTCAGAGAAAACCAAGTCATGCTGTGCTAAACCATCAAGGCTTGGGGAACGTGTTTAGACAGGATGTGCAGTTACCCAATACTGGTCTGAATGCTGTGTTTTCCTGACTCTGACAAATTGGAGCAAGCTCTCCTTTTGATCTACAATCTTCCAAATCGCCCCAGATCCCCCCAAGTGGAGGCGGGTCATCAGCAAGGGTTGTGGTTCGGATTTCATACAACACATGTCTTTCTGACGGGGCATGGCTGCGGATCCTTCTGACGCGGTCAACCCTGCTCCGCTCTGCCCTAAGATTCCAAAGATTGCTGTGGAAAGCGCACATTTCCAAGCAAGCCCATTTCACCCAGTTCTTAAACATGTATGAATCTCCCTCCCTCCCTCCCTTTTTCTATCCCCCCCATCTCTCTCTCTCTCTCATGCACTCACACACACACACACACACACACACTCCACCACTTCACCGTCGATCTTTACATCCTACCCTTATGGATGTTTCCTGCCAGGATCTCTTGCCTGGCAGACCCTCTGTGTGGTTAGGAGTGCCTCTCAGGTGGTGAAAGGTAGCCTCGCTTCTGCCGCTGGGCATTCCACAAGCAAGCAAGGGGCCATTTTTACTTCTGAATGCGCCAGGTCTGCAAGATGGAGTGAGAGCAAATTGGCAGCTGTGTTGGACCGTCTGACGCTGGGAAAAGCATCTGTTGGAAAACTTGCTTTGTAATTTCCTGAGCCTTTTGGGGTCAGAAGTGGGTAGAAACCCCCAAATGGAAGAAAAGCTTAATTACTTTCAAGGGGGAGGAAAATACGAACCAGAAGGGCTCACATGGGGGCAGTCTGTGGATTCTGAACTTCAGGCTCTCAGGATAAATGCTTCCAAAGCTTCCCAAAGCACTCCTTTCTTCTGGAGCAAGCACTGGAATCCTCCTGAGATAATTGATTTGGCCCAGACTGGACTGTAAGTGGGTGGGAACGCGGCTCACATTCACCCTCTGCCAACATTGCTCTGGAGGGCTGGGGATGAGCTGGAGAACAGCACAGGGCCCCTTAATGCATTCACTGCATTTGTGTCTTTGATTACTGGTTTTATTCACCAAGGTATTTTCAGCACTGGAACAGAGCCTGACACGGAGTGGGTGCTCAGCAAAGATTCAGGGAGGGAGGGAACGCATCCATTTTTGTATCCCATGCACTCCCTAAAGTTCTTGTCGCTTAGCTGACTTGTATAAATGGCTGCTCTGGGAAACCGAGGTCAAAAAGCAAAGGGGGGCTCTGATCACTAAACAGAACTGGAAAGGAATATAAATTGGGAAGGTCGGAAGAGTGGGGGAGTAGCACACTGCTCTGTGGAAGTATCTGGAAAAGCCCTGGGCTTCTGTGCATGCCCTCAGCAAGCCTCTGAGCTCAGAGACAGGAGGAGGCCAGAGATTTCCCCCACATGCCTTGGAAGTTTACAGCTCATCCTCAACTGTGTCTGCAACAAAGATTTTGCACTTGCTTGGCTTCAAGGCTGAGGCCTTTATCCCAAAATAAAGGGTCTCCCCTCTCTCTCCTACATCGCTTTGCTACATCTCTTCTCTTCCCTTACCCTGCAATTCCCCTTAATTACTAGTTTCAGTCCTGGGGGATAATACCGAGCTTTGCAAAAAAAGAAAAAAAAAACACACAAAACAAAAAAAACCCCACTTTTCAAGTTCTGCCTTATCTGGTTCCATCATCATGGCTTTCATTGGCCCGAGTGAGACTAAAACTGAGAAGGCTTTTAGGGAAGCGAAACTCTGACTTTCAAGAACTGAGCAATGGCCACATAACGAAAGCCCTTTCTGATTCCACGCGCATAGGTCTCTGGGGGTAATTAGGAGAATTTATGTATCCCCTTCTGGCAGCTATCATTCGTCACTGTGTTTAGCACGTGGAATAAGTGATGGCTCCATGTTAATGATCAGAAAAGGTTGCATCTTCCAGGTAGCAAATGAGGCTTAAAGATAACTTTTCATCTTAAAAATACCCCCCTCGCTCTCCCCTCCCCTGTCGGGGGTAGGGGGCACACTTAGCAGAAATGCCGTGTAGATGTATTTGCAGGAGGTTTGACTTCTTTAGCGAGAGGAAGATGGAGATGCAGAGAGGACTCGCCCCAGCCCCCTGGGCACAGACAACGCAAGCTACTCCGTATGTTTGGTAAATTAGGGTTGGTAAATTGGAGCTTGAGAGCCATAGGCAAGGGTAAGTCATCCCTTGGGGAACAGGTAGGTGAGGCAGGGGAGAAGGGACAGAGAGGTGGGTGGGGGGAGAATTTACAAAAGGAGAAACAAGGAGACATGCTTTCAGCTGGCTTAGCTGCTCTCCCATGGATCAGCTCCGTGGCTGCTGCCTCCTACTCTGAAGACACCTGCTGCCAGCACTAAGTGGTTCATTCCGCATACTAGAAGGGAGACCTTGTTGGCCGGTGGCTCTTCCCTGCCTCGATGGGACATGGCTGGGGCTCAGGTCCGTGCTTTGCTGGGCTGAGAGGCAGCCCAGCGTGGAAGAGCCCAACTCAGCAGAAGCAGAGGTGATCAATGGGGAAAGGGTTGGGGTCCCTTGGCCAGAACAAAGCCATCCCCCACCCCAGGAAAAGTGCGCTCTGCTTTTCCTCCTAAGTATCAGATTCCATTACTGAGAAGATGAGGCCGCCTCTGGGGCCCATGACACAGAATGAGGCCCCTGAGCTAATCAGCATGCACGGCCTTTCATTCCATTGTTGTGGTCCTTTCTGGCTCAGCCCCGGATCATACCTAAGTATGGGAATTAGAGCTTTGGAGCCAGAAGTTCAGTCATGAATAGCAGTAGCTCTGCAGACTTGCTGTTTGCAACCACAGTGCTTTTCCTACCCCAGCAGCTCTGCCCCTGCGTGAGAAGCTCCAGCTCCAGGACCCCATTTAATAAACCCAAGGGTGCCTGCAAATGCACGGGGATGGGGTTTGTCTGCAGCCCCGGGCTGGCCTTACCCTTGGCATCTTTTCTCGGTTCCGTTCTGCCAAGAGATGGGCCTTCCTTAGTAGCCTTGTCACCTCCTGTGTCTTTTGCTTTGTCCTTAAAGATCTGGGCACCTTCCCCCTTCTGCAGCATCTGCCCATCAGGCAAGGACTGGTCTTCAGGCAGATCCTCTTGCTTCTTGTTCTCCTTTTTCCTCTCATGGGGAACTCTAAGGATAAAAAGTCCACCATCAGGTATCATGTTCTGAGTGACTCAGTAACCCCCAAGTGAGTGGCCTGGCATGAGGTCAGAAGAGGAAGTTGCTGAACAGGAACTTCCAACTTCATGAAAAATCATTTAATCTGGGAAGAAAATAAATCGATGCTGGCAGCTTATTCTTGCATATTTGCATAGCACAGTCATGAGAGAAAGGTGGGAATATCCCCCAAGTAGTAGAACAATAGGAGAACAGGTGTCCCACATCTAATGCTTCCCACAGTGCCACTAAGGAATTACACACATATACACACGTATATATTACAAAGAAAACAGTTCCTACAGGGGTGAGACACAGGAGATCAGGAAACATCTAAGAGCTGGTGTTTGTGTGTGTGTGCGTATATATATATATTTTAAAGATTTTGTTTATTTATTTGAGAGAGAGAGAGAGAGCATGAGTTGGGGGAGAAGCAGAGGGAGAAGGAGACTCCCCACTGAGCAGGGAGCCCAATTCAGGGCTCGATCCCAGGACCTGAACTGAAGGCAGACACTTAGCCGACTGAGCCACCCAGGGTCCCCTGGTGTATATATTTTTAATATCAAGGAATTTTCTCTTTAATTTTTTTTTGAGTATAGTTGACACACAATGTTACTTTAGTTTCAGGTGCACAACACAGTGATTTGACTTCTCTATGCTTTATGCTGTGCTCTCCACAATGTAGCTACCATCTGTCACCATAGTATTTCATTTTTAGAGGGTAGGGTTAATATACTGCTCATCAGACTGTGTTTTCTGTTTTTTTCCCCCCATTTCCCATTATATCAATTATTTGTGTTTGGGGAGAATATTAAGCCGTTCTTCAGTGATTTTCTTTTTTTTAAAGATTTTATTTATTTTAGAAAGAGAGAGAGATAGCACGAGCGGGAAGGGCAGAGGAAGAGGAAGAGAGAATCTCAAGCAGACTCTGTGCTCAGCATGGAGCCCAAGGACGGGGGCTCGATCCCAGGATCCTGAGATCATGACCTGAATCGAAACCAAGAGTCAGATGTTTAACCGACTACGCCACCCAGGCACCCCCTTCAGTGATTTTCCAACATCCAAGTCACCCCAGTGGACAAGACCCACAAGATCCTTCCTGACCTGACCCTGCTCCCTTCATCTTCTGTTCTACTCAACCTCTCCCCTTCCCAACCCCAATGCTCTTTCAACAGGAGAACCATCCCAGTGCCTCAGAAATGCTGTTGGCTCTTAGGCTTCTGGGATTGGCTTGTCTCTCTCCCTCTGCCTGGAATGTAACACTTTCCCTCCTTCCCTCCCCTGAACGCTCATCCTCCTGGGGAACTCCTACTCATCCCTTCCTCTATGGTGCTGTTCATGACACCCCCCAGTTCTCACCCTGAGATGTAGACCTGCCCTCCCTCTGGTCTCTGGTATCTTTTTTTTCCCAAAGATTTTATTTATTTGTTTGAGAGAGAGAGCGAGAGGGCACGTGCTTGAGAGTACAATCGGGGGGAGAGGCAGAGGGAGAGGGAGAAGCAGACTCCCCGCTGAGCCAGGAGCCTGACGCGGGACTCAGTCCCAGGACCCTGAGCTGAAAGCAGACGCTTGACCGACTGAACCACCCATGCGCCTCTCTGGCATCTTTCAAGTATCTCCATTTTAGTATTGACCAGTGTGCAATAAATGGTCTGTTTTCATACCTACTTCCACTGTTAGATTTTATGTTCTATGAAGTCACAGGCTCTATCTGGTTCACCAATGTCTTCTTAATACATAGCACCTATACCTAGCAAGAGGCAGATCCTCAATCCATATTGGATGGGTGGATGGATGAATGGGAGGATGGTTGGATGGCAAGATGACAAAGTATTGGGTAAAGGTAGAGAAGAACAAAAGACAATAGATTCAAAATATTAACTATGTGGAAGGGAATGTCGAGGGACATATGTAATCAACCTCAGATCTGCAGTGAAGACCAGAGTTAGTTAGGAGCAGAAAGTCCAGGGGGCGCTTCTTGCTGCTGTGCCCATGAAGGTTGCATCTGGGATTCATCAAGAGTGTCCGACTACAGCAAGGGCTCAGAAAGCAGGACGTGACTTTTGCTTTGGAATTTTGTGGTGAGCACTAAGTGGCAGCATCTCTGGTGGATTTAACATTTTCCCCTGAAAGCCAAAGAAATTTAATCTGAAAACTGGCATCCTAGAGGTGATAATTAGAAGAGAATGGTTAAGGAAATAGAAGCATCGGAGTCTCTGCTTGGAGCCTCAGGTTAGGACCTGTCGTTGAAATAGCCTCACTGATGTTGGACAGAAACCTAAACATTTCTCCGTGCTATGCAAATTTTTTAAAAGTGCATCATTTTTCTTTTATGAGTCTAAACTGGGTTTCCGAAGTTGCCATTCCTGAAGCTTCTCTCCCTTAGGGTAGTTCTCTTGCTCCTCTCCAAAGATCCGCTTAAGCAGTTTGTGTGCCGCATAGTTGTAAGTAGGTGGGAAGCTCTTTAGGAAAACAAAATTCTTCAGCTTAAAAGAACATCTGCTCTGTGTCTGATCACTAGATACCTCCAACTTTTCTAGCAAGTTGTAACATTTGTACTGACAACCCTAAGGCATATTTTGGCACATTAAGGAAATCTACACTCAATAAATGTGTTATTATACATGTCTCTGGTGCCCTGTTCAGGGACCCTCACGTGCCTCCCTCACTTTGGGATGCTTGTTTATAAAGTTGTCGTTGTGCCTTACCTCCGACCAGATCCAGGCAGATATGCAAATGAGTGTGGGTCCACAGGACTCAATTAAGCCTTGCCTTGTCATCAGGGGACCGTCGGGGAGCTGGGGATGTCCTCCAGGAGAGCACATTCTGGCACTTAGAAAATTATACTCACAAAATGTTGAAGGGAAGAGAATACTTTTTCAAGGGCCCCAAGTCAAGTAACCAGTGACCAGATTTCCATCTGTTTCAAATTAAATGTGTTTATTATCTTTGCATCTCCTTCTGCAGCTCCACATCTTCAGTTAGAAAATATCTTTGGGGATCTTAACTTATGCTCAAAAGCATGTTTTTATAAGTTTAACTTGCTGTTTGCTTTCACACACAGGCAGCGATATCTCTTCCTTCACTCTGAGTCTGTGCTTTATCGAAGCTGTAGGAGAGGGCTTGTGGGTTCTCTTCACTCAACACTCATGTTTTGTTGTTGTTGTCGTTGTCGCTTTGTTCTGTGTTTCTTTGTTACATGAGGTCCCAAACTCTATGTTAGTTGTTAGAAGTAGAGTGGAAACAATATAGTAAGTAAATATGTAAGTGAAGTAATTGTAGTTTGTGAAAAGTGCCAGAAAGGATATAAACAGGGGAGCCAGTAACTGTCAAAGGCCACCCTTTGGAATGGGTGGTCCCAAAAGCCTCTTCAGGCAAAAGAATTAGGAGCCGAGACCTGAAGGTAAGAAGAAGCTGTTCAAAGAGACACTAGGGGATGAGCATCTGGGCAGAGGAAACAGTCACGGTAAAGGCTTCGAGATAGTCCAGGACTTAGACTATTTGAGGAAGAGAAAGCAAACCACTGTGGCTGGAGAGGACAGAGAGAAGGAAAGTGGTGTGTGATGCAGCTGGAGGGAGGCCCTCGTTGGGTCAGGCAGGGCCCCATGGGAAATGTTCAGGATTTTAGATTTTATTCCAGAAGCAAGCAGAAAGCCAGGAGAGTATGCCATGCTTGGATTTGCATTTCATGAGGATTAGGCTGGCCAATCTGTGAAGAAGAGATTGGAGAGAAGGAAGGGGAGGTGGGGAGGCTGGGTGGGAGATGGCTCCATCAGCCTCGGTGTGAGAGGTGTGTTGGTGGAGGTGGGCGGGGGAGGGTGGGATGGAGAGGTTTTGGGAGTAGACTTGGCAAGCCCCCCCCTGGCTAGAGGGGACAAGGGACAGGAAGACCCAGAGACCCGCTGGTGTTCTGACCTGAGCAACAAGTGGATGCTGGTGCTACTTACAGAGAAGGAGCAGTCCTAGGGGCGCAATGGCCATTGTGTGGAAAGGTGGGGACCAGAAATCTGTTTTGAATGTATGAACCTGTTTCTAAGCTCTAGGTAGAAATGAAGAATTCTCTCAGCAATAAGTCTCTCAAAAGGGTAAAGTTTGTCATTTATTGGTGTAACTTTAGAAGTAATGACAGAAACATTTGGGAGAACATGCCTTGGAGTTCCTGACAACTCAGGCTGGGGAAATTAGGGATGGCTCAAGGGTCAACAATAAATCTAATGAGTGGCATAGCATGTGGAAATACGTAACCGTGGATTTTCTCCTCTGCAACTTCTCGTTTGATCAGACTTTATTCCTGTACTGGGATAAAAATGCTAGGTGGGGAATGGGTGCAAGGAGTCTGAGAGCTGCTGGTGCTGAGAGGGATGGCAGAAACATCCAGAAAAGACGATGAGAAACACGCCGTGGAGGGAGAAAGAAGGACTTGTGGCTGGGAAGACATGCTTAGGGGGATGATACAATCTACTTATTTAATATTGTCCTTTGAGTTTCAGTGAGTGGAACTCATTTTCTTTTAAAGCAACTGTACAAATGACTTTTGCTCTGCAAAGCAAGCATGAACTGAAGGACCTCATAGCATTTCTTCAGCTGCATCTCTGCCTTCCTATTCATTTGCAGCAGATTCTGTTTGTTTTTCCACCAGCCTGCCCACTTCCGAGTACACGCTGTCCCACTCTTTACTTTGCTTATCTCCTTTTCTGTTTGCTTATCTCCTTTTCTTTTCTGGGTGGTGCTTTTAGAAAGCATAATATTTGGATGGTGGGGGAGCAGCCTGCAATGCAAAATGCATTATCTGGAGGTTCTTACTGGCACCTGACTTGGAAGAATAAGATTGTCCCTCTCGATTTCTGGTTTGCGTATCTACAATCTCAGAGTTGCAGGGGAAAGTCTTTGACTCTGGGTAGAAGAAGCCTAAGTTTGGGAGTTAGAGAGACCTGAGTTGGTGCGTTAGCTCTGCTGTTTTCTATTTTGTGACTTCAGGCTTGTGACCTCATGTCTCCAAACCCAATGTTTTCATCTGTAAAATGGATAATGATATATATGCAAATTATGGGGTTGTTGTGGAGTTTAAGTGATATGACCCAGGTATAGTTCTTAGCATGGTACCTAATTCATGCTGGTAATCACAAATAGCCCATCATATCATTCTTACTAAACTTACCAACATAATGGCTGTCAGTTTGACCAGAAACAAGCACTATTGGTAGACTGTAAAGGCTGTTGACAAGCATTTCGGTGTGGGTGGAGGGCTGCTGGGGTGCTGGGTGAAGTTTCTCTGTCACAGTCTAGCAATGTCTGCAAACTGGAAGCTTACAGTGTGTTTAACTCACCCATTTGTGAAATGGGATGAAAAATTGTAATTGAACAATTAAATTTAAAAATGGGGGCCTTTCTTATGCAGCATGGATCGCAAACTTCTCTTAGAACACCGAGCTGGTGACATGGGGCCCCTCGCCGTTCCAGATGATGACTGTCAGCCGTGACTTAAAAGCAGCTAATGCAATGGTAGGAGGTGCTCTTCCCAGTTCCCCACTGTCCCTTCCCAGCTCTCTGCCCCTCTTAGACAGCCTGATCTTAGATCTTATAGGGACTCTTGACTAGCTTGTATGACCTTGGACAAACTATTCTTTTTAAGACATTTATTTATTTACTTGAGAGAAAGCAAAAGCATGAGCAGGAGGGGCAGAGGGAGAGGGAGAGAAAGAATCTCAAGCAGACTCCACACTGAGCGCAGAGCCCTACACGGGGCTCCATCTCATGACCCTGAGATCACGACCTGAGCCAAAACCAAGAGTCAGATGCTTAACTGACTGCACCACCCAGGTGCTCCTTGGACAAATTCTTTAACTCTTTTAGTCTCAGGTTCCTCATCAGTAAACTGGAGGTGATAGTAATGCTTACCCCACAAGGTTCTTTTAAGTACTAAAGCACATCAACAAAAAGCTTCCCATGGTGCTTGGCCTACAGCAAGCACTGGGGGTAGCTATTTTAGCATCAGAACACTTTGCAAATTTGTGGGCATCTAGTGGAAATACAAACTTAGATGAATACTGGAAGAAATCAAACTGTGGGTAAGACAGACGTATGTTACAGGGATATAATATTTTTTAAAAATACCAATGAGATTTTCTTTTTCATACACCCTTGTACTTGATCTGTTCCCCACTCTCCTTTCAGGGAAAAGATTTGGGGCTAGATACCCTCCGTTGTCTGTCATATCCACCCTTTGCTTGTTCCCATCCTGGAGCTCACTGGCTGGATTATATCAATGGACTGTCTTGCTTCTGGTGTCCATTTAGGTGTGGCCAATGGGATGCTCCAATAGGGGATTAAAAGAGGGGAGGATAAAGATGCCAGTATTTATTCCTCTGGCTGGCTCTTTCCCTGAGGGTTTGCCTTGACCTGCTAGGATCCTTCCTAAAGGTTACAGGTTCTCTCTCCACACTCTATCCTTCTGGGTTTGGTAGCCCTTCCTTCAGGTCATCAGGTCTTGGGTCTAGAGGTGGTAACGGTTACACTGTTCCTTGCAGTTCCCCTGTACCTCTCCCATACCTTTGCAAAATCACTTTGATTTATTCTACAGTGTAAGTCATTGGTTGATGTAGTTTCCACTCTTTTGGAGAAAATCAGAATTCTTATAGCAGAAAGCAAAGAAAGTGGAGTCAATGCTAAGATCCAAATTTTGAGGTGGTATTTTGAATCCACAGCAATGGAGAAATCAAGGTTCATGAGGAAAGAAAAGAGTTTTCTGCATTTCTCGTGGTTTCTCTTAACAGGGAAAGAATGAGCCTAGATCAAAAGAAAGCCATAGCGCAGAACAGCAGAGGAAATGACTTAGGGGCAATTTCCACCAGACAGGAAGAAGAAGTAGAAAGGGTTGCCATGAGAGGCGGGAAGGCAGCTCTGAGAGGGTAAAACCTGGATGTGTACCACAGTTTGGTCACTGAGAAGTGGCTGCCTCCCCCCGACCCCTTCCCACCCAGGTTTCCCCTTGCCTCACCCCACCAGGCTTCAGCAAAATTGGGGTGATGAGGTGTTAGAAACCCTTACAGAAATTCCAGATGGTTTGAGGGAGACTCAGCACATCTTGGCTCACCTCCTTTGCTCTGCACTTTCTTACTGTGTCCACCATGGTCTGGAGGTGGTAGAACAGCCAGGATGGAGGGGTCTTTGAGGCCCAGGGTTTCTGTCAGCCCTGGTGAGAGGACACCCAGGAGTGAGAGTAGCTGGGTCCTGGCATCAGCCTATGGTCAGAGCAAGGAAGCGAGAGGCCATGAAGGTCCCACACCTGGTGAACTGAGGGACCCTCAGGGACCTGAGGCGTCAGCAGCAGATGCCAGAAGGGCAGTGAGATGAGCCACACCTAAGTAAACAGCAGCCCGGGACATCCAGAGACACTACCAGCTGGTAGCTGAGGACAAGGATGTGTCAGCTTCCGTCTGCACCCAGACACCATGCTGGAGGGAGGAGGAGTGGGACAAGTGACCTCTGGAGAGAGGGAAGAAACCACTTTTGAACTGACGGAGTATTTCCCCAAATGAGGCTGAGTTCATCTCAAAGTGAAATGTTTCAAGCAGGAATAGAATAAGTTATCTTCACTGGCAATTTTTTTTCCCTCTGCCATCAAGGAGGAATGGCAGCTCCAGAATAACAGAGTAGTGATGACTGACAATGAGCTTCATTTGTTCAATACCTCTGAGTGTTCTGTGTAAAATTTGATGCCCTGTCCTTGACTTCCTCACAAGACTGACCCTTTAATTGGACCTTTGTGCCAGAGCTGCTGAGTCATAAGTGGTGAATGCATTTAATCTAATATGGTCATTACTTTTACTTATTAAATCATCTTAATATAATAATGTTGAAGGAAATTAATACAGAAAAACTTCCATACCCTTCTACCTTATCCACAAAGACATTTTTTTTTTATGGCTTCTTTATCCATGTTGTTAAAATACTGGGTGACAGATGGGCCAAACCCTGCGCTTAAGAAAGGCTGTGCTCCCGGAAGCCAGAACTTACCCCTGGTGACATAAAGGAAGAGAGAGATGAGTTGGTTACCTGACATTGTCATACGGCATCAGGCTTTTGCTTACTTGGGAGACCTTCCGATTAGTGAAGTGGGACATTCCTAGGATGGTGTCCAGAGTCAACAGTGTTGATAGGGTTTCACACTTTATTTCCTACTCCTTAGCCTTTGCCCTTATACAAAATCCCAGGATTCATGGGGATCCCTCTCCATCCTTTCTCTGGCATCCTAGACCCTGATTCTGGGGGCTCTAGCCTCCTTTGGAATGTTGACATTATGATGTTCCTGGAAGAGTTTTGCAGATGGAATTCCCTGGCCTGTTTTAACAGGAAGAGATTTTAGCTTTGCTCACCTCTGCATGTTTTCTCCCCTTTGTGTTCTAATGCTCACGACATTTTGAAGGAAGCATTTTACTTGGGTTGGAAAATGCGCTCTGAAGCAAAATACATCCCCCTGCTCTCATGGGTATCGCTCTGATTTGGAAGTGTATGCTGTTCTAAGCAATTGTGTATTCATGTGCTTCCATGTGTTTGGATCTCTAAAGAAACACAATCAGATCCGCCCACATCCATGAGTAGAGGGGATGCATATTTCAACAAGATGGATGACAGGGGTGAATCCGGAAGTGATATTATGGATTGGGAAGCCTATTTGTGATGCGTGAAAGCAGCTGATATTTTGAGATGCCATTTGGTTGTCTGTGTAAATACTCCCAGGGTGTTTTCTCAGCAATCCCCACAGTTCAAAGAAGGGCCTTGGGTGATGACAGCCTTGGGGTCATATGACAAGTACTCGACACCTGTGGGCTTTACAACTGTGAAGATCAGGGGGCTTCTTAGAGGAATCCCAGGGAAGAAAATGGAGGAAACACTAAGTAAAACCTAGACACAAGATCTGTGGACAAATGGGTGAAATGAATAAGCCATTTAAGACTTCATAGTATTTCCCACTAAAAACCAGGCTCTTTGGTACCTGAGGCTTACTGTATTAGTTTTAATGGCATTACCAGATGTGAAATCACACCAACTGAATAAAATGGGAAAAATCAGACCATGATAAACCAGCTTGGCATTATTCCTAACTTCCATCAGATTTCCTTCTTGACCCACGAAGAATTGAGAATCACTATTTAGTTTCCAAATATACGGGGGTAGTTTGGGCTGGGTTTATTTTTTTATTTTTTATTTTTATTTTTTGGGAGGGGTGAGGAGGGCAGAATTGACTTCTTACTGTGCTGTGGTCAGAGAATATAATCTGTATGCTTTATCAATACTTTGATATTATTTGAGATGTCCTTTATGGCCTAGCGTATGTTCAATGTTTGGAAGTATTCCCTGAAAACTTGCAAAGAATGTAGATTACCTAGGAGTTGAGACAATTCTAAACATGTGGATTTTATAAAGTATCTAAACCATGCTCTTCAAATATCCAACATCATTATTAATCTTTTGATCACTTTATCAGTTTGTAACAGATCAATGTTAAAATCATATGTTAAGAGGTTCAAATTTTCCTAATTCTTTTGACTTTATGAAATTGCTGCTTTTGTAAGTCAATCAAATATTGACAGTTTCATGTGGCTCAACCTGATATTTTGAGGCAATGTTGCTGATGTTCACTGTCTCTGCTTTCTTATATTTTTCTGGTTTATTATGTGATAAGCTTCCTTGTCCTTAAATAATATTTTTTCAAGTCTATTCCATCTGACATTTATATGGTTAGAGCATCTTTATTTTGATCAGTGCTTTTCTAGGGTAATCCATGTATCTTTCTTCTGATTAAGCTCTATTTGGACTAATGTCTGGCATACTGTTTTTTCTATTTATTATACTTTTTCTTTGCTCTCTGCCCCTTCCCCCTGCCTTATTTTTGATCTTTTAGTTTAGTAAATTTTCTTTAATCTGTTTATTCCCTGCCTCTAAGTCTTTGGAAGTTATATATTCTATTTCTATGATAGTCTTACCAACAGACTCAACTCTGATGACTTCATTTTTTTTTTTTTTTCCAATAAACCCTTGAGTTCCAGGGTATGTTCAGGAGTTGGAATATCCCACATGTGGATAAATCCACCGGTTTCTCCAGAAACCAGGATGCTTTTATTTGGTCACTTATCAGCCCAACATATATAACTAATGGAGAGGAGCATAAAATGTCCCTCAGTTTAGTGGAGAACCAAGAGCACAGAGGTACATCTCCTCTTGTGATGGAATTTAATAAACCGAGTTCCATGAAATTACCAGTGTTCAATTGGTTTTGACTCACAAAAATGACAATTTAATGGAGTTCAGTTCAATATTTTACTTCCCTACCATGTGGTTGTTGTTATTATTATTATTACTTGCTTTTTTACATTGCTTCTTCCTTGCACCCTTTTTTGTTTCCCACTACAAATTTCTGTGTCTCTCTCTTATACTCTCCTCCTTGGCTCTTGCCTTGTCTCTCTTCCCTGTCTCCAAAACTCTGGGAGAGGAAAGAGGAGAACTTGAGTCTTGAGTCTCTACCATGTAGCGGTTAAGAACGTGGCTCTTTTGCTGGATGGCATGGTGCTAACGCTCTCCCTCTGAATGACGCTGCGTAACTTACCCTTTCTGTGCCTTGGTTTCTCATCTATGAAATAGGGATTGTGATGGTTCCTGTCTTGTGTTGTTGTGAAGTTTAAATCAGCTAAGGTAGCTAAAGGATATAGAAAAACACAACTTGGATGTTCAGTAAATATTTGCTAACATCCCCGGATCAAAGTCTCCTTTTCTTTAGTTAGACAGGATGATAAATTGAAAGATGCTCATCATGTGTTATTGAGTGAAAAGAGGTCACGGAACAACTGCAATATAATTTCATGTTGTAAAAAATAGTATCTATATTTATACGTGCAAAGGAGATACATAGAATTTCCTCGATTATGGCCTATTTATATCTTTCTTTGTGCTTTCTAATTTTTCTAAAGTGAACATATATTTTGTGTAATAAACTACACTTTAAAAACGCCTTGACTCGGCTTATTTATATGTTTGCTCTATGCGGCATTTAAATTAGTGAGTTAGGACACAGAGACCGTGTATATTAGTGGGAGGACTGCAGGTTGATGTGGCCATTTTGATAGGGTTCAGACTGTTGGCAGACAGCTACATTCGATGGGTAATCTCAGAGAGATTTAGAAATTGGAAACTGAGGCACAGAAGCTAAAGCAGTGAGCCATGGTGTGGGGAACTGGAAGGTCATGTGCTGGAGCTTGATACGTTAGTCGTGGGTGCCCCACGAGTGAATGAGTGAGCACAGAAGTTGGAGCAAGGATAGAATGAGGGTAGTGAGGGGGACATACAGCAGCGACAAGAAAACCTGCAGCCCCAGAGAGAAGGGTGTGGAGAGAAGCTGCTTGAGTTCCTGATGACACCCCAGCCCTTAGTTCCAGGGCCCCCAATGGTGGGGGTCATGTGTAACCCGTTGTAAGCATTCCGTGCAACCTCAAAATCCATTTCCCACTTTGGAAGCGAGCTGGAGTGAGTTTCTGTTTCCTGCTCCCAGACGTCCAGGGAATTTCCACTGGCTGCTTACCAGGAACCCTCAGCACCCATTCTTACCAGCCACTCCTCAAATGTGCCTGATTGCTTCTATCTGCAGGTTTTCGTTCTGTTTTACAGTCGCGGAGCGAGGGAGAAGAGCCTCAGGTTGTTAGCTGGAGGGTCAGCTCTGGCTTCCTGTCATTACTAAGAACCGCTGGCCCCCATCCATCAACATAATTACGGAATCTTAAAGCCCTGGAGATGGGAGCAAACTTCTCATCAGGAATCTCAGTCTTTCAGAAGGAAGCAAAGTCAGGACAAGCCCCTCTGAGGCAGGGCGCGAAGGCTCGGAGCGGTGAAATAATGAGGCCAGGCCTAACTCATGTCAGTTTCCTTCATCTCTAACTGTCAGCATCAGACTATTAAAACAGGAGATTTCAACCCAAGAAACCTACGCCGATTGCACTAGGCCATGGTGATTCCCTCTGAGTCAGACAGGATGATATTTGAGGTCATTTAAAACCCTGAGGTTAGAAGTTTGTTTTTTTTTTAAAATACAGAGGAGGAAGATTTCACTTAATGATAGAACTGGACCTAGGATTTTGGTCTCTTAATTCCAAATTCACCATTCCAGCTACGAATGTGAAGGCCACCCATGTCCCCTTCCTGCCACCCCAGAGCACTCTTGTGCCTTGAGGCCATGGTTATCTTAAACCCCTTTCTCTCCCCAGAGATACTCCAGCGGTGGAAAGACCCTGAATTGGAGCTTTGTGGGACTGACTGCAGCGTTCTTCAGGGAGGAATAAGCACAAAGATGCTGGAGGAGCATCGTTTTTCCACAGGACACCATGCTGAGAGAATACAGAAGGATGCCCAAGAAGAGGTTTAAGGAACAGTCATTGCTCAACTAGGGATGCGGTTGAGTGCTCAATCTACGGGAGCTTGCGTGTCATTCTGCAAGGTGATGCACTTTGCCCATGGGCTGGTCTTCTAAGTGAAAGCTGGGGATCATTTGTTCTTATCTCGGCTTCTTATCTGGGTACAGAAATGGATTCCAATTTAAACATAAAGCATTAGACACAACACAACTTTATGTATTTCACTAACTCAGAGTTATAATTACGTAGATGGAGAAAGGCTGATGTTTGCCTTGGATTCTATGGATTCAGTATTAGTACTCTCTGCGTATTAAAATGGGTTTCCGAAGTATTAGTACTTGAAAAAAACCTGTTAGTTCCAATGGAAATGACTTCACATATGTATGGAAAAGAATCTTCACGAATCTCTTGAAAATGTAATAATTCATACATTTCGCTAGATGCTTAATCTCATTTATTCATTGAGCCATTCAACAAAAATATATTGAATGCCAGCTCTGCACCAGGC
The DNA here is from genome assembly GCF_004348235.1 of Phoca vitulina. Classification (NCBI taxonomy): domain Eukaryota; kingdom Metazoa; phylum Chordata; class Mammalia; order Carnivora; family Phocidae; genus Phoca; species Phoca vitulina. Next base: position 5,990,198 of record NW_022589744.1, read on the forward strand.
ATTGTGCCAAGTTCAAAGTAGGGAAGTTTCATTATGTAATAGAAGAAGTCTGGGACATTCTCTGTGTGAGGGGGCCACAGAGAACCAGAGAAGTAAACAGTTTGGGGGAAGAATAAAAGTATTCAGGGACTCTGGTGAGTATCTTCATGCTGGAAAGGTTTGGGGAGATTTGGAAGTACTGCAGGGACTACTGAGTGATCAGGGGGCTTTTTTCTTCTGATTGCTCCTATCTAGAAGGGGAAAGGGGGACTGACATTTAATGGGCACCTACCTGCTATGGGATAATCACAGTATTGGATGACACACACACAAATATGCACACACACTTCCATACGTGTATATATTGGTAACATGTATATATACCAGATGACGTACATTATGTGTATATTTATAATATTTTGAATAATGTAATAATTAAAAGTGTAATAATTTAAAATGCAATTAATAATGTAATTATTTAAAAAGTAATTATTGCAATAAACCTGTGATGTAAGTCTTACTTGCCCATTTGAATGAGGAGAAGTCGAAGCTCAGAGTCACCTGTGTAAGATCGTACATAAGAGGAAGAATGAAGATTTGTATTGAAATCTACCAAATTCCAGAATCCACTATTTTTCCACTTATCTTGATATCCAGAGAATAAATCAATCAAAAATCTTAAAACTCAAATTTTATTTTGATATAAGACATCACTTACTAGGCGTGTGAACTTGGGCAGAATCTTCAAGCTCTCTGGGCTTCGTTTGACCATTTTAAGATGGGATAGTAACAATCTCACTTCCTGTCTTAAAAGGTTGCTGAAAAATTCAATGAAATAATCCCAGCTACTCAGCTGTACCAAATAATGTAGACAATGGCGTTATAAAAGTACTGTACAAAAACAAGGACCTGCCATCTTATCTTTTTGATGGTGTAAGAAAACCAAAGGCAGTTACTTAAATTTATCCAACGAGGTAAACGAGATCAAAAAGAATGACAGTATTTTTTTTAACTACAACTTAAGGGAAATACAAATTAAAAAGTCTTTTGGTTTAGAACAGTGGAATGTTAATAATTGTTTAAGCTAAGTCCTTGGGTACAAGGGGTTCTTACTACTTTTGTGGATAAAATTTCCATTTTAACAAAAATATAACAGATAGTTTCTTTCTTGACTAGTATAGATTAGATAGGATGGTGGTTAAGAACAAGGGTTCAGTAGCCAGAATGCCTGGCTTCGAATCCTGTCTCTGCCGCTAACTAACTGTGTGACCTTGAGCCAGTTACTTGGCCTCTCTGTGCCTGATGGCCTCATCTATAAAATGAGGCTAATATAGTACCTACATCATGGGCTTGTTCAGAGAATTAAATAAGCTGATATTTGGTAGGTACTTAGTAAATTATGTATAAGTACTTGATAAAATAAAACTCTTTTGGGTTCTGAATCACAAGGAAAACGAGGCTCAGAAAGGTCAAGCAACTTACTCATGGAGTCAAAAATTTAGTAAGTGGCTGTGCCTACATTGGATTCTGGGTCAGTCTGACTCCCAAAGCTTGGCTCTGTGTGCCGTGCTGTCTCTCAGCGGGGACCTACTGTAATTCAGCCGGGTCCTAATTTGGCAAGTGATACTGTATTTACCCTAGTATTGAAGGGTGTGTCCGAAGTCTGGAGAGTTGCCGGGTGAGTCTGTTTGCAGGAGGCCTGAGAAACATGTCCTTCATAGAGGCCAAGAGACTTACTAAGGGTGCAGCAGGAAACACTCTCTGGGGAGCCCTAGGCTTTCTGGAAGGGCTTTGCAAGTCAGAATCCCAGGGTACTAGCTGTGTGCTCCTTACTCCACACAGACCACATAAAAGCTACCCATGTCCACGATGCTTCCTCTATTCCAGGTATTGCTCTAAGTACTTCATACATCGTGCATGTGGAGCATAGATATTAATCTGGATTCTCTCGGACGACCCCCATAAGTTCTAGAAGCTTGAGTCTTCCTGCAGATTTACCACCATTATTTTCCACTGTCTTTTGCTAATAGAATTGCCACTGAAACTGGCTGTATTAGCTCTAGAGTGAAATAAACAACAGAACTAGGCAGATTGTGTGGGCTACCCAGTCATATATAAGGGTGAGAACACGACAGTGTTACCGTCATCTTTTCTAGAGTAATGTTCTCATTCTTTCTGAATGAGGTGCAGCTGAGCCCATCCTACATATATAAAAAAGTGCCAATCTCACACAATGTCAGAAGGAAAAATGAACATGGGAGTGGATTACAACTCGCCCTTATTCCTTCAGGAAGAATTTTTTTTAAAAAGCTTAGCTACTTGGGCGCCTGGGTGCCTCAGTTGGTTAAGCAACTGCCTTCGGCTCAGGTCATGATCCTGGAGTCCCTGGATCGAGTCCCGCATCGGGCTCCCTGCTCGGCAGGGAGTCTGCTTCTCCCTCTGACCCTCCCCCCGTCTCATGTGCTCTCTCTCTCATTCTCTCTCTCTCATAAATAAATAAAATCTTTAAAAAAAAAAAAAAAGCTTAGCTACTTTGATACAGAGGGAAATACTCATAAAAAGAAGAACTGGTGGCATGTATATTATCCAAGAATCTTTCGTCCTTTTTGGTTTGGCCAAAGTATATTTCTGAGGTTCAAAGCTCAAGGTCAAATGCTGCACTGACATCTTGATGACAACGGTGGGATTTTGTTGAAGCCTAGATCTGGATTTTATGACCCTCTCCATCTGGGAGCCAGTCCCCTGTGATCACAGGGAGGATAGAAACACGAGCAGCAGTGCTATGCTCAATATCGATATATCGCTTCCATCACAAGAGATCCATGGGTAGTTTCCCATTCGACCTCTTCAACAAATTCTGTGTGGGAACTGTATTTACCTCCCTTCCGAAAGTGGGAGAAGCTGAAGTCCAGGAGCTGGTGAGACTCGTGTCCTACTGCACAGCTAGTGGTGGGTCCAGGATCTCTATGTAAATATTGGGGATACTTCTATTCTATCCTATTGTTGCTGATCAAACAATAACAAATCTCTGCTAGAAAAGTTTGGTGATGTTAGGCCATTGGGCTGCTATAACAGAATACCTTAGACTGGGTGGCTTATAAACAACAAACTATTTCTCCCGGTGCTGGAAGCTGGGAAGTCTAAGATCAAGGCATTGGCAGATTCAGTGACGAGTGAGGGCCCCTTTCCTGGTCATAGATGGTTGTCTTCTTGCTGTGTCTTCGCATGACAGAGGGGGCAAGGGAAATCTGTGGGATCTTTTTTACAGAGTACTAATCTCATTCATGAGGGCTCTATCCTCATGCCCTCATCACCTCCCAAAGGCCCCACCTCCTAATACCATCACATTGGGCCTTAGGCTCTAACATGAATTTGGGGATGGAGGCCCCAACATTCATTCTAGAGCACTGATATTCATAAAAACAGACATAGCCCGATACTGAAAATATGAACTTACAAGTCAATGCCCCCCAAAAGTTTAATTCATGAAATCATTTTAAAAACAGCAACCTTAGATCCTTAAGGGATTATACATAGCTTTTGCAAAGCTGCTCAATGGAATGGTTTAATGCTTTAAGAACAGATTTTCTAGGTTTTTTTGGGCCATGCTGAAACATTGCCAAGTTGTATCATCTGCAAATTCTTGGGATAGTCAAATATAGAAGGGGAAGCTTGCTGATTTGCCCAGTCCATTAAGATGACATTGCAAGAAGAAGTTAATAAGAATCTTTCATGTAAAATGACATTTCCTGAGATTTATGTAAAAATAGTGAATATAAATGATTATGGGGAAGACAGCTTATTAGCAGAAAGGTTCCTTTCTACCTAATCACCAATTATTGTAACTTGGGGGGAAGCCAGCATGGCATCTGCTAACCTTCCTTTGTCATTGAGTGTCTCTCTCTGAGAGGGACACCCACTGATTTTGTGAGGTAGGAAGCGGCCAGTTGGGTCTCCATGTGCCACACAAGATTTTCTCCTCGGTAGCAAGGAGCTCAAGAGGCGGACAGTCATCCACACCTAAGACATATCCCGTGTGGAACTGTCCTTCCTTCCAAGGAGAGCAGGCAACTGCGTGAATGTTCTAGAAAGAACCATAGAGGGAGCCCTGCGTGGGTTCCCAGAGAGGATAGACCACCCTCGTATGGTAGACCGATGGCAGTTGACATCCCCACATTCCAAAGTGAGCTCTACCAAGTCTGGAGCCCGGCTCTGCTGACCCCAGCCCTTCCCAGCAGGGGGCAATTGTCGCTCCGAGGTCCACTCCAGACTGCTCGCTGGGGTTTTCTTCTCCGGGTACTAATAACTAGGTGAAGCAGGGACGCAACAACCAGTGTCTTCTCTCCCAGTGATCTTGTGGTTTATTTCTCCCACTTAACGCATTCCTCCCTCCCCCTCAACATACTCTGGGAATTACTGTATTTTTCTCTGCGTGTTTATGCTGATTACATATTTGTTGGTCTTGTCTCCCATACACCCTCTTTAAAGGGTGGGGACGGGCCCCTTCTCCACTATCCATTACCTGGAGTGTCTCCACTCAGGACTTCATGCCTGGGGGGTGTGGTAAAGGCTTGTTTACCAGCTGTTCAATATCTCCGTGGGCCCTGTCTTCTATCCCGGGAGCTAGTCTGATCAAACCTTCGTGGAGTCTTGGTCAAGGCAGTCCAGGTCAATGCCATTCACAGGTAATAAGTTTCTCCTGTGACTGGAGCACTGGGTGAGGCTCTTCCGGTGAATTAGACAGTCTGTGCCTTCCAGAGCCTTTCAGATCAGAGGACCCTTTAGTGCAGCACTTTGCAGCTTTGCTCTTAACACGCTCTGCTGGGTCCGATTCGTTGCGAAAGGTGTCATCAGTGATTTGCTACCACGAATAAAGTATCGAATGGGGAAGAGTTATTTTTAAAAGTAAATTTCAGTGGATTCAGACTTATTTTTCTTATAACCCTTCATAATTTTTCTAGCATTATTGATGAGTGTGAAACTTTGGGGTTTACACCTTTTTTTTTCTTCTGAGGCCCATGCCTCGCACACCCCAATAGACCGATAGAAGGATTGGTTGCCTCATTCTGGCAGAAACATAAGTGAATGGGTAGTGACGTATACAGCAAACAGCTTATCAGCTCTGACCCCCTGCCTTTCTCACCCGTGCAAGGAGGCTTCTCAGAATGCAAGTCGTGAGGGTCATGTTATCGCAGATACCATCTGATTATGGGGAGAGGGATATAAATTCTGATGGGGAAGGAAAGGCAGTGGGTGAAGTTCTTGGATAAGACAGATCAAAGTTGGGTCTTGTAAGGCAACCCCAACTTGGGCAGAGAGCTCTGGGGTGCGGGGGCCACCCAGCAGTAAGATTTAGGCAAAGTTGCCACAGGGGCAAAGTTTGGAAAGTGTTCAGGGTCCTATGAGTAATCCAGCATGGGAAGAAAGATGGTGAGGAGGGACCTAGACTAAGCTGGGGAAAATCTTGAAAGGTTCTCGATGGAAGATGGAGGTGTCTAGACTTTATGCAGTATGTAGTGAGTATCACGTACATTTTTCAAACTTGGCACATTAACGTGTGTATTTCTGTGTGCCGGGCACATAGAATAGTTTTTTAAGTGTCCTGGAAGGGTATAGACATGTTTGTCTGCTTTTGGGGGCTATGTTTATTTCTAAACATAACATAGTGGCTAAGAGTCCTGGCTCTAGAGTCAGTTAATTTGGGTTCAAACACCGGCTCCGTCACTTATTAACTATAGACCTTGGTTGGCCATGCCTCAGATTCTTCATCTGTGAAATGGGGATAGTAAAAGTGCTTATTTCATGGATTTGTTACTAAGTATTACTAACACTAGGTAATTCGTATTTGTTACTCATATATTAAAATGTAAGTGCTTAGTATTAAGTGGATTAAAATATATCTTAGCCCAGAATAAGGGCTAAGTACCTGCCAACTGCTAATATGATTATGTTACTATTACCTTTGGTGAGGGGAACCTGTGTAGCTCAGTCAGTTAGGTGTCTGCCTTCAGCTCAGGTCATGATCTCAGGGTCCTGAGATCGAGCCCCACATCGGGCTCACTGCTCAACAGGGAGCCTGCTTCTCCCTCTCCTCCCTGCTCATGTTCTCTCTCGCTATCTCTGTCTCCCTCTCTCAAATAAATAAATAAAATCTTAAAAAAACTATTATCTTTACTGAGTAAGTAGGTGGGTGTTCTCTAGTTGTTTCCTGAAGATGTGGGTAAAATAAGACACGTCTTAATGAATCAACCTGTACTTCTTTTTTTATGATTTTATTCATTAATTTATTTGAGAGAGAGAGTGTGTGAGTGGGGGGAGGAGCAGAAGGAGAGGGACAAGCAGACTGTGCTGAGCGCAGAGCCTGATGAGGGGCTTGACCTCACAACCCTGGGATCATGATCTGAACCAAAATCAAGAGTCAGTCACTCAACCAATTGAGCTACCTAGGCACCCCTTCAAACCATACTCCTTGAGTGATCTTTGCAATCACTGTGTTATGTTCTGCGAGGGATATAGAGAAGCAAATTGTGCACAAAACCCTCAAGGATGTTCCAGTCCAAAGAGAATTAAAAAAGGCCAAGTGTGGAAAAGCTGAGCAAGAGCAAAGCAAAGTTGGACCAGCTTGCCAGATAGCATATGACAGCACACTTCTCCAGGAGTTTGGAGAGGAGGTGATAGCACATAGGTTGGAGTGCTTTGGGAAATCTTTAAGGATTGAGGAGGAATTTGATCCAGGGATTTAAGTTTGGGTAGGAATTAGATATCCGTGGAAGAGGAGGAGGTGCGTCTGATGCCTTTTTGGGTGCTTATTTGTCACTTTTCACACTCTTTCAGTCATACATTGGTTGGTGGGTTAAGGAGTTCTTTAAATTTTCTCAAGTTCCTTGTGTCTATGCTTCTCATGCCTTCTTTATCTTTAGGGCATCTTCCCGGTCCCCACTTCGGCGCTCTGTATAATTCTGCATTCAAGAAATGATCCTTCGGGGCACCTGGGTGGCTCAGTCGGTTAAGCGTCTGCCTTCGGCTCAGGTCATGATCCCAGGGTCCTGGGATCGAGCCCCACATAGGGCTCCCACTCCCCTGCTTGTGTTCCCTCTCTCGTTGTCTCTCTCTCTGTCAAATAAATAAATAAAATCTTTAAAAAAAAAAAAGAAATGATCCTTCTCCAGTTTTAGAAATTGTAAATGTGTCCACAGGATTTATCTCTTAGAGATCAATTAATCTGCACAGACAGATCTTTGCATGTTTTCTAGTTTTGAGAAACACTTTTCTCTCTGCCCCAAATCCCTTTTGCTGTTAATTAGTCAGTAGCTCCTGGTGAGCAAATCCCCATTTACTCCACCATCTGCTTTAAAAAGAAGCTTTGTATAAGAAACTCCACTGATTTGGCCAAAAGAAGGGGAGGAACAGGGGGAAAGGAACCAAGAGGGGATACCATGGCTCAATTTTCTTAATAACAGAGACCAGGAAACCAAATATAAGAGAAATGGAACTCAGGAATATTTGAAATGGGTGATTGCCAAGAAAATGGTACATTCAATCTTTGCTATTTGTTGCTTGTGAGTATTCTTATTTGTACTTATCCTAATTTCCTCTGAAGGGGCTAAACGCCATGGAGGGAGGGACTGTGAGACAGGTGGTCTTAAGTGTGCATAAATGTCTGCTGGGTGCCTAGTCCAGCAGAACCAGGAGGAGCAGAGTACAGTGAAGGACAGAAGGTCATTGGGACAGTCGTGGACAACGATGGGACACACATGCCAGAGATTCCATGAGTGAGCATCTCTGGGAGATGTTCTTCATTCAACAGTGCAGAGTCTTTCAATGACCAAAGGGCCCAGGCAGAGAAACAGGAGGAAGTTATTTGGGAGGAATAAAAGTTACTGGTTCAAGAATCAGGGAAATGAGTGGGAGAGAACTCTGAATAAAGCAGGTTGCCCTCCGTAATGTGGGTGGGCCTCGTCCAATCAGGCGAAGGCCAGAGGAGAACCAAAGGCTGACCTCCCTGGAGCAAGAGAGAACTCTGCCAGCAATGGCCTTTGGACTTCACTTGCAACATTGGCTCCTCCTGGTTCTCCAGCCGACTGTTTTTGGACTTGAACGGGACTCGCCAAGCTTCCACAGATGTGTGAGCCAATTCTTTAAAATAAATCAGTCCGTCTCAGGAGAATCCCGACGAGTTCAATGGTGCAGTAAGTATTTCAGGCATATCTCATTTCATTCTTTTTTTTTTCTCCCTCACTTTGTTCTTAAGGACACTGTTCAAGGTCACATAGCTCCTCAGTGGCAGAGACAATATTCAAATCCACTTCTGTCTGACTTCAAATCCCATATTCTACCCACCAAAATATACTCCTTAAGACCCAGAGAAGGGCTTTTGAAAAAAAACAAAAACAAAAACACTAAAACTTGAATCCCTGCCTTCTGGTTGGTGTGAAGATTCAAATGTAACCTAACAGGATACTTAATGGAGGCTCAAGTAACTGGGCTCCCTGTCTCACTGGGCTGGGCTGGGCTGGACTGGACAAAGCAGAGAAAACCCAGCCTCGTGTCCTTGCCAGCTTGGGTTGGCTGGAATCAGGGTGACCCGATCCTTCTGAGCCCTTCAGCTTCAGTGGAAGGAGAGGTGATGTTTCTTTCCATCCCAGGTGCCTGGAAGTTCAGCTGGGGAGTTCATTATCCCATCAACAGCCTGCCAAAGAGATGCTCTGCTTTTCTGTTTCTTCTCCATATTTCCTGGCAGCAGACTCCCCCTTTATTCCTGCCCCTCTCTGTCTAAATGGGGGGCCTGGACCGCATGGGGTGGGGGGGGAAAGGAAGTGAATTCAGGGTCCGTGATCTAGGAGAGGGGCTATTGGGTAGAGACATGACAATACTCTCCCGTATTAATCTTCCCTACTTAGGACCAAGAAGCAGAAGGCCTGAGATAAGGAGGCAATTTTCTCATGTTTCCTTTCTGTCTGTTGGCAGTTTGAGTGGCGGGACTGGAAAACCAGAACAGGTTTTTCCAATTGCTTTGGGCAATGGAGTGAGTCCCCATTGTCACATGCCTGAATTCTCCATTTCTGGAAATTGGGGCCAACTGCTCGGCAGCCAGCCACTGAGAAATATGGGGGCGCCCTTGGCATATGGGAAGCACACAATCCCGCCACTCTAACTGGCTTTGTGCTCCTTTGAACGTTGGGAAAAGAAAGGAGGAAGGGAAGCATAATTTTTTTCTTCCATGGTTTTCTTTCAGGGGATTCTGTGATGTAACTGCAAATAAATCAGAACAGTCTAAAATATTCAGTATGCCGAAAGTTATACACTCCAAGGGGTGTTATGCACATTAAACCCTATCAATGCAGCCATCTTGACTACATGCTTGTTCTAAATCTTTGCTGGAGTGTGTGTCTCTTCGGTAGGTGAGTCTTGGCCTCCAGAAACCCAGACTTTGATCATCACAGAAGAAGCAGAGTCATTTTATCTTGGGTGTCAATAACCGTAAATGGTCTACATATCAAGATGTTAAAAATATGGCTGGATTACAAAGTAAAACCCAGCTATAAGCTGAGAAAAGGGATATATTTAAAATAAAATGGCTCATAGAAGTTGACCGTTAAAGACTGGGAAAAGGCACGCCAGGCAAATGTAAGTTAAAAGAAAGATGAATCTTCCCTTAGTGTCAGACAACATTAAAGCCAAGGCAAAGAGCACTAAATGAAACAAAGTAGGTTACTTTTCATTCTTAAAGAGAACCACATTTATGATCTAACAAATATGTTCCGTGCTCCATGGGGCCAGGAAGATTCTTTTTTTTTTTCTGTTTTCCTTTTTCATCCAGTACTTTGGTGAAAAAATAATAATATTTATTTATTTATTTATAAGATTTTATTTTATTTATTTTTAATTTTTAAATATTTTTTATTTTTTAAGAAAGAGAGAGAGTTCAAGCAGGGAGAGGGGCAGAAGGAGAGGGAGAGAGAGAATCTTAAGTAGGCTCCATGCTCAGTGCAGAGCCCAACACAGGGGCTTGATCTCACAACCCTGAGATCGTGACCTGAGCTGAAATCAAGAGTCAAGACACTTAACCGACTGAGCCATGCAGGCGCCCCTTTAAGATTTTATTTTTAAGTAATCTCCACACCCAAAGTGGGGCTTGAACTCACAATCCTGAGATCAAGAGTCACATGCTCTGCAAGCTGAGCCAGCCAGGTGCCCCCAAAATTAGTATTTACTGACAGACTTTAAAAATCAGGTGATTTCAAATTAAAGAACAATCCGTATTTCCAGTTTCTCTTGTAAAATCTGAAAATCTGACCATACTGGGCCCCTGAATGTTCATGTCACATCCATCAGCCTGGCAGAGGTTGGCAAGCTGTGTCCCATGGCCAAGTCCAGCCCACCACCCCAAGAAACCCACACCAAAGACATTCATGCCAAGACACATAATACAAGGTCAGAATAGAAAAATCAATTGCATTTCCATGTAGTACAACAGATAATTAGAAAATGAATTTTTAAAAATAATATCTTTATGCCATCATCAAAAACAGAAAAGAAATAAGAATGTACCTAACCAAAATTCTAATATCTTCACATAGAAAACTACAAACACACTATTGTATTAGTTTCCTAGGTCTGCCATACAGATTACCAAACACTGGGTGCCTTAAATCTAGCAGTGCTTGTTAAGAAACAAAATTTAGTCCCCTACGTGCAGACTTTTTCAGCCCGGGTTCCATGAAAGCATTAATCCCTATAGAAAATGCTTTCAGGACAGATTTAGGACCATTTTAGATGCAAAGGGGAGAAGTTAATTCATTACATACAATAGACGCTTTAGGGTATAAGGGTTTAATTCCCTGTGGGCTCCTTGGTTGAGAAGGGTGGTCTCTCCTAGAAGTATGGTGGGAGGTCGAGAGGGGGAAAGCGAGAGTGGATAGCCTACCCACTCCCGCGGGCTGCCCTTTGAGCCTATCAGCATGACAGTCATTTATTTCCAGATCCTGGAGAGTGAGTTTTCAACATTCAAGAGGTCACTGGGCCATGAAATGTTCATTGTGTACTTAAGAGGTTCTTTTCCCTTCTTTCTCAGAATAGACTCTTTGAGATGTTGACTGTGCTGGGATTTCCTTGTCTCCGTCCTGTAGCACTCACTTCTGCCACTGGGTGATGTTTTCTATTTAGGAATCACAACTGAAGAAGTGTTTAAGCCACTTAGCCTTCCAGGAACCACTGTTGGAGCACTTCCGATGAAGGTTAAGCCGAGAAAGAAATCACAAGTGGCTTAAGTGTTTACAAAGTAGGTGTCTATAGCATAGATAACTTGCGTCTGGGCATTTCTGGACATTTCAGTAACAGTCTAACCTGGTGGTAACTGTGGCTACACAAGACTAACCCAGTGGGGACTTGGTGCAGGTCGGCTCTTTGAGGAACTTGAGGAGACCAGAAGAAGGGGGGCAGGCTGCTGGACACACAGAAGGGGGAGGTCATCTTTCTCTGGAGGGTGGCCCAGGGAGATATAAGACTCCTTCAGCATCATAGTCTGCAGGCATGTGTGTGAGAGACTGTCCTAGATCTTCGTCACCTAAGAAAGAAGATAAGCCGTCATTTCCATGGGGTTCTGGATTGTGTTAATGTTAAAGCATCCCACATAGGTCAGTCATTATGATGCAGATGGAGGTGCTCATCTACGTTCCTCTGCTAATGGCTAGTGAAGATCCTAACTCACTTCTAAGAGGCTTATGTACCCATAAAGCTCTGAACGTTAAATATATAATAGTGGGTTGACTGTGATTCATTCCTACGACAATCCTTTTAATTTGCCGGCCAAAATATATATGTGGAATGGGGATAATGTTTCAGAAACAGCCTTATGCTGATGCAGTGTAAGCACGAAGGAAGGCAGATGCTTGTCTCTGTCAGTTGTCGGGGGCATGAATCAAGAATGGATTTTTATCGTACCTTTGTATCATTTAGTAAATATTGACTGAGTACTTACTAGGTTCTGGGGACTATGAAGACAACTCTAACCTCAAGGAACGCTCAGTGTAGTTAGGAAGACAGACATGTAAACCAATAGTTAAAATGTCATGGGGGTAGGGTTTGTTAGATCAGGGAAAACATCATAGTTTCTCTGAATGCAGAGATGTTAGAAGTGAGTCCAAGAAGATGAGTGGAGGGAACAGGATGTGCAAAGGAGTGATCAGAAAGACCCAGATGTATTTAGAGAAGTCGTTAGCTAAGGCCAGGCAATAAGACTGTTTGAGAGATAGAGAGAGAGAGGGCAGCAAGATCTCCTGTTCATGTGTGGTGCTGGGTGGTAGGTTGAGAGAGAGCGGATTCTGAAGCTGCAAAGATAGGCAGAAGGCCCTTAAAAAACCTATTCTAGAATTCAGACTTCCAGAGCAAGCACGTGTACCCGGGAAGCTGGTTCTTTTTTTTTTTTTTTTTTTTAAGATTTTATTTATTTATTTGACAGAGAGAGACACAGCGAGAGAGGGAACACAGTAAGGGGGAGTGGGAGAGGGAGAAGCAGACTTCCCGCGGAGCAGGGAGCCTGATGTGGGGCTCGATCCCAAGACTCTGGGATCATGACCTGAGCCGAAGGCAGACGCTTAATGACTGAGCCACCCAGGCGCCCCCAGGAAGCTGGTTCTTGAGACCAAGAACTGCTGTAAAACCACTCAGACCATAATTTACTTGCAGGATTGGTCTGTGCTTCAGGAATACATGGTTGTGAAGGAGGGCGGCTCAACCAGCAAACACCTAAAGGCGCAAAGATCGTACTTACTCAACCAGCCCATAACACCCTTCTATTCAAAAGTAATCCAAGAAGTGTTGAAATTATATTTTTTCTTTTTCTTCTTCAGGGTTTTAAAGACTTGACTTACCCAGATACAGTTGTTTTATTTTTTGTTTGTTTGTTTGTTTGTTTTAAGAAATGAAGAGGGCCCCAAAGCTTACTATGTGATCTTGTGGAAATTGCTTAATCCCACTAAGCTTTTTTGTTTTCTCAGCTTTGAGGATAATAATGGTACCCCCTCCCCCCAAAGAGTTTCTGAGAAGATTTTGTGAGAAAGCCTATGTAAGGTACTTAGTACAGTGCATAGAACATAACAAAAATGTGGTCAATGATGAACTATTATGGAGGTTTCTTTTCAAAAAAAAAATCTTTATCAATTGATTGTGATTCTTTGATCCTGTACCCTTCACACTCCCTAAAACATACTATTGGCTTGATCTCATTTTCAAACCTTTTTCTCTCTCTTTAAGGGCAGTTGAGTCTAAAACATGGTTGAGACACTGAACTAGGATCTCTTCTGCATGTGGGCCATGTTCTGATAAAACGGATCCAACTGCACTCCTGTTACGAGGGTGAATCAGGATGATGAGCAAAGAGTTTGGGAATCCTGGCAGGAGATCTGTCCACAGGTTGCTACGCTGGTGTAAATAGCTGTGAATCTCCAGGTGATTTGCTAAGGCACACCCTAGAGGAGGGAGGTGTAAGGTTTCTCTGCTAAGGGAAGGTAGCTAAAAAGAAAACACTGTACTCTCTCTTCACTGCGGGAAGACCAAGGGGCATGTTCCATGGACAGCAAGAGCCAGTGAAAAAGCAAAGCTCACCTTCTGCATCCTTGGAACGGTTGGAGAACCCGCCCTTGAGCTTCACAGATGGCGATTCCCAGAATATCTATGCAATGTCCTTGGAGAGTGGCTGTTGCGTGATTGGTGATGTAGGGACTCCACAGCTGTACAGAGCCATCGGCCCCTCCCGATGCAAGAGTCAAAGCACATGACCCCTTGGAGAGTGAGCAATAACACAAGGATTTACAAATGGACAATACAGCCTAGAAGAACAGCTCTCTCCCACTGACTTTTCAAAGATATTTGGGATAGATCTCAATCTTGCTCTTTGAACACACCTTTGGAGTTTTTCTATTTTGGTCAACGTCTACTATTACTATGAATGCCTTGGAAACTGGCAGAGGAGGAAATGATCTGGATCTCTGGAATTCACAGCATTGGGAATAGCTTCACTGCAGAGACTGGACATGTAGAGATAGCTCAGAAGTTGGCTGTGTTTTTTCCTGTCCTGGTGGGGGGTGGGGTGGGGGTGAGGAGAAGAAGATGAATAGTAAATGCTATTTTTGTTGAAAGCTTACAATCTTCTAGGTATTGCTCCATGTGTTTTGGATGTATTTTCTCAGTTAATCCTCATGACAAGATACAAACAAGGGCTATGATTACTCCCATTTTGTGGATGAGTAAACCAAAATTTAAAGAGGTCAGATAAATGACTCCTGGTCACAGAGCTAGTATATAGTAGAACAGGGTCTTTGAACAAGGTCTGATCCCAGAGGTTGGACTCTTACCCACTAAGCTAATATATCATGACTTTTGACCTGATGTAGAGAAATACTGGCCTAAACATGTTTCTTCAGGAGCAGCACCTACATCTTTGATGAATGTCCTTGACTCTGTCTCAGCTTCCAAAGGACAGAGTCGGTGTCTTATTAGAATTTAGTGTCCCTGCACCTGGCTATTGGCCCATACTTGATAACCAATAAATGTTAGTCAGCTCAACTGACTAAATTGATGAGTTCTATATAACAATTTCTAAAAGCCAGTCTTGCAAATGAAGAAATGTTGCCCCCTTACCCTCTTGCAAACAAACAAAAATCACTAACCTCTCTCAAGATTAGAATCCAATTCAATTAAAAAACATGATTTACTTATTTCTGGCAAGAAGTTGAAGTTAGAAACATTGTCCTCCTCCTCATCCATTTGCCATAAATTATTAACTTGCATTAGCATGGTGCCTGATATGAATTTGGATGGTATTATGTAACGGTGGCTTAAAAATATTGGTGAAAACATCGATGTGTCCTTTACAGGACTTGATTTAAATATGTCAGGAGATAGGACTGCCGGCCACCAAGGCAACGTCAAAGGAACCTCTTTAATGTGGGTTGTCACATTCGGGCAGTTGTCAAGCCCAGGAGTGGATTGGGACAAAACTCAGACGTTTATCTATAATTGTGTAAGCACCAATGGCTCTGATCAAGATGAAAGTGTGTTTCTCCCAGCGGTATGCCAATAAATGTCTACAAAGAGCTCTCTTGAAAATAAAAAAAGCCCTAGTGTGTAGCATTGGCTTGTTTTTGTGATATAATACCTACTCCATGGTTGATTTTAATTCCATTGAAGATGGAGTTGAAAAGAGATATACATAATCATCTCTCTTGAAATGGTTTGAATGGACTCCGACCTATCACTTATTCCTCTAGAACTTCTACCCTGGTCTATGTGGGATTCCCAACTCACCATGAATGCATACAAATGGCCACTGGGCTGGTTCCATTATTGTGGCTTTTTGTCTACTGAACACTGGAACTTCATGAACCAGATGCTCAGCATCACGCTCCAGATTCATAGGCTATGCAATTTCCTGTGATGTTTTACCCTGGACAGAATAGTATCTAGAAGGTCCCTGAGAGTCCATATGGTCCAAGACTTTTCAAATAAACAGTCATGAGGATGGTGGGAACAGAGTACACTCAGTCTTCATGGTCATCTCCCCAGAGTAAGAATGAATAGCTCTTTAGGGACTAATGGGTGGTGAAGGAGCCATGTCAATCATCAGATGCAGGTTGAGTAGGGAGGGCTACGGGCAACATTTGTCATCTCCTATCCTTGAATCCCCAAAATCCTTGGCCTGGAAGTTTCAGTTAATTTAATAAACCATTATGGGCTAGACCCACAAAGGTGAATGACTCCCAGGCCTTCTGCCAATGAGCAGAACATCAAAACTCTATGCTACACACACAGATGAATGGAGATCTGTCCCTCGTGCTAAGGGCTCAGAGAGGAGCATACCTAAATCAGACCGAGCTGTGTGGGGTGGTAGTCAGGGAGGGCTTCTTGAAGAAGCCCACATGAACTCTTAAGGGATGAGTTTCTTTCTCCATAGCTTGGGTAGATAGGATTCAAGTCATTCAAGTGAATTGGACTCTCATTCCTTAAAATCTTCATAAAGGAGTCTTTGATCTGCTTTAGACCCCGAGCTTCAGGAAGGAAGAAACATTTGGTAGGATTGTCTCTAGATACAGATGTTAATAGTCCCGTAAATATAATGAATTTTTGTTGCGG
This sequence comes from Phoca vitulina, assembly GCF_004348235.1. NCBI lineage: Eukaryota > Metazoa > Chordata > Mammalia > Carnivora > Phocidae > Phoca > Phoca vitulina. The sequence continues at coordinate 6,006,308 of NW_022589744.1, forward strand.
GAGTAGAGTTGGGGAATTTACTGGTTCTTAAAAGAATATATCTGATCAACAGAAATCCGATTTCTACCAAAAAAGGGGCTGAGGGCTGATCCTATAGGGTCCCCTTGCCCTTTCAGACTCAGCAACTGTAATTGTTTAAAGAAGCATGAAGATTATTATTGTAAAATGAAGGTCAACAAGAGCCACTAAGTGAAGACAAGTCTTCTCAAGGTTCATGAAGAAACCAGAGCAAATCACCCAACATGGGATGACCACGTTGTCTAGCAGATTCATCCCTCTAAGCCAGTATGTTTTTCTGAGATGAGCTGGGAAACTTCCACAGAGTTTGAAAATGAACACGGGCATGGCTATGAGGTCTTCAGCTACCACAAGACGTCAAAGTAAGGACGTGCCTCATCCCAGTTCCTATGACCATGGACCGTTACCAGGAGCAGTGTAGAAACTCTAGCAATGATGCAAAGCTGCCTACCCTTTTGGACAAACAAAAGCGATGAAGGGTGTGTTCCTAGGAAGAATTAGGCAGGATGACTGCCCCAGGGTGATGGCTTTGGTTTGGGCAGACCTGAAGAACTAAGCAATTTTTTTAAGGAATATCCCGGGTACCAATTTGTCTTTCGATTTGTCTTTCAAGGAAACGATGGTGGCCAAAGGACACTGCTGAAGGACTGGGAAGGGGAAGTCCCCACTGATGTCAACGGTGCAGCAGCCAGAAGGAACTCACAATGGTCTTGAGTAGAGATGTCTGTGTGGTTTAAAGGGATGGGCCCATCAGAAGTAGGAGAGAGTACTCGCTAATCTACTCTCTATTCCATAATCTCAGGCTTGGAAAACTTCCATAGGACTTGGCTTTTGTCAACAATTGAGATGCCCTGGGAGACCCCCAAAATTCACCTAACTCTATGAAAACGAGTCCTGTGAACTTTAGCATTCATCTCAGCGGGGAGCAGTGCCTACACACCCGACCTTATGCTGCAAAGAGATTATACTATTTTTTAAAATTTTTTATTGTTATGTTAATCACCATACATTACATCATTAGTTTTTGATGTAGTGTTCCATGATTCATTGTTTGCATATAACACCCAGTGCTTCATGCAGTACATGCCCTCTTTAATACCCACCATCAGGCTAACCCATCCTCCCACCCCCCTCCCCTTTGGAACCCTCAGTTTGTTTTTTAGAGTCTGTCGTCTCTCATGGTTCGTCACCCCCTCCGATATCCCCCCCTTCATTCTTCCCCTCCTACTATCTTTTTCTTCTTCTTTTTTTTTTTTTAACATATATTGTTTATAGCAGCAATGTCCACAATAGTCAAACTGTGGAAAGAGCCAAAATGTCCATCGACAGATGAATGGATAAAGAAGATGTGGTATATATATACACAATGGAATATTATGCAGCCATCAAAAGGAATGAGATCTTGCCATTTGCAACGACGTGGATAGAACTGGAGAGTGTTATGCTGAGTGAAATAAGTCAATCAGAGAAAGACATGTATCATATGACTTCACTGATACGAGGAATTCTTAATCTCAGGAAACAAACAGGGTTGCTGGAGTGGTGGGGGGTGGGAGGGAAGGGGTGGCTGGGTGATAGACACTGGGGAGGGTATGTGCTATGGTGAGCGCTGTGAAGTGTGCAAGACTGTTGAATCACAGATCTGTACCTCTAAAACAAAGAGATTATACTATTATTCAGCATTTCCAAAAGGTTATTCCGGGGACTATTATTCCGACAATATTAAGGGAAGGGTACTGTGGAAAAAAAGTCATCTATGTTCAAGCAAGTCTAGAAAATACATAGTTAAATAGAGTTAAGATGTTTATTTTCTACAGGCTTTTTCAGGGTCTCTCAACTGTTATCCTGAATTGTGCATCTCTAAGAGGGAGACTGTGTATATTTTAAGTCAGGTTCTCGTGTAAAAGGTAGGCGATGTTTCTACTTTGGGTGATGCTGGTAACACAACATCATTGGCACATTGCCTACAACTGCAGAAACACAGGCATGGAATTGTGTCCTTAGGTGAATGTGTCTACTTTAAATAAGAACCAAAACATACCATATGCACAAGGAAAGGATTAGTGGGAACAGAGAGACTCTGGTGGCAGACACTTAGAAGTCAGCCACCCCTGATTGAAGGTCGAGTGCCCAGGCTTCTAATTCAGAGTTACTGGGTGACCTTTTCAGCATCAGTCAACATACCTGGTTCTGTTTCCCCATATGCAAAGCAGAAATTTCAAAAGTAAAGCCATCTCAAACTTTTCTTACAAAATTTTGCAAGGATTTAACAAGCCTACACCCGTGAACCTGTTTTGAGCTCTGTGGTCAAGGACATGGCCTAATGACAGGGTACAGTGCTGACCACCAGCAGGATTAACCGAGGGGATTGCAGGGCAGGCTCAGACAGAGTCTCCTGCCAGGACCCGGGGCAGCTGACATCCTGGGGTCGGGCTGAGTCAAGCCCGGGGTGCATGAACACACAGGCAGGTATGTGCGCGGCACCCTTGGGTGAGTGATAGTGGCTTCCATCCCCAAAGGACAACTCTGAAGATTTGAAAAGACAGAAAACCTAGAACAACAAGCAGGTGGCCCGTCTTCTGCAGCAGGCAGAAGGATGACAAAACGGCCAGCCAACCTTCAGCCAGCTTGGTAGTCTCTTTTTCTATTAGCCCTGGGATTTTCTTATTCACTGGGCGTTTCATGGGACTTGCCCAAGGGGTTATTTGCTTGGAGCCCGCTAAACCCTACCAAAGGATGGGACTTCCAAAAAAGGACACATCTAAAAAGTGTTTTCTTGTTTTTTGTTTTTGTTTTTTCAGTTGGTGGTGATGGCAAGCTTGGGCACGTAGTTCCTTCGTCCGAATTTTATGATTCCTTGTTCCTATTGCTGAGTCATTGGGTTGTCTTGGAATCTGAGGGGGAAAAAAGCCTGTGAGGTGGGGCGGGCAACAGGGAAGCCTGAACTTTTTGGGTAGAACAAGAGTGCCACCTTGAGTTGTAGAGGAGTATTGCAGGCCCTTCTCGTGTGATTAGCAATTGGGAGATGGGACAAAGGGGGCTGGTTGCCTTTTGCAACAAACAGAACAGTAAGGCCTGGGCTACCTCTATGACATCCTTATTATTTTTAACAAAACATAGTGCATTCATCACGCTTGTTCAGAGGAACATAACCAATAGAATATGTATGTATACTATTAAGAGATTTTAAGGAATTGGCTCACACAGTTGGGGAGGCTGGTAAGTTTGAAATATGTAGGGAATGCAAGCAGGCTGCAAACTCAGGCAGAAGTTGATGATAGTCTTGAGGCAAAATTTCTTCATCTCTGGGAAACCTTGGTTTTTGTTCTTAAGGCCTTCAACTGATTGGGCAAGACCCACCCACACTAACCAGGGTGGTCTCCTTTACCTAAAGTCAACTGATTGTGGATATTACCCACAACTCAAAATACCTTCACAGCAACACTTAGATCAGTGTTTGATTAAATAACTGGATTTTTTTTTTTTTAAAGATTTTATTTATTTGACAGAGCGAGAGAGTGAGAGAGCACAAGCAGAGGGAGCTGGTGAGGGAGAGGGAGAAGCAGGCTCCCCGCTGAGCAGGGATCCCAATGTGGGACTCGATCCCAGGACCCTGAGTTCATGACCTGAGCTGAAGGCAGACGCTTAACCGACTGAGCCCCCCCAGGCACCCCTCAAAATAACCTTTATGCCAAAGTGGCCCATCTTGGAGCAGCCTATCCTCCGCCCCTCCAGCAACATTAGCACAGGTGAAAAATATATTTTTAACATCAACGGTATGAATTATTCTTCCCTTGTTTCATGGTTATATGACTTCAGCAATACTTAGGTTGTATTTGGTGTATTGCCATTACCAGTTCTTCTTTGTAACATTGCATTCAGTTCTGATATGTTGCTACCAGCTTGAAATTTGTATTGGCGTGACTTCATCATCAATATGATGTTTGAACAAGGCATGTGTGGCCCCAAAGACTGAGAATCCGTCCTGTGTAGACCCTCGGAAAACTCAGAGGAGGAGGACAGGAGAACATCACGAATCCCACTGATGTGGGAAACAAAGGCAGAAGAAAAATTATTCAGTTTCCTTACTACCTGCAGCTCATTGACAAGTCCTTGAGGTGGACAGAGTGACATTCCTCTAGGGACTTAACTGCCTGGATGTTGACATTTTCTTAAGGGCAAAAGGCAATCTTGACCCAATCCCCAGGATCCTGTAAGTCTACTTTAACATGTAAGAATTCCTTTGGAAACTTCCTTTATCTCTACCCCTCCCCACTGCCCCCAGCAAGATACATGTTGGTAATCACTCCCTAAGTATATGACCCACAGATATACATCTGAAGGGTCTCATTGACTAAGGGACAGGCGGGGCTAGGTAGGGAGAGATAGGTAGGGGCTACAGATCAGGCTCACAGAAATCCCAGGAATGCTGAGGCGTAAGGAAACCAGAGATAAGGGAACAAACCAGACCACCCTGCCCTGAGCATCAGAAGTGGGGTCTTTTTATGGCAGTCACCTTGTGACCAACAAAGAATGACCAGACCCCAAAGAAGAAGTAAGCCATTACAGATGTGATCACCAGTCCTTACTCAAACCAAGACATCACAAGAATGATAGGGCCACAAGCTCCCTGATCAATTCTAAATAAAAGACTATGGGTGGAGGCCCACATTGGCAACCCTGTCGGGACCCCTCTCGCTGCTGAGGCCTTTTTTTAATGTATCCTTGCGTAATAAAACTCTATCGCTTTACTCACTCTCTTTTGTCCGCGAGATTCATTCTTTGACTCCGTGAGACAAGAACCTAGCTCTCCCGCTTCACCGTAGTTGGTTCTTGCTGGAAAGAGAAAAAGAAGACATTGGATCTTAATTGGGACTCTCCGGGCAGATGGCAGAAGCAGGAAAATCCTACAGAATCAGCTAAGAGAGAGGTGGAAGGTACAAATCTCTAAAGATCAACTCTAGTTTCTAAACTCATCTCTGAAATGTGTGTCCCTCTCAAATTCTTATGTTGTAACTGTATGGAGACAAGGCCTTTGACGAGGTGGTTAGGTTGCAGTGAGGTCATTAGGGTGGATCCTAATTTAATGACTGGTGTCCTTATAAGAAGAGGAGGTTAGGATACAGACAGACCCAGGGGAAAGACCGCATGAAGACACCAGGAGTAGAAGACATCAAGGAAGCCAAGGAGAGAAGCTTCCGAAGAAACCACCCCTGCCGCCATCTTGATTTCTGACTTCTGGCCTCCAGATGGCGAGCAAATACGTGACAGTTGCTTAAGCTCCCCACTTTGTGGTACTTTGCTATGGCAGCCTTAGCGAATTAATAAATGAGACATTTCAGAATTTCCTAAACCTTAACTGTTCATTATCTGCTTTCATGTGTGTAGGCTTGTTGTAGAGTTGATGAGAATTTTAATGATTTGACATTTTAAAAGTCTCTTTTCTCTTAGGTTTCCATGACCGTGGAGTTTAATCGTCACGTAATAGGTTTGAATGTGCATGACCAGCAGACAAAGATTTCTTTGCATTGAGGTCCTGGCCTTCAAGCTTTTGAATTGCCCGTGACACATATATTCATATTGTTACTAATACACGCACATCCCCAGAGGTAACTGGAGTGAAAGGTTCATGAAACCATGCTTTCCCATACTGATACCAGTTTGAAAAGAATGTGCCAGCGGTGACTATGCTTGTAATGGGAGTTGATGCTGCTGATGTTGTTTCTGAATGTAGGTGAGGCTGTGCCGGTGGGGTGAGGTCCGGAGCCGACGGCCAAGGAAGAATTCTTCAGACATCTTCGGTGCAAGATGGTGGTTTTATTAAAGCTCCAGAAAGAGCTGCTGCCCCGGGGTTGTGAGGGGTGGCTGATTATATACTTGGGAGCTGGGGGAGGTAAGGAAAAGGGAGGTTTTCAAAAGAACTTTGTATGCTAAAGAGGACTACAAGATATTGGAGGTCTTGCCATTGTCAAGTTAAGGTTGTTTTTCCCTCTAAGAAGGCATTGACATTGAGACAGCTGGGAGCTCCCTTCTGGAAGCTGGGTTATTGATAAGAATGCTTTTTTCTTGTAAATCACTAAGACATTTGTAAACAGAGGGAGACTCCTGTCTTGCAGGACTGTAAGCTCTATAAATTAACCCTTTGTTTTTCCTTCCCTTAGCTTTAGGGCAGCCAGGAGTGCCCGAGGAATGTCACACATATCCCACCTTGGGCGTGGGGGTGGGGGACAGCGGGCTATCAGCTTGTGCTTTGTCCTCAGCCTGCCTTGGGCTGCCTCATCACTACCATGTACCAAGGGCTTGCTTTAGGTCTGTATGGCTCCTAGAGCTTCCCTTGGTTACCAAGCTACTAAGCTTCTGTCCTCTTAGTCTGTTCAGATTGCTTTAATGGAGTATCATGGACTGGGAGCCTCCTGCACAACAGAGATCTAGTTCTCCTGGTTCTGGAGGATGGGAAGCCGAAGATCAAGGCGCCAGCAGATTCAGTGTCGGGCGAGGGTCCTCGTCTCTGTCCACCGATGGCTGGCTGTCTTCTTGTGGTGTGTCCTCACTGGGCAGGAGGGACAAGGGAGCCCTCCGTGGTTCTCTTTTATAACAGCACTAATTCTGCATACCAGGGCTGCACCCTCATGACCTAAGTAACTCCCAGAGACCCCACCTCCTACTACCATCGTGTTAGGCAACAGGATTTTACCTATGACTTTTGGGAGGACACAAACATTCAGTCTATATAGCAACTAAAGAATCAGCCATGGAGTTTATTAAAATACAAAGGATAAATATGACAGATGTAATTATTAATAATTTACTTGGTACATTTTATTTTTTTTTAAGATTTATTTACTTGAAAGAGAGAGTGAATGAGCGAGTGAGTGAGAGAAAACAAGTGGGGGCGGGGAGGAGAGGGAGAGGGAGAAGCAGACTCCCCCCTGAGCAGGGCACCGGACGTGGGGCTCAATTCCGGGACTCCAGGATCATGACCTGAGCCAAGGCAGCCACTTAACTGGCTGAGCCACCCAGGGCTTGGTATGTTTTAAAGAAAGAATAAACCTTACAAAAGCAATAGTACATTTTATTGCTGCTATTATTAGCATAACCCTGGTCTGGCCAGAGCAGAGGACCCAGACTGACCATCAAAGATTCAGCGAATAAACGTATGCCCCCCTCTTCCCTTGTTTTGAGACTGGTGATTGCCCACAGCTTTGCCCTCAAATCCTTTTATTAGTGCTATTCTTGGCCCTTCTCTTTTTGTCAGAATGCCCCATTTTGTTCTCTATTCATGACTTACTGTTAGCATTGTTGCTTTTCTTTCAGAGAGAAACATGTCCCCGTCCCCAACAGCGCTCCTTTCCAACTCTCTGGCTCCTCTCAGACTGTTTCCATCATGAAAATACTGTCAGGCAGAGCTGTCTTCAGGAATCATCCATGGGGTTTCCTGACCTTCCCTGGCTTTTGAAGCTAAAAGAGGCATCTATACCTGGATCTTTGATATCTTATTAGATGTTCCTTACATGAGTATTTCTTGGCCCATGAAGTTTGAAAATTTTGATGTGAAGTGAATTTAATCTGTTATTCACTAAGAGTTGTGGGCTGTGTGTGCAAAATGCCTGTCTTGCCTCTTCCAGTTGAAACCACCCTGCCCACCGAGCCCTGGCTGGGGAAGTGTGTGAACCAGGATGCGATTTCTGAAATGACTTCCCAAAGCATTTCGTGAACGAGCTCACTGAGCAGCTTTCTGCAGGCTTGGCAGGTGTTTGCTTTAGGTAAGGAGTAAGGAAGGTAAGGAAGGAGTAAGGAAGAAGAGGACATGATGCAGAGGCTCTCCCATCTGATGGGAAGAGAATAATGAAATCTGGCCTGTGGAAGCTGAGGTCAAAACCTGAGGAATGGGGCTGTCATGGTGTAGCAGATGACAGGTATCGACAGACCCCAGCTTCAACAGGTAGGCAGCTAAAGAAGAAACACAGCAGGTGAAGGAGAACCTTCTGTTTGGAAAAACCCATTAATTACCAATCAGTGGATGAATCTTGATATTGATATGTGCACCAGATGTCTGTCTGTCTCTTCCACTAACAGAACTAAAAACTTACATTTCCCTGCTTAAAAAAATAGGCAGGGAGGGATAAGATCGCTAGCTTAATAATGGAGATCGAGGTTCCCATGTCTTCCCCATAATACTGAGGGGCCCCAAACATCCTCATGCCCACCTGATCAGGGGAACTGTGCTGGATCTTTTTTTTTTTCAAAAAGAAAGGAATTTTAATTTGTTTCTTAGCATTGTTTCTCCTTTTCCACTTGAGCAATAAATGTGTGCTGAAGTCATTCTCGTCAATAAGATTGTCACTGGCTGTATTAGCTTCAAAGTAAAAGAAGACAAGAGTGAACAATCCCTAAAAGAGGAATGTGCCGTGCTCACCAATGGTAGCCTAGAAAATGCTGAGATTCACAAGCCCCGTAGAGGGCAGCATTTCTCCTTGCCTAAAATGTCTTTACTATTTCAAACACATCAATAAGGCAAAGTAGCTACATCCAAGGGGGTTAAGGAAATCATCTGGGTTCAGGAATGACCGCAAATGCCCCCTGGAAGGGAGAAATCATTGATGACGCATTTTATTATGGCTAGAATTGGTTCCTTCAGCTTCCTTGGCCAGAGTTGAGGCTTGCATTAAGAGACAAAAGAATAGAATGGGAGCAGATGGAGGATCGGAGGATGAGAAACCATAGATGCCCCGTAAGAAGAAGGTTTCATAATGACAGCTGGGAATTCACGCTCTCAAAAGACCAACCAACGACCACGATCTCTATTTTGGGTTAAGTATTGTGCCATCCTGTTTCTGGACCAGAGTTCTCTTACCTTCCACAGGATGCCTGCCCCATATTCCGTGCCCACAAAGGCTTAAATTTTAAATCTCAAGGAGAATGAATACCTTATTGAAAAGGAACGCTGGAGATCTCAATACTTCAAGTCCAGTAAGTTAGATAGAGGCTTCTGGAACTCTTGGAAGAGTCAAAATTCTGGGTTGTTTTTTTGTTTGTCTGTCTGTTTTTTGTTTTTTTTTTTTTTTCAGAATCCTAAAGAGAAAAGCAAACAGTGCCTCCACACCCTGCAAATGACAGACATCCAACTCCTCTGAGGCTTTTCTCTTCACCTTAATCACAGCTAGATGAAGAAAAACACTAGCAAGGGCATCAGCAGTGAGATGAGCACCTCTACTCTCTAGAATATTTATAATTGCACAGGTCCTTGGAGACAGGTGGGGACTCAAATGGATTGGCAGGAACTTTGGAAAAGTCCGACAGTATCTTCAAAATATACAACAGTATAGGACTTACTAAGTGACAGATGGCAATAAGTCTTCTTGATAGAGTCTAAGATAGGTCTTTGAATTTCATCTTGGCCTCTTTACTTACCATTCCCCCACCCCCCACCACCAGCCCCTGCCTCAAATTTCTTACTTTGTCTTGCTGCGTGGTAGTAGCAATTTGTGATCAGAAATCACCTGATCCTTCAGTCAGTGTGGGCAGAAGTGACCATGGATGCTCCCTTGACTGTGTATAGATGTTCCCATAGCAGAGTGGAAAAGGCCTGGAAAGATCGGGTCTCTCAGCCTTGCATGAAAATAAAGACTGTGTTCATGAAACCAGAAGTGTAGCTCCTCTCTGACTTTTACTGACCATCCCTCTTGTAGATGACACATCAGGTTGAGCTCCTTGGTAGGAAAGAGATGAAATCTCCTTTCCCAACAGCATGTGACAAGTCTCCTCGGGCGGGGGGGGGGGGGGGGGGGGGGTAGGGTGTTTTTGAGTTTAATTTTTTAATAAACCAAACCGAGGGTTTGTGTCCAGGCTGTTTTTTTTTTTTTTTTTTTTTTTTTTTTTTTTTTTTTTTTTGCTTAAAGTAGCAAAATACAGGGAACCAAGTCCAGAGGAAGTCTCTGTGGGAGATGAAGGTCAAGCGGAAGGGAGAAAGTGGCCAGTTTATGATTTAGTGCTCTCAAGAGGCAAAGCAAATTGCATTTCTCCAGGGAGATTTGCTCAACACTCAACAGGTTCAGCCAGAGAAACCCATTTGCAAATCCCCAGACAATGATTATGGAACACACTTTGCCCTCCCCCACCCAACGGGGAAACACAATACCCTATGCTAGTAACCCAGAAATAAAAAGTACTGTCTAGTATGGAAAACGTACAAAAAGTTTCCGTACAAATTTAAATTTCTAGGAAAGGCAGCAAAAAGGACCACACGATGGATTTCTTTTTTACTGTTCACAAGTGTTAAGAACTCTTAAGGCCGGAGGGGTCTTTGCAAGCTGCCCCAACCCATGTGTTCTCATTCGGCGCAGAAAAAATAAGGATCCAATTGTTTTTGGAAGAGTGATCTCTAGTGCGAGGATTCTAGGAGCTTTAGCGGAGCCAGAATGTTACTGTACTCACATTAGAATCCAGCTTTTTACATACCACTTGGTTGATTCATGTCCTAAATTGTTTATAGGGAAGCTGATTTTGTTGTTGTTGTCATAACTACATGCTGTGCTATCATTTCCTGGAACCCGAAGAGTTGTTGCAGGCAAAACTCAGTGGAATAGTGTAGATGGGTCTGCAGCAACTCAAGGACCTATTGGTTCAGGTTCTCCTCTCTGCTCTCAGGTCATGGAGTTGTTTTCCTTGTCACATAGCAATGACACAGTGGCCCTGTATTGATGTCCATCCCTCCTGCTTCTAGGAAATCATCATCACCACCAACAAAAGCCTCACATACCTGCTTGTTTTATGAGCAAAGTTTCTTACGGTCCGTTCCTTAGGGCACTGGATCTTTGACATCTTATTCGATGTTCCTTGCCTGAGTATTTCTTGGCCCATGAAGTTTGAAAATTTTGATGTGAGGTGAATTTGATCTGTTAAAAGTTTTTTTTAATAAAATTTCATCTGTTAAAAAAATGTTCCTTAACCTCCAAATTTCTCATTCTTCATTAGTTTATGCACATCGTGAATCTCTTAAAGGCAGATATAACACAGAGTATTTCTCCAAGTTTTTTTTAAAGATTTTATTTATTTATTTGACAGAGAGAGACACAGTGAGAGAGGGAATATAAGCAGGGGGAGTGGGAGAGGGAGAAGCAGGCTTCCCGCTGAGCAGGGAGCCCAATGCGGGGCTCGATCCCAGGACCCTGGGATCAGGACCTGAGCCAAAGGCAGACGCTTAATGACTGAGCCACCCAGATGCCCCAGTTTCTCCAACTTTTTGGATGCAGACACCGTTTTGGCCAAGCATCTTGAGGGAACGATGCCCCAAGGAGCCAACTCTGGGAAATGCTGAAATACTTCAATCTGTACCTTATATGTTCCTGAAAAAAACCCTCACAAACTGAAGTTTTAGTAGAGATTTTTGTTAGGGAGTACACAGCCATGGTCCAAAGATCTACCTTATGACAGATCAGGTACTTATTTAGGGCTATGTATAAATATGGTTTCATATTAAGCTCCTTTTGAAAGCATGTACTGTGATATGTTTCATGGAGAATAACACATTCATACTGCTATTTTCTGAAAAATTTCTTTTCCTCAAAAAACCTTAGTCATGCTTGGGAGCGTGTGCTTGCTATCAGCTCTCTGCACTAGGAGAGCCCGACAGGTGGTCATGTTCCAGCTCTCTGAAAGACTCCACTTTCTAGCATCAGCCAAAAGTGCGCCTTATAAGTCCTTACAGATTGAACAAATGCTGACTTTTGTTCTGGTGAAAGCTGCCGGTCCCAGGAAAGAATGAAGAGCATCCTTCGTCCCTTCATTCTTTCATCAAGAGGGGCACTGAACAGGGAGTTTTGGGAGTATCCCAGGGGTCCAGAGCTGGTTTGAAGGTGCTGCTGAGACAAGCCCAGGGGTGGGAGCCCTTCATATGGTATCTCAGGATGCCAAGTCTTGGGGTTGCCTTCTTTTTTTTTTTTAAAGATTTTATTTATTTATTTGACAGAGAGAGACAGTGAGAGAGGGAACACAAGCAGGGGGAGTGGGAGAGGGAGAAGCAGGCTTCCTGCGGAGCAGGGAGCCCGATTCGGGGCTCGATCCCAGGACCCTGGGACCATGACCTGAGCCGAAGGCAGAAGCTTAACGACTGAGCCACCCAGGCGCCCCTTGGGGTTGCCTTCTTAAGGTTTCGGTCTTCCATGAAGCTTAAGTACCTGGTGGGCGTAGAGATGTCTCCCTCCTGGGTAAAGTTGCCTTCTTTCTCCACTGTGACACTCTGGGAAGGCTGGAATAGATTATTTAATGTAGATTTTTTGAGCTTCAGGAAGAAACTTTGTTATTTTGGGGACTCTTTCACTGAGGTTCATTTTTCCTTGCCTTCTCTCCACATACATGGGCTTAGATTAAGATGCGAGTCCAAAGAGGTTACTCAATCTTCTGACTTTTGGGCTCAGGGCAGAGGCACAAATGGAGTCCTGGGGTTCGGATGTAGAAAAAGTTTTATATAAGGGTTTAGACCCAAAGCTTGTGGTGCTAAATGACGGAGTTTCTCTAGAATGGCTCCTTTGCATCTATCCTGGGTCAACCTGCAATCATACTAGCAATCACAATAAAGGGAGTCAAGTGAATATTTTGGTTTCTCAGTGCATAGAAAATTTATGTTCACACGACACTGTGGTCTGTTAAGGGTGCAATAGCATTATGTCTAAAAGAATGTACATGTTTTAATTAAAAAGTACTTTATTGCCAAAAAATGCTGACCAACTATCTGAGTTTCCAGTCAGCTGTAATCACTGATCACAAATATAATAATGATGAACAAGTTTGAAATATTGCAAGAATTACCAAGATGTGACACAGAAACACGAAGTGAGCAAATGCTGTTGGAGAAATGCTGTCAATAAATTTGCCCAAAACACAGTTGCCACAAACCTTCAATTTGTAAAAAATGCAGTATCTGCAAAGTGCCCTAAACTGAGGTGTAATAAAACAAGGTATGCTCATAAATAGATGGGGAATTTCAGATCCTGGATCCCGGTTCTCTCTCTCTCTCTCTCTCTCTCTTAATCTTTCCTTATCAGAGAAACAGAAGTAGTTTTGAGCGTATTCAGACAAATGTCTTATATATCTGATGATATTGGCAGCTAAGAGCATTTTAGAAAAGTCCCCATTCAATTTCTCTTCCCAGAGGTTGAACCTACCTCTGAGCATAATGGGAAATTATTCTCCAATAGGCACATGGACTTCTAAATAAATAAGCACTGAACTTTTGAAACTGTTTCCTATGGCTTAATTTGAATGCAGTTCAAGCTGTCACCACCCAGGAAGCCCGGATTAAATTCTAGGGAGAGAAGCGCTTCCTGTCCAGCCTCCCTGATGGCGTAGGCTTGCTACTATGCTAAAAACAAGCAAGAAATCAGCCCTGCTGGTTTCCATATCTGACCGGGAGGTGGCACAGTCTGAAAACCTATTTCTGCATCTCACTAGAAACAAGGAGTTTCTGTTTTTCACAGTGAGGTCGAAGTTCCAAAGCAGAACTGGAAGAAGACCAAATACTGTCAGAGGCCATAATTCATATCTTGAAGATTCTTGCAGTCCCTGGGTGTATTTCTTGGGGAGGGCCCAGAGGCGAAAAAAAGGCAATAAGAAATCTCCTATGTACATTCTGGGAATTGTAGAGACGGCTTCCCATGTTCTTTTAGAGAAAGATACAAAAACAAAGCGCTCTTATGTTGTTGTAAATAATAAATGGGAGTAGGGAGCGGGAGAAGGACTTTTCATTCCTTTTCTAGAAAGAAACAGCTTCATGATCCCAGTTCCATGACCTTTCTCATTGCCCTGGAGGAATAGAAACTTCCTGACTTCTACAATTAGACGATTTGACATTTCTTACTCTCATGGTATTTAAGAACTGGGAAGGATTTTAGAGAACATATGGTCCAAGGATTACCCAGAGCAGGAATGGATCTCATGAGTAGATAGACATGCGGTCTATTTGCAAAGGTCACTCGGGCCAATGGTCCATCCCCACATCTTTCAGTTTATCCTTGGACCTGCACGTGAGGTTTTTGTTTTAGTTGAGCTACTAATATTCCTAATGCTGCTTATTCAACACTTTATTCATTCATGATCCATTCATTAAATGGATGACTACTTGTTTAATTAGTATATACCGTGGCTTCCTGTGCCAGGCACTGAATGAAACAGGTTATGTGCTTAACTTTACTAAACACCATAACCAGCACCTGAAACAGGTATTACTATTTCCCATTTGCAGGTAAAGCAACTGTTGCTCAGAAAGATTAGGTAATTTGTCCACAGGGACCACAGGTCCAAGGGACCAGGGCTAGCGAGTGGTGACAGTCGTGGCAGGGAGTTTGCTTTGAGCCGTCTGATGAACCCAGAGGTCACATACTGAGCTACAATGTTCTAGCGGACCCAAAGTTTATGTGGATGGCCCCGTAGGGACCCTGTGTTCTCCCCCTGCCACCTGAGCATTTTCATCTCAACCCTGCTGGGCACATCTGCTTTACAGAGCCCCCGGATCGATCTTCAGCTCCTCAGTCTAACGCCCCTTCGTCCACACCATAACCCTTCAAATACTTGAGTGCAATGAACATATCTGGCCTCTCATTCTATCAAAAATTTTTTTAAGGCTACACAGACTCAGTTTTCTAACTGTTCCCTAAAAGACAAGGCTTGTGCCTTCTTACTACCCAGTTGGCTCTCTCTGTGACCAACTCATTTGTCAATGTTTCTCTTTTTTAAAAAAAAAAACGACTGCACTAGAAATCAGCGGGCGTGATTGCTTTCCTTGATCTGCACTGCGTCCTGTCCAGAGTGGGAGGATATGGGTTTGGATGATATTTCTAAAACCAAACCAGTTATCATTTGACCCTGGGTAAACCACTTAATCCCTTTGGGATTCTATTTGCTTATTTGTAGGTCACTTTGGCCCCATCATAACCTTCTGAGATTTGCCATTCCTCATTCATGGGACATTTGCCTCCTGCGTTAGCTTGTGCTCTGTGAGGGCAGAGACTGTCTGGGGCTTCTCTCTTCACCCTTAGAGCCTTGCTCCCCCTTAGAGCACCACACAGCTGTTTAACTGGCAAAATAATGGATCAACCACATGGGAATCATTATACCTTCTCTTCCTCCTTCACGGGATTGTGGTGCAAAACAAATGAGAAAATACACGTAAAAGCACTCTGCTAAAAATAATGCTGTTCCCATTACCCACAGACTCCATTACTTACGCTTTATTTAAAAAAAAAAAAAAGGTGTATTATTGCTGCACATGGAATACAATACTCCCTGGGTAGCTGTTCCTTACTTTATTCAGCTGTTCATTCATTCTTTATTTTTTAAGAGTCTACTATGGACTCAGATAATGTATTTTAGTTTAGAGGACTATTTATAAGCTCAGCAAATTCCTCTCGTCTACTCAAGTTGCACTATTTTCCTCATCTAACCCTGGCACTCTTTCTTTTATTCCATCTACTTCTATATGTGTACAATCTAAGCCTATTACTTATACTGCAGTATGCAGTGACAGAGTTGGGTTTTGACTGCGTTCGTTAGACGTAAAATCCATGTGTTTGTTTTTTTATTTGTTTGCCGGAAAAATCATATGGGGAGAATGGGCTGTAGGGGCTGTTTCAGATATAAGAAGGGGCTGATGTGTTTTAATCTATTTCTCCTGATGGAATAAGAACAAGAAAGCATGGCTTAAAGTGATTTAATTACAGCAGGGAAAATTTTTATCGGGATTGAAAGTTATCAGTCCCTACAGTAACTTGCCCATTTTAGGCTGAAAGGAGTCTAAAAAGTAAGGACCTTAAGAGAAATTGATACTGGTGATGATGGTGTATTTTTCTTTTCCATTAGAAGTCTTTCAAAGTAGGCAAAATGCCTTTTTTACTTCCTAATATTTCCTACGAATGTGT
Source organism: Phoca vitulina (assembly GCF_004348235.1). Classification (NCBI taxonomy): domain Eukaryota; kingdom Metazoa; phylum Chordata; class Mammalia; order Carnivora; family Phocidae; genus Phoca; species Phoca vitulina. Next base: position 6,022,237 of record NW_022589744.1, read on the forward strand.
TCCATGGAACTTTATGTAATTAGATTCCTTACAAAAGACTTGTGTATTATGTGCCCTTCTGGGAGAGTTATAATGTACCCAAGAGAAACCAATATAATTTGTTTAACCCAATGTTGCCCAATTTTGACTTTAGAATCCTTTGTTCATAGAACATCTGTTTATCATGTCGGGAAATGCACGCGTGGAATAATTTGGGACAGATTCAGCTCTAGAAGCCAAGGGGTCCCACTCAAACTCTAGTGGTCTCTGCCTTCTAGACAGTCTTCTTCATTCTTAGACATATGCTATTTGCAAAACCCTCCAGCAAACATGAAAGAGTCTAAAAAAAGTCTTTCCTTCCTGTAATTTGAGTTTGAGGTGCAAATATCAGATGAGGTCTCAGAATTCTCTATTACCATAATTCATAAAGGTCAATGTAAGACCTGACCAGACTCCAAAGTCTTTTGGTGCCTCAAGATATTCCAAGCACATTTCATGGGGTTGTCTTCCAGCCATGGGGGCTCTCTCCTCTAAGTTTGGCCAACACAGTCAAGGAAGTTGCCTCTTTGGGGAAAGCCAGCTGAGCTGAGGGAAGTGTTCCTTCCATCCCAGACATTCTGCTTTGGTCCTCCTGCAGAAGGTGGGGCTAGGTGCTACAACCACCCAAGCCCCAGGCCCCGGGGATCTCACTCTACCCAACATTCATGACATTTTACCTAATGCATCTGGCCCAGAGTCATGTCAAAGGGAAAGTGGACTTGCCATTGCAGTCTGTACCATCTTTGCTATGGAGAACTCTACATTGTTCTACCCTGCTTCTCCCTTGAGGGATCTCACTAGGGAGGCTTGCAGTCCTTTTATCTGTCTTACAGCAAGAAGAGACTGCCACAGCACCATGATTTTGAGACTCAGTCTACTTCAGGGATCTCTGCTTCCCAGATCTTAATCCCTACCTGTTGTGTCATAGACCCAGGACCACAGCCTCACCCCCTAACCCCTCCAGGATCAGAGTCCAATTTTACCCAGCAGCTGATAAGACAGGTTTTTTCTTCTTGAGCATTCACACACTGGTGGCCCCTAGCTCTTCCTGCTCCAAAGCCAGCCAGCAGCCACAGAGGTCTGAGTATAACCTCGCACTTAATGCTCCCCTTGATAGCGAGGTGTTTACTGTGGAATTGTTGGGTCATATGGTAACTCTGTGTTAACATTCTGAGGATATGCCAAACTTTTTTTTAATGGTGCTGAATCCTTTTACATTCTGAACAGGAATGTATGAAGGTTCCAGTACCTCCACATCATCACCAACGCTTGATGGTTTCTGTTTGTTTGTTTGCCTTTTTAACTGGAGACATGCTAGTGGGTGTAAAGTGCTATCTCATTTTGGTTTTGGTTTGTACTTCCCTAATGCCTCAGAATGCAGAGCATCTTTTTATGTGCCTATTGGCTATTTATATTTATAGATCTTGTTTAGAGAAATGTCTATTCAAATCTTTGCCCTATTTTAAAATTGGGCATTTTATCTTTTTTGTTGAGTTGCAAGATTTTTTTTATAAAGTTTTTTTTTTTTTTTTTTTTTTTTTTTACACAGAGAGAGACAGCAAGAGAGGGAACACAAGCAGGGGGAGTGGGAGAGGGAGAAGCAGGCTTCCCGCAGAGCAGGGAGCCCAATGCGGGGCTTGATCCCAGGACCCTGGGATCATGACCTGAGCCGAAGGCAGATGCTTAATGACTAAGCCACCCAGGCGCCCCAAGATTTTTTAAATATATGTTTGGATACTCAACCTTTGTCATGTTTTATTTGCAAAAATTTTCTCCCTTTCTGTGGGCTTTCTTTTCACTTTCTTGATAGTGCATTTTGACACACAAAAGTTTTAAATTTTCAAGTTCAAATTATTAATTTTTCCTTGTGCTTTTTGTGTGATATCTAAGAAATCATTGCCTAATCCAAGATTGCTAAGATTTATATGTAGTATACCTATTTTTATAGCTTCAGTTCTTGCATTTGGTTTTTGATCCATTTTGAGTTAATTTTTGTGTATGGTGTGAGGAACGGGTCCACTTTCATTCTTTTACATGAAAATATCCTAGAATGTCCTCTTGCCTCGTACTTCTATGTTGGGAAAAGGCCTAGCACCTCTTTGCAATTATGAAATTTCAAAATCAAGAAACTGACGAATTGATTCCAGTTATGAGTATGTGTAGCTGGAACTGTGATTTGGATGCCAACTGTTAGGGGACAGAATCTCATTCTAACAAACTGCAAGAGACTCAAGTTATGCTGGCCTTTCTATGCAGAGTTTCTGTATGGACTCAGGAGGCTTCAGATTATGTTCCAGCGAAGGGGGCCATTTTCCAGGAAGGAGACATCTTTTAGGCGGAGATTTTGGCAGTGATGGCATTTGGTTAATGGCATTTGGCTCGCAGGGATCTTGCGACATTGAGTCCTGGGACTGAAGATAGATAATGTGATGATAGAGTCAGTTCATGGCCCAATTTCCGGATTTTTTCTAGGGAGTTCTCTCTTTTTTTTTTCTCTGTATGCCATCGGCTCTTAAAAATATGAGATATACCAGACCCAGAAAAATGCTAGCAATCTACCCTTTCCACAAAGGAGATTAGGAGACTAAAATGAGTGTCATAAAGAAATTTTATTCCTGCTCAGCAATGGATGAGCTAGTTTTTTTCACCCTTGATGAAAAGTCAGGCTTTGTAGAACTTTCATGGGGGTGGTGGTCCTCATTTTTTGAACCATCTCTCCACTCTTTGATTTGATTAATATTAAGTGTCCAAAAATTTAATTAAGATCAATACTTGTGACAAATGCCTTCCATCTCTCCCAACAAAAAATTGCCATGGAGCGCATTTAAAATGTGAGGCCGCCTTGACCTTGGGTTCAAGCAAAAAGGTCCCACACAGACAGATCCTTTGACTAGGTTAAGGGGTTATTTGTAGCTCTGAGTTGCTGCATTTCTTATGAAACAAGAATGAATTGTCCTGGCCCATGTGGAGAGTCTGGAATGGAATGTTGTGTCACCCCACAGGGTGATAGGAGTTGGGTTTCCTTGTCATGAAGATTGCTCATCTTTGACCAAATGCCAGTTCTAAGGATGGAAGCTTCCTAGAGAAGGGACCACTTGTTCCCTTGGCATGAATCAAGCTCACGCTGTGTTTGTGTTGCATCGTGTGCCAATTTCCAGCAGTGCCAAGGGGACTAGAGTATACCACCATAGGACAATCTCCAAGACATCGACGGTCAGCCTCATGTGACCATTCTGTGAGTGCAATGGCTTTAAACACTGGGTAGAAAGGGGATAACAGAATGAGGAGCCAGGGAGTTTTTTTTTTTTTTTTTTTTTTTTTTTTTGCATAAAGCAAAGGAAGCCCTTCTCACTCTAAGAAATTGTCCCTTTTGTTTGAAAACTTTTTTCCACTCTATTTATCTCACTCACTTATTTGCTCCTTGCAAGTAGTTTAAGCATATTGAATATCTGACTGGAATTGATTCTGATTACAATTTTGAATTCCTGGTGGAAAACACAGAATTATAGCTTCAAGAAGCCCCTGCTATGAAATATATATTCATTATCTTTACTCAAGGTACCGTAAGACACTGGGTCCTGGTGAGTGAACATGAATGCAGGTTACCGGCCATTTGATGCTTGAAGCAGCAGGAATAATAGTTCTGTTCTCCTCCAATTGAGTACAAACATAATAGCAGTTTGGACTAAAATGCACATTCATCTCCAACCCCCACCCCAACAAGGGAGGTGACTTAAGAAACAAACATGTTGGGAACACATTCTTTTAGAAATAGGATACTCACAGATAAAAATGTAGGCACAGACCCATACTAGCTGAGATGAAGCAAATTTTCATTGCATCTACCAGAAACCCCCCCACATACCCCCCCCCCCCCAAACTTAGAGCACCAAAATCTCCTTTCCAGCCTATCTGAAAGATAAAGTTCAAGATCTATTCTTCGCTAGTCATACTAGATCTTTAATCTTGGCTGCCATTAATTTATAACATACAAATCAGAGGCGGTCAGCTTTTCTTCATGTAAGTTTCTCTTTATGCTTTAGAATTTTATATTCTGTGCTATGATTCACTGCTTTAAAGCCACACGGGGCTACGGTTTAAATTTTACAGTTTGTCCACTTTATTACATACAGCTTGAAATGCTTTCCTCCCTTTTTTATGTTCTATTTTCCTCCTCTTGACTGAAATAGATCTATGAAATTAAATCAGAGCCAATTACAAGCACCTGACGATGAAAAAAATATCTTTGAGGCAGTCAGCAAACAGTAATGTCTGTGACGGTATGTCAGTAATAATGAAGGTTTCGTAGTCAAAGCTTTCAGTGCCCATGTATTGCCATAAACTGTTCTTCAGATTTGGGTGATGACGATGGTGAAGTTTTCGCTAACATTTACTGACTTCTTATCGGGATGCAAATATATGTTTGTAATAAGCTTTCTGGTCGTCAGCTCACTTAATTATTGTGATTCAATTATAAGGTAGGTACTCTCATCAACCAGATATTCCACATGAGGAGACCAAGGCTGGACAGACACAGGAACTTGATCCAAACTGCTAGTCAAGTCCTTCATCTTGGAAGGACAAGCTCCCACCCGCTCCCCCTGGCAGCTCAGTGGTGAAGTTCAAATAGCACAGAACCATAGTCTCCACTACCATGGGGGGGACATTCCGTTTAGTACAGTAGGTCACTACCAGGAACGTTCCAGTATGTCCCAGTATTCTTTCCCACGGCTTCCATAATTCAAGCTTCCACGGGTGAAGAACTTTATTCTGCATCATTTTACTATTTAAGTTGGGGACTTGTTCTTGGATGTGCCGGGTGGCCCAAAGAGAGCGCAAATGCTAAAGGTTGACAGAAGAAGGAGCACTTGTAACTTTGAAGTAATAAAAACCACGGTTTCCCCTTTAAATAGTAGAGCTTTGTTTATTTTTTAAAAAACAGCTCTTTCTACAGCTGCACACAGCACCAGATGTTCTCGCTGTGAGGTTCGGGCATAGAAAACCCTTGGAGGCCCCACACTCACGTTTGTTTCCAGAACACCCGCCTACTCTCTCCCTTTCCATATTGTTTACGAGAAAAATCCATTATTTTTACTGCCAGGCAACTTGGAAGGCTGTGTAATCCCTTAAGGGTAGAAAAAATAAACACGAGCAAGCTAGCAAGGAGATGGTGGAATAAAGGTAAGAAGCTGGTAAATCCTAAATCAGTAGAAGAAGCAACTGGGGAAGAATCTGGAAAACAAGGTGGAGGAAAAGATTGCGTTTTATGAAGACAGTTGGCTGAAAAGTGAATACAACAAAACAAAAAATCCCCCAACTTTCCCAAACCTGAACTATTATGCCTTTTGTTTCCGATATGCAAAACATGAAGTTTGATGGGCTTTGTTTTTCCATCAAGACAATTTATTTTCATACTACAGATGCAAACAGAAAGGGGAAATAATAAGACAATGAGGAATCCAGGTGTCACATCACATGGCTTTACTATTATGTCCAGCCACATGCAATCGCCAATATTCAACTTCTTGATCTACCGAATTGGCAATTTCAAATAGTTCATCTTTTTTTTTTTTTTTATGGGCCCTTTTTTTTTTTTTTTTTTTTTTTAATTTAAATTCAATTTAGTTAACATATAGTGTATTATTATTTTCAGGGGTAGAATTTAGTGATTCATCAGTTGCATATAACATCCAGTGTTCATCCCATCAAGTGCTCTTCTTAATGCCCATCACCCAGTCAACCCATCCCCCAACCCGCCTCCCCTCCAGCAACCCTAGTTCATCTTCATATATTTGTGAATGACACAAGACTGGGTATATAGAATGCAGACAGTGGCCACGTACGTCACAAAGTGATCTTAACCAGTTTGGTTATTACAGTCATTAACTTCCTTCTGGTAACTATCAGAGTGAAGATGCTGTCTTGGCCCATGCCAGATCTTAGCCCATGAGCTAAGAGTGATTTTTATATTTTTAAAGGATTGTAGAGGAAAAAAAGAATATGCAACAGAGCCCTTATGTATCTGCAAAGCCTAAAATATTTACGATCTGCCCCTTTACAGAAAAAAAATGTGTGACCAACAGAGTCCCAGGAGCACCTAGGTCCTACACCACTTTTTCTTGCCTTGTCTTATTTTATTTTTTGCTCTTATTGTGATAATCACAACCTAGTATCTATTGAGAACTAACCATGTGTCAAAGCACCGTTCCAAAAATGTATATGTAATCTATGTTAAAAAAACAGTCTAAGCAGGTACTATTATTATCCCCAAATACACAACTGGGAAGAGCTGGAACAGGGATTTGAGCCCAGGGACCCGACTTTTGCTAAGGTAGGATGTAACATGATTTCCTTCTGGTGTGATTTCAGACTTTTTGACGACAGTGAGACCTCTTCCGTACCTTTTGCTGAAGCCATAGTCAGCCTGTGAGAATTTTAGGTAGAAGGAACAGCTATGTTTGGAACATGATCAAAATGTTATGTTTTCGGGGGGCGGAGCAAGATGGCGGAGGAGTAGGAGACCTGGATTTCGTCTCCTCTCAGGAATTCAGCTGGATAGGGATCAAACCATTCTGAACACCTACAAACTCAACAGGAGATCGAAGAAAAGAATAGCAACAACTCTCTGAACAGAAAAGCGACCACTTTCTGGAAGGTAGGACGTGCGGAGAAGTGAATCCGAGGCGATATTCGGGAGGATAGACGGCGGGGGAGGGGCCTCCGTCAGCCGCTTCTGGCAAGTGATAGAGCCGCGGAGCACAAAATCGGAACTTTTAGAAGTCTGCTCCGCTGAGGGACGTCACTCTGGTGGCAGAGTGGGGGGTGGAACCCTCGTGGGACAGTGTGGTCTCAGGACCCTCGGGGTCACAGAAAGACCGGGGGTGCCTGAGTGCGGCCGAGCTCCCAGGTATCGGAGCAGGGAAGCCGGCTGCAGAGACGGAGCCCAGGCGCGGGCTCTCACCCTGGGGTTGCCATAAACCGTGATCCGCGGCACAGTCGGGCCACTGCTCCTCCAGCAGGGACCCAACAAGCGGCAGATCCGGGGAGACTCACCTTCTTCCCCCGGGAGGAGAGGTGCGGGAGCGCACCGCGGGGATCTGCTGGGTTTGGAGACTCCACCCGGGGTCGGGGGCCAGATAGAAAGGCGCGGTCACAGGCCGGGTGAGCGCGGAGTGTGGCCGGAGACCGTGGAGACAGGAGTGACTGACTGTTTTTCTCTGGGGGCTCGCTGAGGAGCGGGACCCCGAGTTCTTGGCTCCTCCAGGGCGGAGACTGGGAGGCCACCATTTTCACTCTCCGCCTCCAAAGCTGTACGGAAAGCTTGCAGGGAACAAAAGCTCCGGAGAGCAAACCCGAGCAGATTACTTAGCCCGGACCGGCAAGGGCGGGGCAATTTTGCCTCCGGCAAAGACATTTGGGAACCACGGCAACAGGCCCCTCCCCCAGAAGATCAGCGAGAACAGCCAGCCAAGACCAAGTTTACCGATCAATGAGAACGGCAGAACTCCAGCGCTAGGGGAATACTGCACATAGAATTCATGGCTTTTTTTACCATGATTCTTTAGTCTTTCAAAGTTAATTATTTTTTTTAACTGTCTTTTTTTCTTTTTTCCTTTTTTCTTTTTTTTTGAATTTTTCTTTTTCCCTTTTTCAACCAACATCTTATCAATCCCCTTTTTAAAAAAAAACATTTTTATTTTTCATTTTTAAAGTCATATTCTTTCCCTTCATAGTAGTTACCCGTATTTTTGGCATATATATATAAGTTGTTCTCTCTTTAAAATCTTGAGATAGTTTCTTCTAACAGATCAAAATATACTCTAAATCTCTAGTGTATGTTTTTTTTCTACTCCCCTGCCTGATCACATTCTCTCCCTTTTTTCTTTCTTTCTTTTTTTTTAATCCTATTCTTTCTTTTTTCAAACAACTTATCAAATCCTTTTTTAAAATTTTTTATAATTTCCATCTTTACAGTCATATTCCGTCCCTTCATCATATCAACCCTTATTTTTGTACATATATAAGTTTTTCTTTCTTTAAAATTTTGGGAGGGACTTTCTTTTAACAGACCAAAATACACCCAAAATCTAGTGTGTGGCACTAATCTATAATCCAGCCTGATCATATTTGATCACATTCTGTTTTTGTTTTGTTTTGTTTTGTCCTGCTTTTGTTTGTTTTTATCTTTATCTTTTTCTTTTTTCTTTTTTTCTTTCTTTTTCTTTTTTCTCTCTTTCCCTTTCTTTTCCCACTGCTTCAGGTCTTTTCTGATTTGTTTAGAGTATATTTTCTGGGGACGTTGTTACCCTGCTAGCATTTTGTTCTCTCATTAATCTATTCTCCTCTGCACAAAATGACAAGATGGAAAAAATCACCTCAACAAAAAGAACAAGAGGTAGTACCGACTGCCAGGGACCTACTCAATACGGACATTAGTACGATGTCAGATCTAGAGTTCAGAATCATCACTTTAAAGATACTAGCTGGGCTTGAAAAAAACATGGAAGTTATTAGAGAAACCCTTTCTGGAGAAGTAAAAGAACTAAAATCTAACCAAGTAGAAATCAAAAAGGCTATCAATGAGGTGCAATCAAATATGGGGGCGCTAACTGCTAGGATAAATGAGGCAGAAGAAAGAATCAGTGAGATAGAAGACCAAATGATGGAAAATAAAGAAGCTGAGAAAAAGAGAGATAAACAACTACTGGATCACGAGGGCAGAATTCGAGAGATAAACGATACCATAAGACGAAACAACATTAGAATAATTGGGATCCCAGAAGAAGAAGAAAGAGAGAGAGGGGCAGAAGGTATAATGGAGCAAATTATAGCAGAGAACTTCCCTAATTTGGGGAAGGAAACAGGCATCAAAATCCAGGAAGCACAGAGAACCCCTCTCAAAATCAATAAAAATAGGTCAACACCCCGACATCTAATAGTAAAACTTACGAGTCTCAGAGACAAAGAGAAAATCCTGAAAGCAGCTCGGGAGAAGAGATATGTAACCTACAATGGTAGAAACATTAGATTGGCAACAGACTTATCCACAGAGACCTGGCAGGCCAGAAAGGACTGGCAGGACATATTCAGAGCACTAAATGAGAAAAATATGCAGCCAAGAATACTATATCCAGCTAGGCTGTCATTGAAAATTGAAGGAGAGATAAAAAGCTTCCAGGACAAACAAAAACTAAAGGAATTTGCAAACACGAAATCAGCCCTACAACAAGTATTAAAAGGGGTCCTCTAAGCAAAGAGAGAGCCTAAAAGCAACATAGACCAGAAAGGAACACAAACAATATACAGTAACAGTCACTTTACAAGCAATACAATGGCACTAAATTCATATCTTTCAATAGTTACCCTGAATGTAAATGGGCTAAATGCCCCAATCAAAAGACACAGGCTATCAGATTGGATTAAAAAACAAGACCCATCGATATGCTGTCTGCAAGAGACTCATTTTAGACCCAAAGACACCCCCAGATTGAAAGTGAGGGGGTGGAAAACCATTTACCATGCTAATGGACACCAAAAGAAAGCTGGGGTGGCAATCCTTATATCAGACAAATTAGATTTTAAACCAAAGACTGTAATAAGAGATGAGGAAGGACACTATATCATACTTAAAGGGTCTATCCAACAAGAAGATCTAACAATTGTAAATATCTATGCCCCTAACATGGGAGCAGCCAATTATATAAGGCAATTAATAACAAAAGCAAAGAAACACATCGACAACAATACAATAATAGTGGGGGACTTTAACACCCCCCTCACTGAAATGGACAGATCGTCTAAGCAAAAGATCAACAAGGAAATAAAGACTTTAAATGACACACTGGACCAAATGGACTTCACAGACATATTCAGAACATTCCATCCCAAAGCAACGGAATACACATTCTTCTCTAGTGCCCATGGAACATTCTCCAGAATAGATCACATCCTAGGTCATAAATCAGGTCTCAACTGGTACCAGAAGATTGGGATCATCCCCTGCATATTTTCAGACCACAATGCTTTGAAACTAGAACTCAATCACAAGAGGAAAGTCGGAAAGAACTCAAATACATGGAGGCTAAAGAGCATCCTACTGAAGAATGAATGGGTCAACCAGGAAATTAAAGAAGAATTAAAAAAATTCATGGAAACCAATGAAAATGAAAACACAACTATTCAAAATCTTTGGGATACAGCAAAGGCAGTCCTAAGAGGAAAGTATATAGCAATACAAGCCTTTCTCAAGAAACAAGAAAGGTCTCAAGTACACAACCTAACCCTACACCTAAAGGAGCTGGAGAAAGAACAGCAAATAAAGCCTAAACCCAGCAGGAGAAGAGAAATAATAAAGATCAGAGCAGAAATCAATGAAATAGAAACCAAAAGAACAGTAGAACAGATCAACGAAACTAGGAGCTGGTTCTTTGAAAGAATTAACAAGATTGATAAGCCCCTGGCCAGACTTATCAAAAAGAAAAGAGAAATGACCCAAATCAACAAAATCATGAATGAAAGAGGAGAAATCACAACCAACACCAAAGAAATACAAACAATTATAAGAACATATTATGAGCAACTCTATGCCAGCAAATTAGATAACCTGGAAGTAATGGATGCATTCCTAGAGATGTATCAACTACCAAAACTGAACCAGGAAGAAATAGAAAACCTGAACAGACCTATAACCACTAAGGAAATAGAAGCAGTCATCAAAAATCTCCCAAAACACAAAAGCCCAGGGCCAGATGGCTTCCCAGGGGAATTCTACCAAACATTTCAAGAAGAATTAATACCTATCCTTCTGAAACTGTTCCAAAAAATAGAAATGGAAGGAAAACTTCCAAACTCATTTTATGAGGCCAGCATTACCTTGATCCCAAAACCAGACAAAGACCCCATCAAAAAGGAGAATTACAGACCAATATCCCTGATGAACATGGATGCAAAAATTCTCACCAAAATACTAGCCAATAGGATCCAACAGTACATTAAAAGGATTATTCACCACGACCAAGTCGGATTTATCCCTGGGCTGCAAGGTTGGTTCAACATCCGCAAATCAATCAACGTGATACAATACATTAACAAAAGAAAGAACAAGAATCATATGATCCTCTCAATAGATGCAGAAAAAGCATTTGACAAAGTACAGCATCCTTTCTTGATCAAAACTCTTCAGAGTATAGGCATAGAGGGTACATACCTCAATATCATAAAAGCCATCTATGAAAAACCTACAGCGAATATCATTCTCAATGGGGAAAAACTGAGAGCTTTCCCCCTAAGGTCAGGAACGCGGCAGGGATGTCCACTATCGCCACTGCTATTCAACATAGTATTGGAAGTCCTAGCCACAGCAATCAGACAACAAAAAGAAATCAAAGGCATCCAAATTGGCAAAGAAGAAGTCAAACTCTCACTCTTTGCAGATGATATGATGCCTTATGTGGAAAATCCCAAAGACTCCACCCCAAAACTGCTAGAACTCATACAGGAATTCAGTAAAGTGGCAGGATATAAAATCAATGCACAGAAGTCAGTGGCATTCCTATACACCAACAACAAGTCAGAAGAAAGAGAAATTAAGGAGTCGATCCCATTTACAATTGCACCCAAAACCATAAGATACCTAGGAATAAATCTAACCAAAGAGGCAAAGGATCTGTACTCAGAAAACTATAAAATACTCATGAAAGAAATTGAGGAAGACACAAAGAAATGGAAAAACGTTCCATGCTCATGGATTGGAAGAACAAATATTGTGAAGATGTCAATCCTACCTAGAGCAATCTACACATTCAATGCAATCCCCATCAAAATACCATCCACTTTCTTCAAAGAAATGGAACAAATAATCCTCAAATTTGTATGGAACCAGAAAAGACCCCGCATAGCCAGAGGAATGTTGAAAAAGAAAAGCAAAGCTGGCGGCATCACAATTCCAGACTTCCAGCTCTACTACAAAGCTGTCATCATCAAGACAGTATGGTACTGGCACAAAAACAGACACATAGATCAATGGAACAGAATAGAGAGCCCAGAAATGGACCCTCAACTCTATGGTCAACTAATCTTTGACAAAGCAGGAAAGAATGTCCAATGGAAAAAAGACAGTCTCTTCAACAAATGGTGTTGGGAAAATTGGACAGCCACATGCAGAAGAATGAAACTGGACCATTTCCTTACACCACACACAAAAATAGACTCCAAATGGTTGAAAGACCTCAATGTGAGACAGGAGTCCATCAAAATCCTAAAGGAGAACACAGGCAGCAACCTCTTCGACCTCAGCCGCAGCAACTTCTTCCTAGAAACATCGCCAAAGGCAAGGGAAGCAAGGGCAAAAATGAACTATTGGGACTTCATCAAGATAAAAAGCTTTTGCAAAGCAAAGGAAACAGTCAACAAAACCAAAAGACAACTGACAGAATGGGAGAAGATATTTGCAAATGACATATCAGATAAAGGGCTAGTATCCAAAATCTATAAAGAACTCATCAAACTCAACACCAAAAGAACAAAGAATCCAATCAAGAAATGGGCAGAAGACATGAACAGACATTTTTCCAAAGAAGACATCCAAATGGCCAACAGACACATGAAAAAGTGTTCAATATCGCTCGGCATCAGGGAAACCCAAATCAAAACCTCAATGAGATACCACCTCACACCAGTCAGAATGGCTAAAATTAACAAGTCAGGAAATGACAGATGTTGGCGGGGATGCGGAGAAAGGGGAACCCTCCTACACTGTTGGTGGGAATGCAAGCTGGTGCAGCCACTCTGGAAAACAGTGTGGAGGTTCCTCAAAAAGTTGAAAATAGAGCTACCATACGATCCAGCAATTGCACTACTGGGTATTTAGCCCAAAGATACAAAAGTAGGGACCCGAAAGGCTACGTGCACCCCGATGTTTATAGCAGCAATGTCCACAATAGCCAAACTGTGGAAAGAGCCAAGATGTCCATCAACAGATGAATGGATAAAGAAGATGTGGTATATATATACAATGGAATATTATGCGGCCATCAAAAGGAATGAGATCTTGCCATTTGCAACGACGTGGATGGAACTGGAGGGTATTATGCTGAGCGAAATAAGTCAAACAGAGAAAGACATGTATCATATGACCTCACTGATATGAGGAATTCTTAATCTCAGGAAACAAACTGAGGGTTGCTGGAGTGGGGGGTGGGGTGGGAGGGATGGGGTGACTGGGTGATGGACACTGGGGAGGGTATGTGTTCTGGTAAGCGCTGTGAATTGTGCAAGACTGTTGAATCTCAGATCTGTACCTCTGAAACAAATAATGCAATATATGTTAAGAAAGAAAAAAAGAAGAAGAAGAATGTAGCAGGAGGGGAAGAATGAAGGCGGGGAAATCGGAGGGGGAGAAGAACCATGAGAGACAATGGACTCTGAAAAACAAACTGAGGGTTCTGGAGGGGAGGGGGTTGGGAGGATGGGTTAGCCTGGTGATGGGTATTGAGGAGGGCACGTTCTGCATGGAGCACTGGGTGTTATGCACAAACAATGAATCATGGAACACTATATCTAAAACTAATGATGCAATGTATGGGGATTAACATAACAATAAAAAATTTAAATAAAAAAAAAAGATAAAAGCAAGGCAAAAAAAAAAAATGTTATGTTTTCTTCTAATAGACATCATTTGTGCGTTTTGTGTGTGTGTGTCTAGCTTTGTAAAGCATCTGGGGTTTTTATTTTTATTTTTTTTAAGATTTTTATTTGTTTATTTGAGAGACAGTGAGTGAGAGAGCAGAGCAGGGGTAGGGGCAGGGGCAGAGGGAGAGGGAGAAGAAGCAGATTCCCTGCCGAGCAGGGAGCCAATGCTGGCCTTGATCCCAGGACCCTGGGACCATGACCTGAGCCGAAGGCAGACATTTAACCAACTGAGCCACTCAGGGGCCCCATGGGGCTTTTATTCTGAAAAATAAGAGGTAGAGGTCTATTTTTACTTTCTCAACAATTTTTGAAATGAAACTCTGGTTCCAGACAATTTCTCCAGCACTGTTTACCAACCATTTTACCTTGTCCCCATGAGGAAAATACTCCTACCTGTGTAGAAATATGTGTGTAAAAGAAAATTCACAGTTGCATTTATAGTAATAAAATAAAGAACCTAATTCAAATGTCTATCATGACTTAGATGTGTTTTAATGGTATTTGTGCTGCTTTGGCTTCACTGAGGGTCTTGAATCCGTAGCCTAATACGTGAGTCGATTTGGGAGAATTCTGTCTTTGTCCAAATACTGCTTCCGTCCCATTCAGCCTTTCCTTGGCTTCTGGGAATTCCTGTTATATGTATGGTAAATCAGTTGACTACATCACACGTATTTCTTGTGGTCTGTTCCGTCTTCCCTTTCTTCTTCTCTTTTTGTGCTTTAGTTTGAATATTTTCTGATGACTTGCCTGTGAGTCCACTAATTCACTAATAGAGGTGTTTACAAACCCCTCTGACCCATCAGACTTTGCAAGGATAGCGTGGCTGCTGAAATCCATTAGCAATTCAGTCGGCCTCTGCTGCTTCCCACTAGATTTCTTGGAGGGTCAGTCTACACAGCCGTTGAGGTATACACCAACTATTTCGGACTATTTGTGTGTAGAATTGGGGGCTCACACTTTATGGTTCCTTCCTCTCCAGGATTAATTTCCAGTCACTTATCGAAGCCATGAATTCTGAACTCTGTCTCCTAAATTCAGTATGACTGTTAACTTTCTGCTTAGGCTCTATTCCCAGAATTGGAAAATATTTCCCTTAGGGGAAAAGCTGGATAAATATGGAGCTTGTCTAATGTGCGCCTCTTCTTTCAAGAGTCACAGCTTATCCAGTTTTTGTATGCTTTAGCTGTCCTCCACTGCCTTTGAATATCGCCCTCACCACCCTCCCAAGTTTCATAATTGTTATCATCAGGAAGTTTACTTTGACAAAACTATCTTGTCATGATTGCAACTGGCATACGTTAGTAAGGATTTGTACATTGCACTCAGAAGAGTAAGATAGGACTTTAAAAGTTGACACGATCAATGATGTAGTGACTCAAATAAATACGTGGAATGACAGTATTTTGTGTTGGTATTAGCTTCAGATTTCCGGGTTGATGCCATTTTGAATATGTATGAGAGGCTGGAAGGCACATAACTTGTGGACTTCTGGTTCCTTTGGCAGGAAAGGGCACTATGGGGCGGCAACCTGTCCCCAGTGCAGAGACTAAGTGCGTTTGTAAAACATATGTTGACACTTAAAAGCTGCCTCTAAATCTGCAGGCATTATACTTTTGCAATCCCCATCTGTTGGAACGCATTTCCAGCTGGGGCCTGCCAAAAAGCTTGGGTCAGATTCTCGGAAGATGGAGACATTTGATGCCACCCAGGTGGCTGGAAATAGAAAGCAAGTATTTATTCATGCAGCACCACTGAATAGTAAGCTTCTAGAAGCATTCTGGAATTGGGAGTCCATGGATATTTCGAAATCAGACCAAAAGATGGCACCCTTTGAAAATTTAGCTTGGTAAATGAAAAGAAAAAATACAGAAAGGTGTTCTCTATGTCGATTTCAGAAGTGTAAGGCAGAGAAAAGCACAACACTGTATTAATGACCTTAAAGAACATCTTAATGGAAGTTGGAGGGACTTTTGTTGTTGTTAAACTGTTTTCAGTTTTGAAAAATTGGCAAAGGAATCTCATGTATTTTTCTGGGAAAGTTGGAGAGATTTTACAATGTTCTCAAGAGAGTTGCAAACAATTTTTGTTGATGTACATAACAGGATGGAGTCTGAGGCTTTTTTCTTTTTTCATTCTTTCTTTCCTAGGTAATAATAGCTACTGGCTAAAGAGGCAGGAAGTAAAATAAGGCTCTAAACCATGAGCTTTTCTGCACCAATGTTACAGGTAGGTGTAGTGAGTTGACTTTCTAATACCTAGCATTAAGGTTAATTATTTCTTCCCATCATGAACCAAGAAGGCCCACTGTAGGAATTTAATTAAAATCCTGCTATACTTAGAAGTTGTAGTGCATGGGAGGAATATTTTTTCCTCTGTTCTTTTTTATGATGCATTCCCCAAAAGTAGTGATGTTACTCTAAGTAGAAGTGGGGTTTAGTTCGTTGGATGGAAGAAGAGGAGAAAAAGAGGTAACTCTAGTTGTTTTTAGCTTTTTGTTAGCAAGAAAGTACTATATGGAGGCATCAAGCTCTGAGCACCTTATGGGAGACATATAGGGGGAAATACTCAGAAGGAGACAGGCAGTTGACAAGAGATAATATATTGCCTACCTTGCAACTTTTCTTAGGCTGATTGTGTTTCCTTAATTCCTAGAGTTGAGGTTTGTTCTACTCAATTCTTAATTGTGGGAAATACTTTCAGTATCATTTATTCTCTGTCCAGTATGTACTCACAAACAGAAGTGGTTGATATGGATGGATCTGTCTTTCTATCCCATATTGAACAAAGATCTACTGTTAATTTCATGTGATATTGGAACACACCTCTGCCCTCTAGGCAAACTATTCCTGGGGTATCAGACAACAGAAGCTCTTGAAATTGCCTTGTGAGTTTCTGCCTCTGTATCCTAGTTCCATCGATCCTCATGCAACCATTATTCTGCATGTGAGTGTGTGTTGTTTCCCAGTTAATGAGTTTGTGCCAATTTAATTATTACCACACCTTATCCTAGTCTTGCTTTCTTCAATCTTTTCTCCCAAAACCACTACAACAAAGAGGAAAGTTTTGGTGTCATTCTTCATGAGTCCCATCTAATGTTCTTATCTTTTTCTTAAGAGTTCTAGACAGTTGTGACCTGCAGCATCTGCCAATTAGTGCTAGTAAAATCTCTGATGACATTCATTCCCAGCATCTGAGCACCAAGATACAGTCTCAACCCACACGCATCCTACATAGTATAGTAAAACTAAGATGGGTTCAAGTCCCAGCATAGACACTGGGGTGAGATGATCCAATGTCCAAAGCAAGCAACAACATTAATGAAAGGACAAATATAAGTAAAATTCAAAAGCGAAAACTCTGATTCCATTAAAATGGAATCTCATTAAAAATATGTTCTAACTTACAGAACTTGATCGGGATTCTTGATCTACCATCAAAAGCCTGTTTATACTTGCATTTTGATTCCACTGGTTTTGGAAGTATTTTCTATTAATAGTATTCTCATCTCAGTTGATAGACAATAGACATTGGCCTTTGTAATAAGTCCTAGTTATTTTTAATGACCTTTTAATACTACTAAACTTCATTTGAGCATTAGAAGGTTTAATTGCTATTACAGTTGTGGAGAATAGTTAGGAGGTCTATGCATTGATTTTGATGTATTACACATTAATTACATGTCGATTGCAAATCCCAATATTTAACTACTACTTCAATCCACAAGCACTGACATACTTTTCATTATTCAGGAATAGATCAAGCTTGGAAAAAAAGATGGATCCAGCAACTCTGAAGTAATGCTGCACTGGGGGTCAGGGACTTGCATAATTGTATTTGATTTCATGATTTTATTTTTTTTAATTTTTTTTAAAGATTTTATTTATTTATTTGAGAGAGAGAATGAGAGACAGAGAGCACGAGAGGGAAGAGGGTCAGAGGGAGAAGCAGACCCCCTGCTGAGCAGGGAGCCCGATGCGGGACTCGATCCCGGGACTCCAGGATCATGACCCGAGCTGAAGGCAGTTGCTTAACCAACTGAGCCACCCAGGCGCCCCTGATTTTGTGATTTTAGATGTCACTGGTAGCTGTATGTTCTGTCTCAGTTGGAGGTATGCTGGGACTGCTGTGATTTGCAAAGGAAGGTAAGTAGATAAAACTTCTACCTGTTCTATCTTCCCCATCTACTTCCCACGCCAGTCAGTACACTCGGAATTAGGCAGAAACTTGAGGTCAATAAGTTGGAGAAGAGAGTTCAAAGTGTTTATAGTGGAGAGGTCATATTAACGAGGGCAGGCTAACTATTATAATAAAGAGACCCAAATCACATTGATTTAATACTCAGGGATTAAAGCTCCTTCCATGTGGTCCAGAGATGCTTCATTGGAGGTCCACAGAACTCAAGGGCTCAGGGCTACAATTCAGGGGTCCATGGGCTTGGGGGTGGGGACCCAATGGCATCTTTATTTTCATGAATCCCAGCTAAAAATTAACATGATTTTCCCAAATGAATATGGTCTGTTGCCAGGGAGCAAAGAGACATTTGCTCATGGCCTACAGTGTGTGAAGCTGAGACAGCAAGTTATCTTATGAACAGACCAAAACGGAAAGCCAGGCACATAGTCCAACCTGGTTATCGATCCCCACAGACAAGGAGGAGAAGGGAAATGCAGGTATGAGATAAAAGAGTTCAAAGGGTGATGGGTATTAAAGAGGGCACGGAGCACTGGGTGTTATACGCAAACAATGAATCATGGAACACTACATCAAAAACTAATGATGTAATGTATGGTGATTAACATAACATAATAAAATAAAAATAAAAAAAAAGGATGAGAGTGGAAGGCAGAGCTTGGAGGAATCCTCGGGGCTGTAGGTACGCTTCGTAGATTTTATAAGTTGCCCAGAGCCTGGCACACAGGCAGGAAGTGCTTAGGGGCTCTTGTCGGGCTCAAGGTGGGAAGTTTCGAGCGTGACCACAAGGTCATTTCATGTCCATATTTTACCACATGCTTCTTGTACAGACAGGATTGGCTGGGGAATATGTTCTTGTCTTTCCCACGAATATCAGGCAATTTGCTGAGTCTCTGGTTATTGTCTAATGATGCTCAGATCCCAAAGGAATTCCGTCGTCCATCCTGAGACTTGCAGTTATGTCCACTCCACAGGGGGACTGCCCCTTTCCAGAATTCACGCTCGCCTGCCACCTCAGTGCCGGGACTCCCGGGCGAGTCCGCTTCCCACTCCCGGGTGTAAGTCGGAGCGCATGCATAGACCCGCCTCCTCCCGTGATTGTCCTGCTCTTACCTCCTCCCTCCGCCTCCACCGCTCCCGCCTTTCAGCCTCGCCCATGCTCTTCCGTTCCTCGCACCTGCCGGGCAGCCTCCCACCCCAGCACCCTTGCTCTGCCCTTGTTTCCTCTGCCTGGAAGACTCTTCCATGTACTTGACTTCCTCACCTTCTTCAAGTCTTGGCCCAGATCATTCCTGATCAAATCGACCCGAACCTCTCTATTTGAAAGAGCGACTTGCTCTTGATTTGCCCTCGATGTGCCCTTCATTCTCGATCCCCCTTCCTCCGCTTCATGTTTTCCCTGCATGAACATCACCATGGAGTTGTCCTGTACTCAGTATGCGTGTTGGGGAATTGACTGAAAATCATTCAAAACCGCTAGCAATAATTACTGTTTATTCCATTGGAAGGAAAACTTTTAGGTGATGGGATAGCCGGTTTTGAAAGTTCATTCTTTTTGAATGTGTACAAGAAGGTACAAGGGCCCGAATTGTTTTCCACAGCCGGGCAACAGGAAAGGCGGTTCCTGAGTGGCCAGAATCTGCTTGTTCTGGAAAACAGAACCTAGCTGTGGGAGCTGGAGGGAGCAGCGACTCTCAAGCTTAAGCAAGGGAGTGTGTTTTGGCCCCAGATCCAAAATCGTCGTCTAGTTTTGAACTGAAAATGAACTTAGAGATAACGCTATGATATCTTAATTTTTAAGAGATCAGCGTGCTCCATCCTCTGCGATGTGTGGCATGTCCAAACAGCGGGGGCTCTGGGACCCGCCTGCCGGGGCTGGAATCCTGGCTCTGCTCTTCCAAACCGTGGCTAGGGGCGGTTGTGGGGACCCACCTCATTCTCCTTCTCTGAGATGGGGTTTTGTTTGCTACTGACTCACAGTCACTCTTTCCTCCTGCGAATTGCCGTTGGCCTCAGGGCAGCAGCCTCCCCACGCCCCCTCCCTCCCCCCCCCCCCCCCCAGCTGGCAATCCACAGGCACGGGTTACACTCGCCTCAAATTCACCAAGTCTGGGGCAAATCATTCTCCAGAGCTCCTCATGGAGGAGGCTGAAACTATTCTTCAGCCCAGACCACTCCTTGCTTAGAATTGCAGTTTGGGGAACACAGAATTGGGCAAAAACCCCCAATAGCGCCTTCTCTTCTCTGTCCTTCTTCTTCTTTTTTTGCTTAAGATTATTTTATATATTTATTTTTGCATGAGAGAGAGAAAGAGCGAGCACACGAGTGGGGGGAGGGGCAGAGGGAGAAGGAGACACACACCCCCCCACCCCCACCAAGCAGGGAGCCTGATACAGGACTCCATCCCAGCACCCTGGGATCATGACCCTAGCTGAAGGCAGACACCCCCCAGGTGCCCCCAATGCATCACTTTTGAAAAGACCCCCAGAGTCTGAGGGCCACATTCTTGAGAGACACAAGTGACCCCAACCCCCACCCACCAGGAGCCCACTGAGGACCTGTACAACTAAGGCTCCCAGAATCAAAGCAAAGGCTGCTGCGGTGGATGATCCCAACATCATGGTCAAGGCTTCCAACGACAAGCAACAGTCCCAACCCAAAGGCGCACACACATACACGTACATACACGATAAGGGTGGTGTATTCATTAAACATCCGGAGCAAGCCCAGCTGGGTCTTCTAAACTATCTACTCCACCTTTGAGCCAGGCACTTGTATCCATGAACGGTGAAATGAAATGGGGTCACTTATGTCAAGGGGTTTTACAATGGAACTGAGAAGCCATGAAGGAGATGGGCCTCATATGTACATCTTCACGGGAGGAACCATATTCCAAGGACTCGGCCCAAACACCTGCAAGTGGCTACGGGAGGAGACTCTGCTTAGTGACAGCCTCGGCAACCAGTTATATTTGATTTGGTCAAGCTTAGTTTTCTGCAGCCATCACCAATCAAAGTCTTCGTAAATGATACCTACAAGCACTCCCTTTTGTCTTTAAAGACCCTTGACCTTGTTCCTGGTGGGAATGGAGCTATTGGGGGTTTCTGCCCAATTCTGTGTTCCCCAAACTGCAATTCTGAGACCCCAAATAAGGGCTTTGTTTTTATTTTAGCTCTGCCTCTTTTCTCCACGAATATATCACAGGAAGAGTCCTCTTTCCACCAAACCACTCGCCCTAGTCCATTCTTCAGTTTGCTTATCCTCTTCTCCAGGCTTCCAGCTTCTGACCTTCCTGCTCTTTCTTCTATTTGATTCTCTGGACTTAGATGCCGATCTCTCTATTCCTAGTGGCAAATCATAATCTAGAATTCTTTCTCTGTAATAATATATACAATAATATTATTAAGCGTATTAGTTGTATTATGCATATAATTACATACATTTGTAATTATATTATAAAATTTATATATAACATATATTATATATTTATATATTACATAATATAATATAATATATAATGTATTATAGATGATTTTATATAATACATTATACATATTTTGTATAATAGTATATATAATTCTAAATTATGGTTTATAACTAGGAAAGAGATTTGGGCATGTAAGTCCAAAGAATGAAATACAATTTATATATATTATATACAAATATATATATAAAATATTAACATGCATAAAACAAGGATAACTTTTATCTGCTTCTTATAAATTTGATAGAATTTATCCCTTAAACTATCTGGACCTGGGGCTTTCTGGGTGTAAAGGATTCAGTTGTTATTTCAACATTATTAATGATTTTTAAAAAAGATTTATTTATGTATTTTAGAGGGTTGGTGGTGGTGCAGAGGGAGAGGGAGAGAGATTCCTCAAGCAGACTCCCTGCAGAGCAAAGAGCCTGACACAGGGCTTAATCCCAGGACCCCAAGATCATGCCCTGAGCCAAAATCAAGGGTCAGTTGCTCAACCCACTGAGCCACCCAGGCGCCCCACATCATTAATGATTATTATTCTATCCAATTTGTTTTATTGATGCCTGTGTCAATTTTGGCATCTCAGATAATTTTTCCAAATTCAATATGACCCATACATATATTGATGTTTTGCTATCAATTAA
Organism: Phoca vitulina; assembly: GCF_004348235.1. Classification (NCBI taxonomy): domain Eukaryota; kingdom Metazoa; phylum Chordata; class Mammalia; order Carnivora; family Phocidae; genus Phoca; species Phoca vitulina. The sequence continues at coordinate 6,044,263 of NW_022589744.1, forward strand.
GTCCATCATTTCTATATTCTGTTCTACAAAAGATGTGTCTTGATCCAGTCCAACCTATATGAGATGCCAAAATTGACACACGTAAGGATCAATAAAACAAATTGGATAGAATTTTATCTTGAAGCTAGATAAAATTCTAGCTTCAGAGTCCTTTTTGTTCAACCCAATGAAAATATCACCCCATTCTTAGTTCACGTCCAACATTCTCATTGGAAAGATTTTTAACAATATCATCTTTATACTTCTGTGGTTGATCTGTTTTTCCTCTTACGGTGCTTTAAATTTTTCTTTCTGTATTTGATGTCCTGAAATGTTATGACAATGTATTTGATTTTGAGTTCATTTTTCTTATCTCTCTTGTTTGGTGCTTTATGCACTTCAATTTTGAAGCTTACCTGTTTCTTTAATTCTGGAAAATTTCAATTGGTATTTCTTCAAATATTTCCCCTGCGTTAATTTTTTCCTTCTTAGGTAGACCCTATTATATTATTTTGATGCTTTTCATCTTACAAATTCCTTGTTTCATTTTATTTATTTTTTTCTAGAGCTTTGTGTGAGAGCTCTTTGACTTGACCCACTATGTTTCAGCAGAATCCCTTCTGGGGTCTGGAGACTGAAGTCTGAGATCAGGGTACCAGGGTGGTTAGGCTCTGGTGAGGGTCCTCCTCCTGGTTAGCACAGAGCCATCTCTCTGTTTGCCCACATGGTCTTTTCTTGGCACCTGCTTGTGGAGGGATAGAGAGTGAGAGAGAGAAAGAGAGATGGAGAAAGAGAGAGAGATATCTCTTCTTTTTTTATTTGAGAGAGAGAGAGAGGGAGAGCACAGCAGGAGAGTGAGAGGGAGAAGCAGACTCCCCGCTGAGCAGAGAGTCTGACTCGGGTCTAGATCCCAGGACCCTGAGATCATGACCTGAGCTGAAGGCAGATGCTTAACCTACTGAGCCACGCAGGTGCCCTGAGAGATATCTCTTCTTATAAGGCCACCAACAGTCCTATCTGTTATGACCTTTAACCTTAATTACCTCCTAAAAGGCCCATCTCTAAATACAATTGCATTGGGGGTTAGAGCTTCCACATATGAATTTGAGAGAGGGAGATACAATTCAGCCCACAGCACCATCTTTTATAATGCATGCGTTTGGAGATAATAGAGACAATAAAAATCTTTAAAAATAATACTATATTAATTTTGTTAACGTCTCTTAAACCGTCGTATAGATCTGCCAAGTGTCGTTAGTTTGAAATTTGGCATATTTTGTACTGAACTGTGTTTGTCCTTAAAGAGCATAACTTCAGTTGTTGTTGAGATTACTTAAAATTTGTAACAGTAAAACTATGTCATTGGCAGAGAGAAGAATGCTTATCTTTGTATTTGTGAGGGCAGAGGTCATGCTTTACAAGTTGCAACATCTGTGTAATGTCTCCAAATCCCAGGAAATGTGAAGGGATTTGAAATTAAACCATACACAAGTGTGGTTCTGTTGCTTAGCTTTTGAGCATAGGGAAAACGTCAACGAAAACTTGTTGCACTGAGCCTCAGTTTATTCATCTTTAAAGGATGGAAGATTATTCTTGTTGATTGGGTGATGTTGGTGATCAAGTAATATATGGACATTCTTAACGTAATATAGAGTATTTTACAGAGCAGTTGGTAGGAGTAGGAATCATATTTCCTGTATCAAGAGAAACTAAAGAAAGTCTTCTTGTGCTGAATTCCTTCACCTTTTATAAGAGTTTTGTCCCTCTCCAAATTCAAATATAGAGGCTGTACTGCTCCTTGGTAAGGATTTGCCATTCAGAGGGCTTAATGACCAAGTTTCTGGGAACCAGGCCTGTAGCCTGGGACAACCCTCTTGTATCATTCTAGCTTTCTCAGTATTCCCTCAAAGTTCTGGACATGAAGAAAGAGATCTTTTCAGGTAGCGAATTTAAATCTAATATTTTTATAAAACTCAATATTCCTTCACTGAAGTTGGGTCTCACAGAATCTCAGCTCTACGGTAAGTTCAGAGGAATGAGTATCACAATGAGGAAAAAGATGTAGCAAATAGCTATCATAGAGCACAGACTATGAGTGTTCCAGACATTCTAGAGGCACACTTAAATGTTTAAGTTGTGGCAAAATACACGTAACATAAAATTTGCCATCTTAACCATTTTTACATATACAGTTCAGCAATACCCATGATGCCGTGCAACCATCACCACCTTCCATCCCCACAACTAACTTTTCATCTGGCAAAACTGAAACTCTGTACCCATTAAACACTCACCTCCCATTCCTCCTCTGCCATCTTGAAGCTGAGGGAATTTGGAGCCCACACAGTCTGAGAGTGTCTTCTTTCTAGCTTTGTGATGCCATGACCTCACCAAACCTTGGTTTTCTCTTCCATCCCATTCACCTGCTGGGTTGCTGGGAACTCAAGGAGCTGCAGTAGGCACTCTCCTGAATCCTAATATTCTTTACATGCAGAGTCTGTAGAAGCAGAAAGCCATATGCAGCTGTGTGCAATGTTTGAAATGAACCGAGCAAAAGTCCCTGTATTATAGAGTCTAAACTTCAAAGTCAAGCAGGCCACAGGTTACTGAGTGTCTGTTCTAGCTCTCCTGATGCAGAGATTTCAGACACTGATGGATGGGTTGATTTAATGATTTTTCCAGGATAGTAAATCAATGTTCAGAGAAGATTAATACATTGACCAAGACCATGCAATTACTAATGAGCCCTGCTAGGATTAAAACCCAGATTGGCCCATCATCAAGCTGGTGGTCTCCCCATTACCCCGAGCTGCCTGAGCACTCACCAAACACTGAGTGAGGGGATAGTGGACCTGGAAAACTCAGTCCTTTTCTTTGATTTCCTCACAATTTTATAAAGAAGACAAGTTACAGATACGTAATGCAAACCAAGGAAGAGAGCAGAACAACATACTATCAGATGTTTCACTGCCTAGTCCCAACAAGTCTGACATCAATGAAAATTTAAGGAAGAAAAATACACAGAACTGACAAAGCCTTTATAAGTAGTTACACATTTGAGCTTGACTTTGGAGAAAATGTACAATTTGGAGGAAAAAAAAGATAATCTAGTTAAGGAGAAGTCAAAGAGCATAAGAGCTCATAATAATTCCTCAGTAATATTAGGAAATGTGTTCTGAGTCTACAACAAGGCTAGAGCAGAACACCTGGTTCTTACGCTAATGAGGTTTTAATCCAGGTAAGGAAAGAAAAAATAGTCTTTAAGAAACAATTCAAGACCCCATTACATCACTGAATATATTTCTTGGACAAAAGAAGTCCATTACTTAGTTGCACCATTCCGAAGAAAAGGCACTTCTGATCCTAGAACAACCTTCTAAACATAACTATGGCAATAATACCATCTCAAATCCTCCCCAAGATGGATGACCCATTTCCCCCTTTCCTACCTCCATCTTTCCACCACAGCCACTTGGAAGACGCTTCGAGTTTCAACTAAGGAAGGACTTTTAAAATGTCTCTTTGGTTCGCTGAACTAAGAAGTCCATGTTCCGCATAAGAAAAGGGCAGCCAGAGCTTGAGTGCGGTCCAGGGTGGGACCTGAAGCATCTGAGCCAGCAAGCTTCCACGGCAACAACATGGCAGAACTAGAAATGACCCTGTAAAGTATCATTTCCTGTGCCCCTTTTACTCAGTTTTTTTCTAGTCCTTTTACCTGTATGTCTTCCCAGTGTGGATCCTTCAAGAGAGTTGTGACGGCAGTATCTGCTCCATCAAGTGTCTTCTCCAATAGTATTTCATATTCATCAACATTTGCTTGAGACAAAGACAAACAGGCCATATCCACAACCTCAGTTGGGTTACATTCAGGCTGCACATGTTTCAGTTGGGGAGTCAATAAGTGAGGTTCATTACCGAAAAAATTCATGATTGCCACATCTGGAAGAACATCGAACTGTCAAATGTAGGTAGGTGGTAAGTTCAGAGGATGCTGATACCAGGAATGTTGGTCACATACATTTTAGAACAGAGAGTAGGGAGCAGCAAATGAAATGTTTTCCCCCAGGGGATGCTCCATTGAGCCTTGGTCACATAACCTGAGGGCTCAAATAAAACCTAATTGTATGACTACCTTCATACCTTTTTAAAAAAAATTTTTTAAGATTTATTTATTTATATTTGCGAGAGAGAGAGAGAATGAGAGACAGAGAGCATGAGAAGGAGAAGGGTCAGAGGGAGAAGCAGACTCCATGCTGAGCAGGGACCCCGATGCGGGACTTGATCCCGGGACTCCAGGATCATGACCTGAGCCGAAGGCAGTTGCTTAACCAACTAAGCCACCCAGGCACCCCTACCTTCATACCTTAACTTTGTTCTTACATCCCTTGATAGGAGAACGGCCCGATAGGCCATATTTTCTCGTTTGCAAAGCAAAGCTTTCTTAAAATTAATTTTGAAGCAAAATGGGATGATTATTTTGTTCAACTGCCCCCTTTAACGAGACTGACATAAATTTGGATTTGCAAACTTTCAAATTGCTCAAATCAGCTGGAGAGGTGGATTTCCTTATCACTTCTATGCAGCACTGTGAAGCAAGATATTACTAAGAGCAGACCTCTGATGTTTCTCGCTGATGTCAGAGATTTTTCAATAGCTACAGGAAGTCAACAACTTAATAAGAAACATCACAAATATTTCATCTTTCCAGGGTGAGTGCAAGAGTACATTCCCACATCAGCAGAGAGACAAACAAAATGTTTTCTTATTCGAGCAGCAGGAATCACAGCAGAAGCCAACCCCTTCCTTTCAAAGTGATTTCAGGAGCTTAAAGAATTATTTTACTTATCTGCCCCTTATCACGACCCTGAGATCATGACCTGAGCCGAAATCAAGAATCAGACGCTTAACCCACTGAGCCACCCAGGCGCCCCATTAGTGGTGCCCTTTAATTTTCTTTGCAGGGGCGTGTTGTGAGGAAGAGAATGAACCAGCTGGTAAAGTATGAAACTCCTCTTTCCCCTTTCTTCTGTTTTCCTTTCCTCTATGCACACTTTGTTCTCACTACATGAATTAGTGAAGATCACATACTATGTACACACATTTGTATAGATATATACTCTGTGTATAAATATATGTATACCTATATAAATACACATGAAATATAAACATGTAACTTCTGTGAACCAAGTGTCAATAACCTTCTCTCAATACTCTTTGCTTTCGTGAATCATATTCTTGCAGAGTATTTCAGAAAGAGGGGCTTATTAGGAAAGAGACATTTTGCTATGGTCCACTCCTTGGCTGCCCCCTCTCACATACTCCCTCCTTCCCTAACCCAACTCTTGAAAGGTTCTTACCAAATCTAAGGCATTATCTGAAGATGTGCAGCTGAAGATGCCACACATAGCCCTGGATCTCTGATTGCTACCTGCCTCACACTGCATCTCTCTCTGAGTCTGGAACCATGTCTGTGGGCAGCTCCAAGCTTCCATCTCCTTAGCAGAACCACGTGAAGGCGATCAGAATCCTAAGGTTCAATTTTAGACACCAGAGTAATGAATCGAAGTGTCCTCTTTTGGGTATGAACTCACTGCTACCAGCTACCAGCCCAACTTGCCAGGGTACAATAGAGCCCCGCCGCGGTGTCATGGAGAGATGGGATTCCTTCGAGAGAAAAAAAAAAGGACACGGTTGAAGAATAAGAGGAAAGAAATGCTGAGCAAATAAAAGGAACAACTGTCTGCTATGATTTGTATTTGTCTTGTCTAAGTTTTGGAGATTACAGGGATAAAATTCCTCTTGCCATTATAAAGAAAATACGCTTTAAATATTCATCATCTAAAAGACAAAACAGTAAGACTCTGAGGGAGAGATCCAGAAATTTTCTTTTTTGAGATCTAGAGATTTTTAGAGGTTTTTTTTTTTAAAGATTTTATTTATTTGACAGAGAGAGACAGTGAGAGAGGGAACACAAGCAGGGGCAGTGGGAGAGGGAGAAGCAGACTCCCCGCTGAGCAGGGAGCCCGATGCGGGGCTTGATCCCAGGACCTTGGGATCATCACCTGAGCCGAAGGCAGCTGCTTAACCAACTGAGCCACCCAGGTGTCCCTCAATTTTTTTTTAAACAGTCTGGGAAGGCAGAGGTAGACACATGGCAGAGAGTGTGAACCGCTGGGGATAACAGAGCCAGAGATACTTGGAGGCAAAGATGAGTAACACACCACGTCGATACGCCCAGGTCAGGAGGTGATGGATCCTGAGCTGCTCCTTCAGAGAAATCAAGACTGAAACATCCCTCAGAGACCACATAACCCTCAATAGAACAAGCCTGATTTTGCTAGAAGGAAAGAGAATCAAGCCAGGGAGAGAATTAAGGACAAAGTTTAATGACTTCAGTGGGGAAGAATTTATCTCTAATGTAGCATAAACAACCCGCTCATATGGAGAACAGATGTGGCTTCATTCAAGTAAATACCAAATGAGGTGAAATGTGCGCAGGCATTTGGAATCAAGACCGGTCTCTCAGAAATGCAGTATTGGTCCCAATACATTCCTGCACCTCAGTCTTGTTTGGTCACCCACTGATCTCTTCTCTCTGATGTCGGGCAACCATGTGGCATGAACAGTCCTGGCCCAAATGGAGGGTGCTGTGCAGGGTCAACATTTCCAAAAAATTATCTGCTCATTGGCCTTGGGCTTCTGTTACTCCTGGTATCACCTCTATTGAGTGCAGAGCACTGCATCACTCCCACTTGTTCTTATAGCCCTCTCTGATCCACATGTTGGGGTAAGTTTCCTTTTCTCAATGTGCTTTTGGTAGCTTTTATTTTTTTGAGGATTTCTTCACAGTTCTGGGTTTACCAGTTGTCTATGTTTTTTCTCATACTCACTGTTTATTTGTTTTTGCATCTTTTCATAATCTCGGAGGAGTTTGAGTGGGAGGGAAGGATGTAATTATTTATCTTGAAACAGAAATCTTCCATTTAAGATTGAGATAGAAAATAACAAGGACACCAAGCATCAGCCTCTTTCCGTTCTCCCCTCCCCTGACAAAAGACTCCCCACCTTCTAGTATATTTGAGAAAGAATGGGCATATTGCTCTACATAAAGACTTGACTGAACAATTGAGATAGTCAAGGAAGGAAGTGCGAAGATCCACTGTGCTCCTGTTTAAGCAAAATCTTGAGTCTGTGTTATGTGAGGAGTGAGTTCTTCAAGTCATTGCAAGATGGGATATTGAAGTGGGAATGCAAGCTGGTGCAGCCACTCTGGAAAACAGTATGGAGGTTCCTCAAAAAGTTGAAAATAGAGCTACCCTACAAGTCAGCAATGGCACTACTGGGTATTTACCCCAAAGATACAAACGTAGTGATCCGAAGGGGCACGTGCACCCCAATGTGTATAGCAGCAATGTCCACAATAGCCCAACTATGGAAAGAGCCAAGATGTCCATCAATAGATGAATGGATAAAGAAGATGTGGTATATATATACAATGGAATATTATGCAGCCATCAAAAAATGAAATCTTGCCATTTGCAATGATGTGGATGGAACTAGAGGGTATTATGCTAAGCGAAATAAGTCAATCCGAGAAAGACAATTATCATATGATCTTGCTGATATGAGGAATTTGAGAAACAAGACAGAGGATCATAGGGGAAGGGAGGGAAAAATGAAACAAGACAAAACCAGAGAGGGAGACAAACCATAAGAGATGCTTAATCTCAGGAAACAAACTGAGGGTTGCTGGAGTGGAGGGGGTGGGGGTATGGGGTGGCTGGGTGATGGACACTGGGGAGGGTATGTGCTATGGTGAGTGCTGTGAATTGTGTAAGACTGATGAATCACAGACCTGTACCCCTGAAACAAATAATGCATTATATATTAATACAAAAATAATAAAAAAAAAAGATGGGATATTGAAAACTGGATTTACTCTGCGCTGGTCTCAAGAACAAGCAAAAGGATAAAATGCACTTGGTTTTAATTGATTTTTTAAAAGCTAAGTTATGTAAGAGCCCCAGTGGTTTGTTTTTCTTCCAGCATTTATCAATGATACATAGGTTCAGATCTGAGCCTATTTTTCTGACTGTAAAAGGCACAAAATCAGTCAGACTCCATTTTTAATGACATGATGACAGAGTTTCCCAGTTAGTTTAAAGCAAAACAATATTGTAAAGATTTTCTTTTATTGGTTTTATTTAATCCAAAGTTTGTGAAATTTTGGATTTCCCTCTTGACATCGAAGAGCTCTCACTTGGCAAACTATCCAAATTGTAGAATATCCCTCGTTGAAGGAAGATCTCAATGTTTTGGCTCAAAAATGTACAGACATTGCAAGTTTGGATTTCAGGAAAGAAGGGGGGAAGGCCCCAGAGTATAGTTTTAAAAGAAAGTTGGAATCCAATAAAATTTTTGGTGACTCTGGAAGGTCTCAACTGTGTTATCACTGTGTCATTAAAGAGTGAATCAGAACTAGAACAAAGTGGTCATCCATCTTCTCAACATGCAGGAAGTTATTTGAAATCCGGAGGATGCTTCAAAAGCAACCAGCATCGTGGTTTACAAGTACAACAAAGCAGATAGAACCAACTCTTCATGGAGGTCTTATGGTCATCATGTTGGGAATTATCAATTAATCTAAGGAATCAACCATCAACACAATTTTGTTATTCTTTTCTCCATCATACAAAAACATACCTAAAAGCATTAAACGAGTAAGTTTTCTGAGATGAAGAGCCTCTGTTTAGTGAATTTTTGGGGTTTCAAGATATTTTATTTGGGTATGGAAGAAAATCTCATATGAAGTCCAAATATTTAAAATCTTTAAATTGAAGATAGCTAGTAATTGATGAGTATCCAGAAGAGTGTGGAGATGCTGGAGTAGCGACAAACAACAGACCACAAGAAAGAACAGAACAAGAAAGTCCTGTGATAAATCTGATTTTTTTCTGTGTGTCATTGAGTGATCTTTATCCTCTCATACTTTCACAGCTGCTGATCTGGAAGATGTTCTCTCCTGTGAAGCTTTGTCTTTTACAGGGGATGTGTTCCTTCCATGATAAGTCCGTCTTTTCCATTCCCTGAAGCATTGCTTGCTCCAAGTAAGCCATTTTTCTCATCCTCATGCAAACTTTCTTAAATTTAGTACATCTCTTTCAGACATTACACTGAGCAAAATCGATAAAGTTTAAGCATTGGTGAAAGGCAGGATTTGGCTACCCACCATGTATGCCAAATGGACCAATCTTCCTTCTCAATACATCCAGTAAAATGCTCCAGCTTGAGTCTTTGAACCCAGGGGAAATGAGGTAAAGAAGTAAGGATAGTAGAGACAGTCTTCGTGGTGGCAGTGCTGGGAGTCCAGCAGCAGTGACAACATCCAGCATCCAGTAGCTGTGGCCATTGCTCTTGGCGTCAACAGTCTTGCAGTGATGGTGCTGGTATTGTGACCTCGAACCAGATGGCCCCTGAAGTGTGACATTAGCTGTGATTTCCCGCCTGCCTAACCTCTGGTTCCTGACCACTTTCTGAGACTGGGTGTTTAGCTTTTCCAGCATTTCTGTGAGTTCCCAGTATCTTTACAATAAAGGCTTTGGGAGCTGCCAGATTTGATTTCTATTATTTCAAACAAGACTGTTACATAACCCATAGAACAATTCTTTGAATTAAGCTTTGGCTTGTGAGTGGGACCCTTCTTGAGTTTCTGGAGGTGGCACAAAGCTAGGGATGTCCTTATCCATGAGTCATTGTATAGATTAGTTAGCTTATCTCTGCAGAAAGATGACAGAGAGAAAAGAACAAATGTCAGTGGAATTCATTACCTTAATCCACATCTTTTTTTTTTTTTTACGAACTTCACTCTTGGTTAAAAGGCATTCAGGAAGGCAGAGGGGTTTGTGTCTGCCGACTCATGCTGGGACCTGACTCCAACCAGGAATTCTTCAGATTTAGACACTCCCGTGCCTTTTTCTTCCCAATGAGTCCATTTCCACATCACACACACTCATACAAAGTCCTCTCTAGAGGGTGAGAACCATGTCTTGCCTTGTTCTGTGTGTCTATTGCATATATTTCATAAGATGCACACTGTCTCTACCTTACCCACAGCCCCTCCTGCGCAGGTAGCCATGATTTATAATAAAGGATCCTACCCCTTGTCCCCAAATGCCCCAAAGCCACCTCAAAACCAGGATTGTGTTAGAAAAGAGGGAGCAGTGGATCGCAGGACAGGGGGAAGCACATGTGTAGACCGTTGTTAGCTTCTTAGGGCTCTCCCTAGTATCCGTGCACTTTGGAGGTCAGACAATGATTTGGGCAGAAGTTCTGCTCCAGACACTTGGAGCCTGTGAGGTGTCCTCCTTCTGCTGCCTGAGCTGTGTGTGAGTTAAGGGTTGCATTCAAAGTCCTAGCAAGTTCTCCACTTCTGTCAGGATTCACTTGTCTGCCAGGCTATCACCGCATTCATGGGTATGTAGACAGTCACTCACACGTGGTGAGTTTACCTTCTCGATCTTCCTGTGGCTTGCTGACTTCAAGAAACTCTCTGTTACAATTTTAGCTGCCCTGAATTCAGTGCCCTGCTTCCGGCAGTAGAGTTGGGGGTCCTTGCTGCCAGCAGGAAGCTGAGCTTCCTGACCTCTCGGTTCAAGGGCAATCCTGCAGGTTCTGCTGCCTGGGTGTATGCATGAGGGATGACAAGGTGTCTCACCTGGATGTGTCCAGGCAAGAATGCCATGCATTCACCACTGTCCTACCAGGTCCAGGGGCAATTTTTCAGGAGGGAAATCATCATAATTTGTTGTCTTCCATTGATCATTTTCAATGGTACCTTCAAATGGTTGTTTGCAACGATTTTGTCCAGTTTTATACTTGTTTTCTATGAAGGAAAATGATCTGCTCCATGATGCTTTTCCTGCAAGTAGTCTTACAATTGCTCTTTGGCTTATGAAACCAGACAAATGAATTTCCACATGACTTCCAAGTTCCCACATACCTACCAGTGTTTATGTCTTTTGCAGAAAAAAATAAAGTTTTTCTTAATAGAATGTCGCCACTATGGAAGTATTTTCTTACCTACACACAAGGGCAATTTATTTCCCCTTTGTTTTGTGGAATGTTCCAGGCTGATACAGCGCACTCTCTCAGAGGTCTTTTGCAGCTGCAGTATTTCCAAGTGTTCATCTTTTGTGAAATCTGGCTGGCCAGATTAGATGAATTCCTTTGAGATACGGCTGCAGCCATTTTTAATGATGAAAAATTATTCCACTCCCTCTTAAACCCATTTGCAGACATGGCGTATCATTTTACACGTGCCTAAATTTTTATCCACCCATTTCCTCCTCCTCCTGTGTATTTTCTTGGCATTCTAGGTTCTCTTGGTTGTTGTTTTAGTTTTTCTGTTCTTTTACCCTTGTCTGAATAGTTGGATTGTATTTTGTTTAGTGCAAGCTATCTCAACTCTTTTTACCAGTGTGAAATGGTATGAATAATAATAATAAATGAGAATATTATATTCACTAACTCAATCATTTTTTTCTAAAATTCTTGTACATTTAAGCTAAGAGGCACAGTCATTATATGGACACCTACAATCTGTTGAAGAACCAGCCTGTGCTTTCTGCTTTTAATACTTACAAAAATCTCAAGAGCGCAAATCACTGACAAGGAACAAGTAAACCCCTCAACTTGTGGAACCTGTGTTTCTGAGTCTTTAAAACCAAGTTCCCTTTACTTCCCAAGTTCACTCTCATTCTGAAAATACAGGCATCTTGACTAATTTGAGGACACCTCAACCTATCAGTTTAATATCTTTGAACCCCAGTGAAGGAGGTAGAGTTCTAGTATACTGTTAGAACACTTCTCAACTTTGATCTTAATTCACAAATGTAATTAGAGGCTCTGAGAAAAAAAATTAGCTACTTGATTTGGTAGCATCAAAAGCCTAGATGCAACATGGATCCATTGCGAAAGGCAGACAGCCTGGATCACCATCTGCTCAAGTGGCCTGTGACATTACTATTAACTATAGTTACCTGTTATTGCAACCGAAAGGTAGGGAAACAGTATCCCACTAATCCCTTATAAAAATCTTGCCCAGAAGTTTAGAGCATACAGTTGAGCCGCATAGTTTAATAAAAATAAAGACAAAAGCGACGTTATTTTTGAAGTCTTGGTCAACAGAGGTAAATTGCATGGTGGTTTTGAGTGAAGAAACAATGCTAACATAGTTTTATTTTGAATTGGGGTATTTGTACTAATTGCTCTTTCTCACTAGTCTTAAAGGCTCCAGTAGCTTAATAGACCTTCCCTCGTTCCTTGTATTCAAACTTTGCAAACATTCGTCCTTCCAGAACTCTGGCAAAGACTTCATTAGTGCACAAAATGGAAAATCAGCTCCCTCTCTCTCTAGTCTGGGGTCCCCTGGCACATCCTTCTCATCCCACAGCTCATTTTCCTCCTTTTCTGTGTTCTTTACCAGCATCTTCTTTCTGCCCTGCTGGGATTTCTTGAAGGAACCAGGCTCTCCACCTTTCTGAAGCACAGAACACACGTTCTTCATAACATCCCATTTTTTGAATAGCAGATATTCAGCATAGAGCATCCAAAATCTGTGTTCACATAGAAATAGCAATCTCCTGTATTTGTTTTTAAGCCTCTCTGCTCTTTGAAATCCCTCTTCAGAGAAAATAAAGGAAATGGCCATTTACAAAGGGACCCACAGAGTGTCCGACAAGCACAGACTTGATGTGTCACTGCTTAGACGATGGCAGCTAAATGCCCAGCTGCCATGGTTTGCATGTTGCAACAAATCCAAGAAAATACACTGAATGGCCACAAAACATGGCCATGGCCATTAAAAAAAAAAAAAAGACAAATAATCTTGGTTTTCAGGCTCAGATCTGAAAAAAGTGGCTCTGGGAACTTTTTTGGTCTCCCTTTCCTGATCCCCTTCCTTCAATTCTCTAGGCAGTAAAATAATGATCTTACAGTTTATTGGTTTTGGTCTTCCCCAAATTGGCATGGGCACGGGGTTAGTCAGTTTCATGACTCCCTACCACTCCACTTGCTTTTTCTTCTCCCTTTTGATGACTTGCCATATACTTCCTTCATCCTGTAGGACCTCACTTCAAGGACACCTTGAAGTTTTCTCTGCTTCAAACTTTACTCTCACTACCAGAAAGAGCCAAGAGTCAATTACGCTCCTTTTCTCCCACTGTGGTTTTAGGTAATTATGTTTGCACAGCATTTATCATATTCAATTTTCATTCTAGATACATTGGAATAATCATGGGGGCTTTAGAACCAGACAAACTTGGGTTCAAATTCCAGCTCTGCCAACCATGTAATTATAGGTGAGTTACTCCAACTGCCAATCAGTTTTCTTACTGCGACGTGATAATAATCGTCCTTTTAAGATTGTAGTCTGAATGTCTGGGATAGAGAAGATGATTAATTAACAGAAGTCCTCTTCCCTCCCCTTCCTGATAGTGTTTGACTTATTTTGCCATTCCTGTAAGTGTGTTGGTGTTTGGCACAGAAAGAATTCCTAAGTACCTAGTTATTGAAGAAATGAATAAGAAGACCTCTCCAAGAGAGTATATTACATGTCATGAATTTTTCATCTTGAAAGAAGCAAACCACCCTTCTCAACCTTGATCTATATTCCTAGCCATGAATTTTGTGATTTTTATTTGTAATTCAATTTTCAAGTTTTTGGGGGGGTCTCAGAAGCTCACAGATTGTAATTAGAACAATCAGTCACTGTTGCTCAAATGGCCCATAGCCCTTTGGTCTAGCAACGTTCAGGTTATTTTCAGCCACGTACCTTATTTTGAAGTAAGAACAATTTGTCTCAGATAATTTCCCCCTTACTCTCTCGGATGTTCTCCACTTCTCGGAGTACTCACCTGACATTTCCTGAGTGTATAGTATGTATTGGGAGCTGGGGATACAAAGACAAATGAGACATGATCCTTCCCCTTTGTCAGGGAACAAAATGAACCACTCCAAAATACGCCTCTTTGGCATAGGGATTATTTTGAGCTGCTCATTTTTAAGAAACAGCAGACGCAAGAGAAGCTCTGAAAACCAAGTCGAAGTTACCCTTTTGTAAGGGAAATTTACATTTACAAGGGCAATCTCCCTGTGTAAGGGTGTCTCCCTGGCTGTACCAGGAAGTGGGGGGTGACAAAAATCTCTAGAAACTGTTATCAGTGGAGAAGACATGCGCTTGAACAACAACCTCACCCTTCTTTACTGTGCTTTCCTGAAAACCTCCCATACCTGGCTCTCCCCCACCACCTAATATCTTTTGTTTTTAGCTGGAAATGGCAGTTAGGGTGATGGTTGGGCCATTGCAGGGAGTTTCTCAGTTTTCCTGGGTATCTCTCTCTCTCTCTTTTTTAAATCCACCACTGCACTAAAATAAAATTCAAGCTCCCTGTTCAGGCTTACGGATCCTCATATGATGTGGCCTCTGCCCACCACTCTGAGACTCCAGCAACATGGAATCTTTCTGTTCCTTAAACACATCAAGATTGTGAGGGGGTTCGGGACAGGCCCCCCCTTCCCCAAATGGGCCACTTTGGCATGTGGATTATTTTGAGCTGAAGGCACTTGAAACCCTGGGGGCGCAAGAGAAACTTTTGTTTCCCTTAACTACACAGAAGAATCTAAACTGGCAGCAGTGGGGAGGGGTCTTTGCCAGAATAAGGGTTATTAACAGAAATAAGTTTTATCTGAGTGACCCATCTGCATGGTGGGGCAAACATTTAATTGTCAAACATCTGCTCTTCTTGCCACCCTGTGAAGTGCATTCTTGTCCTCTGAAATCCCAGATCCGTTCCCCCTTTTCCTTAGTTCAGAATGACATATAGACCTCATTTTGCCTGTCTTTGGAATTTCCATGTCTATGTGGATTGCCATATGTACACCTATTAAATTTGATTTTCTCCTATTACTCTGTCTTATGTCAATTTGATTCTTAGTCCAGCTAGAAGGATCTTTGAAGGGACGGGAACTCTTGCTCCTCAACAATTGTTCCCACATCAGGACCTTTGCAACTACTTTTCCCTCTGCCAAAACTTCCTTCCCTCAGACATTCATATGCTTGGCTCCTGACTATCCTTCAGGCCTCAGCTCAGATGCCTCCTCTTCTAAAATATCACCCTGACCACCCAATCTGGAGTAGCTCCCAGTCACTCTCACTCACTATTTGCCCTGCTTTATTGGAGAGTTTCATTGCATTTGATAAATTAGACTCCAACATCTATTCCATCCTCCTTCCAGGACACTTTCCTGTATTGTAGAGGCTGGAAATTTCTCCTCTCCTTCGTTTCAGGGCCACCCCAACCAGTCCAGGGAGTCAGATTTCAACTCACCAGGATAATAAGAATTCTTGTCATTTTTTATGTCTGTCCTCATGAGTGCTCTGACTGGTGGCAGCCGAGCAGCATTGGCCTGTCTAGAATCTGGGTACAGGCTACCTCTCAATCCCCAAAGCGAGACTTAGATCACTCAGTCTTCCAGGAGTTAAGACCTCAACTCTAGAATCTCTACTTAATTTAGATGTGGTGTATTTTTTTTCTTGGACATCAAGAGCAGGAAGAAGACACAAGTTTCAAATCAACAGAAGAACGTAAGGACATTTTGGAATTTATAAAAAGAATATTAAGCCTCCCTCCTTCAAAATGTTGCATTTCCTCTGTGTGACATTGTTGCTACTGCTTTAGTTAGCCCTTCAATTCTTGCACATCTGTGCATGTTCTTCTTGGATGAAGTAGATAAAGGATGTCTCCTGAGACACTTGGTTCCCACCATCTTAAAGTCATTGCATAATTTTCCTGATGCCTTTAGCATTTGTTATTCAACATAATGTATTACTTGTACTCTCTGGGATCTTGGAAAACTGCTTTTTTTTAATTGTGGGAAAATCTCTCCCCCACAGTTTTACTTCAACATTTTTGGAAAGGCTCTGAAAGTGGCGTCAATCTGGATAGAAGGAGGGGAAACCAACAAGTGAGCTGGAATGGAATCAAGCATGGAGATCAGAATAAGACGGAGTTGGGGACAGGGAGACACAAGCCATGTCTCCTTGACGTCCTACACCTGGTTGAAAACTAAAGATATTGGTCCATTAGCTGGGGTATTGTTTCTACCAAGCCAATCAATTTACTTTAATTGAATGTTTCCCTTGAATACTATTTTGTTGGATCTTTACACAACCAAAGGAAAGGCAAAACAAACGAACAAAAAACCAAAGGAAGTTAGAAGAATATTATAGGCTACAAGCGAGATGAGGAGGAAAAGGATGGATAGAGTAAGACTGACCACAAGGAGCAAGGAGTGATTTTTAGCACAGCAATGTTCCCTGTCTTCTGTGGCCTGCAGATATAATGGGTTGCTCCAGGTTGGGGGTAAAACCTGCAGAGCTAGTCTGTGCTTTTAGTTTCTAGTTTCCCCACCGGCCTCAGAAATGTCAACATCTGCCATGGGGTCACCAAACATTTCATAGTTCACCATGCTCTGTGTGGCACCGAGTGTGTGATACAGCAGATGACCTCTGCAGGTGTATCGGATGAAGCCAACCCCAGATGTTCGTCCCACATGAAGCCATGTGAAGGGCTGGCAGGCTTTTCCTTGCAAAAGAGAAAGTACAAAACGTAAGCTCAGGTTGGCACAACTGTCACTTTCATTTGTCCACAGACCTGGTTGTCTGTAATGTTAAGGCTGGTTCGATCCACAGGCCGAGTAAAAAGCCGCTTAGTGCTGTAATTCTGCTCCCGTCGGGATGTCTCTCCCACTGACCCCCCAGATAACTTCAAATAAGAAAACAGAGCTAGTTTGTATTATTTCTTTGGGTTGTGATGTGAAGTCTTCTGACTTAGTTTGCTTGTTTGTTTTGTCTTTCCTTTGGTTGTGTAGAGATGAACAAAATAGTATTCAAGGGAAACATTCAATTAAAGTAAATTGATTGGCTTGGTAGAAACAATACCTCTGCTAATGGATCAAGATCTTTATTTTTCAACCAGGTGTAGGATGTCAAGGAGACATGGCTTGTGTCTGAAAATAAGTCTGTTTGGTGGTGTTATTTACAGATACCTTGGCTGGCCCTTAGGAAATGTGGTGAAACAGGTCTATGTCGATGCATCCTTGAGAACTGAGGGCCTATGGGAGAGAGAGGGAGCCATCCGGGGCAGGGGAGCACTTCTTGGAGTCACTGGACGCTGGTGAACAGCTGACGCTGTTACCGCGTTTGTCGCTTTGGGTGGTCGCGGTAACCCTCCGAGGTGGGTACTAGTAGCTCCGTGCTGAAGACAGTAAACTAGGGGTGCACAAGTAGTAAATGGTAGACCCCAGACTGAATTTAGGTCGACTTCCACTGTGCCACACAGCATCAGTTGCTGAAGGCAGGAACTGAGTTTTGCTCATGTTTTCATCCTTAGCTGTGTCCCCCAGCCACGCAGACTCTAAGCCGAGGGTGGGTGATGGCCCAGAAAGACTGAAGAGATGACCGAAGATGGCGATGGAGAGGTAGGTTTACTGGGGGGACCTTATGCACTGGGTGTCCAGGAGCGGCGACTGGGACAAAGCATCCGCTGCAGGGACCCATCTGCAGTGAGGTTGCATAGCATGGTAACTCGCTTCGCAACTACTCACTTGTAGCTTCTCCCCTTCTTGCACGAGCAGCGCTCCCAGGAGAGCAAAGCCTGCCATCTGGATAGTCTTTGTTACAAAGGAGCCCTTCCAGGTTGGCCACCCCTGGAGCCCTGACCTTGAACACTGAACAGCATGTTCTTTGGCATATTCTGCTTGGTAGGAATACAGAGGGAGGACAGGATCCCTACCTTCTCAAGAGAGATTAAAGGGGCAATCAGGGTGCGCTTGCACAAACCAGCCCACCAGCACATACCACACACCAGCACAAGATGAGCAAATGGACCTTGGGAAGAGAGCATGGGAGGCGTGCTCTCCAGAACAGAATTTTCTGAGCTGCTCAAAATTATCTGAGTCTGAGAGGGTCAGAGATTCCAAAGGGAAGAAAGGACATGCAAAGTCAGAACTGGAGGGGAAATCTGCTCAGAGAATCATCTTCACAACTCAGAAAATCTTGTTTAACTACATTTTATGCAAGGTAATCACAGCCAGTATTTAAAACAACAACAACAACAACACTGTTCTAGGAAATGTCTCTGTTTGCCACCACCTTTAACTTCCTTAATCATGGTGTGGTGTTTTTTCTTTCTTTACATTTGGTAACATGTTGATGAAAGCGGTAAACTAGCTCTTATATCAGAACTTTTTTCAATTTGATTTCAATGAATTTGTAAATAGGGAGGCCACTTAGTCGAGAAAAAGACACGTGAAAATACTTGAAATAGAGAATGTATTTCAAAACTGCACATACAAGATTTGTATTTCCCACCAACTTGGTCATTTGACTTCTTACTACATGGATCAATATTCTTAGACCAAGTGGCAAATATCCACAAAAGGTCAGTTACAAAAACAGGCAACTCTAAAGCCTTGATTTTAAAATACAATGAAAGTGGGACTTCACTGATTCACAGAAATCCAAAAAGTACAATAAATTCCTAATAGCAAGTATCAGACTATGTCTATACTATTGATTGTTACCAGCAGATATGTTTTCAAATATACTGATATCAGATATTATGGCCAATGATGGTTTAATATTTTTAAGCCATAAGAATATACACAAAAATCTATTTTAAAAAGTATGATGCTTTTGACATGATCACTTAAAGTTCTTACTAAAATACCAGCTTCACAAAGTATCAAACTTGTAGAAGAATAAATGTACGGACTTCCCAGCCTAGGTTAGAAAAAGTATTTTTTAAGGTTTTGATAAAAAATTAAACAAAATGTGCTTACGGTACTCAAAAAAAAAATGAAACGACCTCATAAAAGTAAATTTATTTATTCAGTATTGTACAGAAAAGTGGAATCAGGGTGACCTGCAGAGACACAGAGGCAGTGACTGGGAGGTGGGCTCAGCCACGGGCCTCTGTCCACGTGGTAGCAGGGACTGCCCAGGCATTGCTCCCCCCTCCTCTCCACCACAGGAAGAACCATGTCAGTGCTTATAATGCAGTTGCTAAAAATATGACATTGATGCTATAAAAATAAATGTCTTAAAAAATAACCACATGCTTGAATGGAAACATAGGGTATTTGGGCTTTAAGGGTCTTCCTGTGGGAGGAGTTTCCTCCTCACTGAAGGGTCAAGTTCTTCATCAAAGTCATCCAGCTCCTGTTTCTTGGAGAGTTCCAGGAAAACCTGAGACAGACAAGAAATAAAGAGGGAGAGAGGCCACACTGCCTCCGTAGCTCCAAGTGAGTGCAAAGCGTCGCTCACGCTGTACATTCATAGTGCATGGATGAACCGAGTCCCACACACTGACCCACCTGCTCCAGGGTGGACTGGGAGAGGCTGTACTCCTCCAGGTCAAAGCTCTGTTTAACTGCAGAAGGACGGATGGACGTTAGGAGTTCATATATTTTTATACCCAGACAGTCTCAGAAGTCAGCATACCATACAAATAGCAATTTTTAAAAAATCTTAAATAAAAAAGTTTAGATAAAAATGTTCCTGATTTAAGTATGGCATGCAGTTAAAAATACACCCATGCATTCACTTGGGTTTGGGGAGAAAAGTGTGCGTGCTATGCTCATTTAGCACAGTGTTGGAGATTTCTACTTAAGCAGGAAACAGTGCTGCAAAGGTTTCCTTCCCGGTACGCGTGAGCTAGTGCTTTTGCACACTGAGCATAAGAAGAGGTGGAAGGAAGACATGTTTTGCAAAGGGAAGCCTCAGAAGACTATGGAGAAAGATGTCTGAGGTTTCCTGGGGAGCAGGTATCCTTTGTGACCCTCTTTCTACCGTGACCTCTTGCTCCTAAGTGAGTTGAAAACCTTTCTCCTTGACCAGAATAGATGGGAAGGGTAGTCAGAGCCCTGATAGGAGGCAGCAGCCTGGAAATGTCACCAACAGTACCAGGCCAGTACTGGCCACGGTGCCAATCTGGGAGTGTTTGCATGATCACGTGGTCCAGAAGGTTGGGGTGCTCGGTGCAGAGAATGGAAAGGGGGTGTCCCTGTGGCTATCAATGCTATCGGCAGGAGTACAAAGAGTCTTCTAGAACCAGGAGACTTGAATCTCTTCCTTAGGGAAGGTGACAAGCAAGCAAAAAGATCACTGAGCCGTGACAATGAAAAGAGCATATAGGGAGGGAGTTCCGGCTAGCACAGTTCAGAGAGGCAGAGTTAATGAGCTCAGGTGGCAAGACAAACACGGGGTGGTGATGACAGATGCAGTGTGGCTAGCTGTGAAGTGCAACAGACACAGGAAGATTGTTTTAATAACCAGACAGGAGGCCAGTTTCTTAATACACAGCCTAAGGCCATAAGTAACATGCAAGTCCATATAAAATTAAACTGTAAACATGCATCATGCATCAATGTTCCCAAAGAAAGTGTCCTCCTTGAATGCATACACAACTGAATTTTGATTTAGGTTTTCCCTATATATATATATATACATATATATACACATATATACAAAAACACATGCAAAAACCCCACAAAGCAAAAGTAAAATCACTCCCATTAAGCCCCTGCCCCCCAACACCCCAACACAGAATACCTCCACTTCTTTGATTTTTTTGTGCCCCTAAAGTTCAATTGGCAATTTTTAACTTTAAAAATTAACACCTTAGAGGTGCTTGGGTGGCACAGTCGATTAAGTGTCTGACTCTTGATTTCGGCTCAGGTCAGGATCTCAGGGTCGTGGGATCAAGCCCCGTGTTGGGCTCCATGCTGAGCACGGAGTCTGCTTGAGATTCTCTCTCTCTCTCTCTCTCTCTCTCCCCCACTCTGCCCACTCGTGCTCTCTTTCTCTTAAAATAAATAAACAAATAAAATCTTTAAAATTAACACCTTAGCTCCCATTCTGTTTTTGTCAGGCCAATGGATTAGTCTATGATCTGGAATTATCTGCTTCCTGGGATCTCATTTCAAAGTTTATCGCTCTTACCCTTCTCTAATGCGCAGAAAGCTTGCGCTAAAGGTCGCACATTTTCCACTGGCAGTTTATAGACCATCACAGAAGAGTACCTGCAGGGAGAGAGGTGGGGCTGAGGCTGATACCACCTGTGCGGGGGCAAGCTGGCTGCGACCCTGTCTCTGGTCGTTATCCTGATAAATAAGAGTCAGTGTGGGGCAGGCGAAATGCCTAGGGTGAGGCTGTTCACAAGGAGAACCCGGTGAGGGGAGAGGCTTGGGATGGAGAGGAGCAGGTGTGGGGCAGATGAAATGTGGACATTTCCAAAGTTGCCTGCCACCTTATCTTTTCAGCTGAACACTTGCTTCTCGAGCTTCATCTTCCACCAGGAACTGATGCCACATAGTTTCTTAAAGTCACTGAACTCAGGTGGGGGTCTAGGTCTTTTCTCTAGAGAACTCTTACCTCTCCAACCTTGCCCCATGTTACCCAAACTACTTTTCTTTTTATTATGTTATGTTAATCACCATCCATTACATCATTAGTTTTTGACGCAGTGTTCCATGATTCATTGCCAAACTACTTTTCTAATTTAGGTTATTATTGAGTCTCTGACGAGGAGACTGGAAATCGCCAGGAATTCAGCACCAAATAATGTTCAGGAACAGTTTTTTTTTTTTTTTTTAAATAATTTGTTTCTCAGATTAACGTTTGTCTTTTTATCATTTGAAAATCAGGAAGATTTTGATTTCATTTCATAAGATACTGTTTCCTCTATTTACGGGGCGATCATTCTCATCTATTCTGCTCATTCCCTGTGCCTTTATGACCTATTTCTATTTGGTCGTGGGCTGCACATTGAGGTACAGCATTTGCTTTGACATTTATACTCCAGTGTAGAAATATATTTTCCCACCATATTGTTATGACTTATTATTACTCTTTTCTATCTGTTTTTCCCCCAACTCCTAAATCATCTGTCTTCTGCAGTAAATTCTAGGTGTTAAAAATGACTCTAAAGTTAATCTTTGATTTTTACTGTATGATTTTCCTGAGAACTGTTCCATGACCAGACTGTGTATAAAATTGGAAGTGTTAATAGATTTGAAAGAAAATAATTAGCTTTCTATTCTACCTATGCCACTTGTTAGCTCTGTCGTGTGACCTAACTTCTCAGTTTCCTATGCTTAAAGATAATAATCAATTCTATTTATTAAGGTCCTTGTAGTGGCCAGACGCTCACAATGCTTTTTTGAAATCATCTCATTTTTCACTGGAAAAACAGTGTCTACCTCGGAAAGTTTCAGTGCGGATTAAATACGACAGCACGAGACCAGGACGGTATCTGGCAGCTAGTAAGACTGCAACACATGTTACCTCCGATTTTCCATCCAGCTCTCCTCTTCTCAAATTTAGTTTCTGCAGTGTCCAACAGATACTTTCTTTTAGATTTCCTTTTGGGCTAAATATGGACTCTAATGACAAAAAATGAATGAAACCAGCAAGGAAAAGCTGACATTTGGTATCAGATCAAACTCAGCAACCAACTTTACCTTTCTTGCCGGGCAGCCTGGGGGAAAACCCTCAGAATTTCACGATGGAGGCTTTCCCTCTGCTCCGGGGTCTTCACCTTCATCTCCAGCAGATAATTCTTACCAAATTTACTCTTCAGGTGTTGGATGGAACCGATACATCTGGAGGTCAGAGGAGGATGAGGTCGTCACAGAAAGGGGAAAGAGACCGGGCACACAATGTTTGAGACTCCTGATTTGCTGCTAGGGTCGTCTCCAGGGCGTCACTGTTAGACCCAGATGCAGTAGCTATAGTCGCGCTGTGCGCGGACAAACTCCTCCAGCCATGCACCTGTTGCCGGCGGGGGGGAGTGTGGGCGGGGACGGGCACCCACCTCAGCTTCCCGGACACCATGATGGCCACGCGATCACACACGGCCTCAGCCTCTGCCATGTAGTGGGTCGTCAGGAGGGCACCCCTCTCTGTGTCTTTGAAGGTGGCCCGGATCACCTGCCTAAATCGTCAAAAGACCATTTGCAGTGAAGAAAGATTTCGAATTAATCATAGATGGGCGGGGAAAAGAATTTTTAACCGGCATGCCTGTGAGTAATTAGCAAAAGGAGCTCAAGCAAGGGAGGACCCTTGAGAGGGCAGGTGGGAGGAGGAAGGGCGAGCCAGGTGAGGGCGTGAGGCGGAGGTAGGCACTAGAAGAGGAGCTGTCCGGGAACACAGAGTTTATCCCGAGCTTGTGTTGAGAGAGAAATGCTGAGCAA
The DNA here is from genome assembly GCF_004348235.1 of Phoca vitulina. Lineage (NCBI taxonomy): Eukaryota > Metazoa > Chordata > Mammalia > Carnivora > Phocidae > Phoca > Phoca vitulina. The sequence continues at coordinate 6,067,555 of NW_022589744.1, forward strand.
GAGATTGTTCATGAAAGGGCTGTGCCAAGGAACAGAGAGACAGAATTCAACAACAGGGGGGGTCACAACCTAGTAGGAGAAAATAAATGCAGAATAAATATTCAAGATAACATCCAGAACCCGCCCCCACCTTTACAACCTAATGGGAATTACCATTCTCCCCCTCCCCCAGCACTGGCCACGGTCCCCGTGGCCCAGGGATGCACCACCCCTACCTAAAAGATCACTGGGCCAATGGTACTACTTACAGTGAGTGTGTCTGGGTCCTGCCAATGCTTATTTTTCCTTCAATGATGAAATATTATCAGGGAGAGGGTTGGTGTTTGTTTCACGAAATATTGGTGTTACTTATGATATTGAGAGGTGTTTTCCCTCCTCCCCCCCCCCCACATTAAGAAACAGTTTAAGGGACCATTTTTACACAAGTAAAACAATTCACAAATTTCCTGCAAGGCTTTGGGGCCGTCCGTGACTGGATAGCGTCCCTTACCACATCTGCTGCTGCCCCTCGGGGTCCACCCCCGTGGACGGCTCGTCCAGAAGCACCACCGATGGGTTTCCCAGGATGCTCAGTGCGAAGCACACCTGGAATGGGAGAACAGCATGTCTGGCACCGACGTGTGGGGTGCGCAGAGTAACACTGAGCCCTCTCCCCCCTTACCTTCCTCTTTATTCCCTCGGATAAGGCCTTCACGGGCTGCTTCAGCTGGTCCTGCAGCTTGAGCGCATCCACCAACCTGGAGCAAACACAATGGAGCATCACAGTAAGGAAGTTGGTACGAGGATGGGCCACACAGCACAGGGATGGGGAGCAGAGCTCAGAAATGCAGTTCAGAAAATAGATGCCAGGCAATTTTTTTAAAAGAGTTTATTTATTTATTGGGGGGGGAGGGGCAGAGAGAGAGGGAGAAGCTGACTGCCCACTGAGCAGGGAGCCCAACCCGGGGCTTGATCTCAGGACCCCAGATCATGACCTAAGCTGAAGGCAGACGCTTAACTGACTGAGCCACCTAGGGGCCCCAGGCCAGGCAATCTTAAACTGGCTGGTTTGATCCCTCCAGATAGTTTTCCCTTTTAAAAGAATATAAGCCCATTTCATGATTTTTAAATAGTTGGTCTATGAGAAATACTTTATACTTAAATTTTAGTATTTTTGATAACTTTCACCAACGGTTACTACTTTTATATTTACTATGAGAAGAAAATTAACACTTTGAAATCTGGGAAACCAGTTTCTAGTGGGGAATCTACCCAGTGTGATCTGGGTCAGGGTTCAGTCTCCTGTCCTGATCTGACAGTGAAGCTCCTCACTCCCAACCGTCTCCTGCCCCCGCAGGTATAGAACAGGTGTGGCTCTCACCCACCTCGAGATGGTGATGGCTGCGTCCGCTTTCCTCAGCCCTTTAATGGCAGCAAACACCTCCAGGTGCTCCTTCATGGTCAGATTGGGCCACAGCACGTTCTCCTGGGGACAGTACCCTAGGAAGCCCAAGGAGCCCTCCCCGCTGCTCCCTTTAAGTAGGACCTGCAGAGAAAAGTTCACTCTCAGAGCCTGCCTTCTGGGTTTGTCTTTCCTGCATTTCTCAATGGCTTCTTTTTTTTTTTTTTTTTAAGATTTTATTTATTTATTTGACAGAGAGAGACACAGCGAGAGAGGGAACACAAGCAGGGGGAGTGGGAGAGAGAGAAGCAAGCTTCCCGCGGAGCAGTGAGCCCGATGTGGGGGCTTGATCCCAGGACCCCGGGATCATGACCTGAGCCGAAGGCAGACACTTAACGACTGAGCCACCCAGGCACCCCACAATGGCCTCTTTCTCCTTACAAACCTAGAAAAACTAGAAACTCTCTAAGTCCTAATTGGGCTGAATAATCTATAATCATTCTGTGTTGGAGAGAGGTTGTCAGAGAGTAAACACATGAAAACAAGTGTGTGCACCCCCTAATCTAAGCTGAAAAATCAAGTATCTCGCAAATATGTCTTGCCATCATGGCCAACCGGTTATATCCAATTTTTTTTTATCACAATCAGGAAACAAGTATATGAATTTATGAATGGAATTCCTCACTATTGAACACACTCAGTGAGCGCGTGTCTTTTGAGCACGTAACAAATGTTGTGCTGTCTGCTTTGGATACAGTGGGGAATGGAATAGCCAGCACCCTTGTTACTTGTGTTTTCATTCTGCTGAGCAAATTGGGCAATAAACAAGTAGAAAAATGAGCGGCTGGAATACAGACAGCTCCTAAGTGGTGTTCTAACGGAAGTAGTCAGGATGCTGGGGGCGGGGACTAACTAACATCACTAGGTAGGATGATTAGAGAGGGCCCTGTCTGCTGAGGGACCACTGGGGCAGAAGAGGGACAGGGCACCTGCCATGGAAAAGCCCAGACGAAAGGAATTTGGAGCAGAGCAAAGCCCTGTGCCCTGATGAAGCTCGATCTGTTTTTAGACCCGAGGCAAAGCTGGGGGCCTGGTGCAGAGTGAGGAAGGGATATGATAATCGGCCCCTCCGGACGAGCCAGAGGGATGTGGGGAGGGGGGTCCTTCAGCCTTAGTGCAGTAAGAGGTTGTTGAAAATATTGAAGTAGGACGATAGTATTGTTTATAAAGATCACACTGGCTGATCTGATTAAAGCTAATTTCATGACACCCAAAGAGTTCGCTTTGTTAACTCAGATCTTACTTACCTTTTAAATAGTTCATTATCATATATCTGTGAACAGTTACTACCTCCTTTTTTGCCCATGTTTAATGAGAAATGAAATAATGATTTAGGGTCCAGATGGTGACTCAATTGGAGCGTGGTCTCCACTAAGCTAAGGAATCCAGTTAGGGTCGAGCAAGCCACCAACATCCCTGAGCAGCCCCCGTTCACCATCACGTGCTCTCATCTCGGCTTTGGAGGGATTATGAATATTTATTTTCTCCTCCGTCTTTGGTGGCATATTTATCAATCACATTCCCGGAGGTCTTTTCCCTTCTGGGCTTGAGCACCAGCCCCTCTCCCCTGGTGTGGTGCCACAGACCTCTCTCTGCCTTATATTCTGTTCTCTAAAATCCCTGGACATCCTTTCCAAAGGAGCTCTTAAAGCGTTCTATTTTCTGCCATAGAATTTGGGGGGAAATATGTTCTCTATACTCTATTGTGTTGTCCCCTCTTTACTAAATCTCAGCTCTTTTTCTGGTGTCTGACCATCTTACATGGTTCAACTGCATGTAGGACTCAAGTTCACTTCGTATCCCTGTTGCTCAATTTTGAATCATTCTTTGAAAACACTCCCAAGAAATAGTGTATTTCTACAAAAATATATGTCTCAGGATCCAAGCACTTTGTGGAGGACAATGAATATAATGGCTTAATAAAGGTTTTTTTTTTTTTAATTTTAATTCAAGATTAAAGCATTACATACTGGGAAGACAATGCCCATTGAAAGTACAAATCCTGTATGTCAACTATACTTCCATTAAAAAAAAAATCAAGGGGGCGCCTGGGTGGCTCAGTCGGTTAAGCGTCTGCCTTCGGCTCAGGTCATGATCCCAGGGTCCTGGGATCGAGCCCCGCGTCGGGCTCCCTGCTCGATGGGGAGTCTGCTTCTCCTTCTCCATCTGCCCCTCTCCCTGCTTGTGCTCTCTCTCTCTCAAATAAATAAATAAAATCTTCAAAAAAAAATCAAAACCAAAAATGTAATGTGTTACACTGCACTCACTGTTAATACATGGAAACAGATAGTTGCCAAGAAAAAAAAAGTGCAACTCCATGTGTTTTATGGTATGATAACTAAGGCCTGTGTAGATTGTGATGTTATTTCTGATCAGATACTGGACATTCCCTCTAGATGTCGTTGAAGGCATAAGTAATTATTCCCTGCCAGTGATTAATTTTTCCATGTATGAACACGTTAACTTTGTGAAGATGTTAGTCTGCAACTTTAACTACTTCTGTCATCTAATGACTAAATGAGATTTGCTCTTTACAAAGCTTTCACATCTTACAAGTTTATTCTGAGCACCACGAGATAGCACATTCTCCACACAATTCATCTACCTGTCCGGCAGTCGGTTTCGTGTCTCCAGTTACCACCTTAATGGATGTGCTTTTCCCAGCTCCATTGTGTCCTAATAATCCTAAAACCTCACCTGAAAAAAAAATTGGTTGCACTTAATATGAATTGACTTTAATAGTAAAATTAAGAATAAAACACAGTCTGAAGTCTTGCTATGTGACAAGTGTTGTGCTCTGTGCTTTATATACGGTGTCTCATTTACTCGTCAAGCCTGAGAGGTTGTTGTCATAATCCCTGTGTACATATTTGGGGATGGCTCTCAGAGATGAGGTTAGCTGCCCACGGTCACACCGATTGGAAGGGGTACAGCCCCTCTTGGAAGCCAGTGTGTCAGACTCTGTCTCCTGTGACCCTAAGTACTGTGGTCAGTACACAAAATGAGGTCATCTCAACAGCTGCTGCTCAAGCCTTCAGACTGCACTGGGCACAACCCCAGTTCGTTCTCTTATGAAATAGAACAAACACTAGGAAATCAATCATGCTCACGAAATAGATACGTCATGGCTTCAGTGGTTTGTTTTAATAGAGTGCTTATGGTTTCCGTGTAGATGTTGATTAATTCAACTTAGAAATGGGACATGTCGAGGTGTTGTCAAGGTCACCTGCTGATGGGTCTGTGTGGGAAACCAAGAGGCGATGTACAGAACGATTCTCATCAAGACATAATAAAGCTCACGAGGGCCCCAGGCCACCGGGGGAAGGGCCATAGGGGTCAAACCTTTTCTCACACAGAAAGAGACATTTCTTGTGGCGATTTTCTTCTTCCTCTTGGAAAAGCAGCATTTCCTTTTCCCTGCATACTCTTTGCGCAGGCAGCTGGAGATAATGACCGGTTTCTGTAAGTAAATCACATCAGAACTTAATTCTCTCCATGAACTTTGAAGCTCTGTCCTCCCATTGGTGTGGCCCCTCACGACACAAGCCATGCCATCACAGGAGACCTTCCATGAGGGGACACCTTTCCTGGCCATTCTCCAATCCTGGTCCTCAGTCTTGGAGAGAAGAGATGGTCGTTTTCCCCTCCTACCAAGGCAGTGACTCAGAAGCACATTATTCTGTGCAGAACAGGAGCAAAGAGACTTGGAGAAGTACTGAGTCCTGCTCTAAGGACAAGACAACGGGCTGCCGACCAGACTTTTCCCTGCAGTCCATACAGTGCCATTCTCCAAGGAGCAGTGCTAATGTGTCGCTTTTTTCCCATTCTAAAATTCACAAGTTCTGGGGCACCTGGCTGGCTCAGTCAGTGAAGCGTCTGCCTTCAGCTCAGGTCATGATCTCAGGGTCCTGGGATCGAGCCCCACCTAGGACTCACTGCTCAGCAGAGAGTCTGCTTCTCCCTCTCCCTCTGCCCCGCCTCCCCTCCCCCGACCCCCACCTCCCCCACCCCTGCATGTGTGCTGTTTCAAATAAATAAATAAAATCTTTAAAAAATAAAATAAAGTTCTTTCTTGGCTTTTGCAACTTCAGTTGTACTCCATTTCTTGGTTTTTACTCCAAGGACAACAAACTGAGGTGACGTGACTTTTTTTTTTTTTTTAATTTTTTTATTGTTGACGTGACTTTTAATCTGTTTGTTTCAATGTAAACAAGATGATTACTTACTAAAAGGAAGTCATGATCTGTGCTTGTATAGACCAGGATTATTTGAAGATCAGACTCCTAGACTGACTACGTTAACTGACCAATGTTTGTGTTATTTGATGAAATGAGTACTTCATAGGTGTTACCTCATCAAAGTTTGTGGAATTCAAGGCATCTGCTGTTCTCATTCTTTCCAGTTGAACATCTTCATCCTCCCCTTCTGGTGCTTCTGGATTTTCATAAACATCGTTGCTTCTTGGAGAAATTCTAGAGTCAAGAGCCATCCATGAATCATCGATACGGGGTTTTCATCCTTGTATTAAGAATACTGCATTCTTTAAATCTTATGCTTTGAGTAGGTCGGGTAATTAATAAACTATTATAACCTCCTTTCAGTGAGGTGACTCTTCCTCCCTTCCCAACCTAGTTCCTATCAAGGGTACTGCTATATTTAGTGACCCTTGCTTCGTACATACCTTTCATCCTACTTATCTGTGGAAGATTCTTTTTCCATTATCACTGGGCAACTTAGTATCTATTATCTAACAGAAGATTTTAATAGCATAGTTTAATGATGTAATCTTTCTGGAAACCTTAGCTTTAATACCACTGCCATGTTGGCATTATTACATTCCCATGGGGATAATGAGTCAGAGTATTTGAAGTCAGGATGGTCTCAGAAAATACAAGTTAGATGCTTGATCTCCTCGGAAACCTAGCCATTTCTTGGGAATGTGTGTCAGATTCACTTTCTCCTCCACTTTAAGTCTGGTCCTTCATACCCATATATAGGTCATTCTATTCTCTCTTACCTCAATCTAATCCCCCATATTGATCTTAGATTTCTTAAAGGTCATCTTTCTCCTTGCCCACTCAACTGTCTATAATAGTTAAAGATGAATAGATAAATAGTTAAAGGTCATCTTGCAAGTTGCCCACTCAACTGTCTGTAATAGGTAAAGATGAAACCAATGGGAGACACAGAGGGAATAAGATGCTTATGGCCATGTCCTTGCACGGTGTAAAAAGACAGTCTCAGCTTTTAAGTCCCATTAATAACTGGACCAATCTGTGATCCACCAGTTGGGCTTCTTACTACCACAGAAAAAGGGGACAATTACTGCTGTCTTTGGCCTATTGATCATTCCATCCTTCCTTCCTGGAATGGCAGCATTCCTTCAACTACGAATCTATTTAAATGGATTGCTATTTAAATTGAAGTAGCGGCATGTAGCTTTTCCCACCCTTTTACTGCACATGGTGTCAGAGCCCTTAATAATCAATGTTTCAGGTCTGTTTCCCTCTCTACCTAAAATCCTCTTTGATTTAGGTACCTAGATCTCTATTTTTTGTATTGGCATATGGTTGTTACCTCAGACTTGGCAGTTCTTTACTGACTGTTAATTTATGCAGGAAAAAAATTTTAAGTGTTAATGACTAAAATAAAAGAAGCCAATTTGATTTCTCCCAACCTAAAGAAGGGATCCTTCCTCATTGGTTTCTTTCCAAACTTCCATTCCAGACATCGAAGAATAAAAAGGAAGATGATAAAATGAAGGAAAGGCTAGGAAGAAAGAGAGAGAGAGATGCGTGATTAGAAGCACTCCAAGAAAAATGTTTCACATCAGAAGTGAATTAGAAGTAGTTGGACTTCTCCAAAGATACAGTTGGAAAAACCATTACGAATTTCCAATGATCTATTTTAAATTTGTGAAACTATCAAATTCACTTTCAATCTTGTTTACAGAGCATTGGAAACAAATATAATTATGGAATACCATTACTTTATGTCACTTATGCTAATACTGGTACAGTGTTTTCAAAATTTGGGAAGCATATTATCTGGTCAGTCAATCTTTAGAGAAAAATTTTTTCTATATTTTACAAATACTTTATCTCCATGGGCTACAAATATCCATATGCTTACCTTAATAAAAAAAAGTTTCACTGTGTGTACAGGAATTAAAAAGTTTCAGTATAGTAAAAGACACGAAGATTGTTAAAGACAAGTGTGTTCTTACAATTAAGAATACCAGAAATAGCTCTATACTTCTTGATTCTTCATTCTGGAAATAAAATATGAACACCTGCAAAAGGAAAAAAACAATGGTTAAATAGGAAGTTTTTTGGTTTCATGAATTTTATCTATATAATTGTGAACTGACCCACTGAACGGTCCTACTAACACGTGCCCTGATTTCACCATGGGTATTGGTAGATGTCTATTCCAAAATGTGTAGCAAGAGGAGGTATTCCTTCCTCCCAAGGTCTATGAGGCACTGTGCTTTTATTTGAAGCAATAAGGTTTAGCAGTTACTCCTTACCTGGTGAGACAATCTTGGGTATCTGTGTTAGCCTCCCCAAATAATGAGAGAGAAACAGTGTTTTCTCCTTATCCCCCAGAGCTTCATATACCTTCCTATGTCCATTGATCCTTCAGAAGGCCCCTTCCTTTTTTTCCCCTCCCTTTCCCCATCTTCACTCACGTACTGTATCTTTGTTCCTTTCGTAGAAGTCCATACTTCTACATCTATATCCATATATTTGTAGAAGTTGATACTTCTACATCTATATCTATATAGTTGTAGAAGTTGATACTTTTCTATCTAGAAAAAAAAGGGGGGGGTGGAGATTTTATTCCTATTGAATGCTTCTCTAGAATCTTGAGATCCCAAAGATTAGGGGTATTTCATTTGCCTATTTGCTGCTCTATTTCCCACCACCTATTACCCTGTCTCCCCACACATGGACCAGGGCCAGGTTTTCTAACATGATTCAGCTGGAGCACACTGCCCTATCTGGAAGGAATTCAACCGGAATCCATGAGGTAGAAATCTTTAAATGCCATGTATATTCAGCATGGAGGAGAGCCCCCCAGGCATAGCTTCCACAACTGGTTAAGAGTTCCCAGGACACCGGGGCAGACAGCAGCATTACTTACCTGAAAATATAAGAACATACAGCCAATTAACGTGGCGTGTGGTACTAAAAAGGTGACACAGTACAGCGCGACATGTCCATAGCGCTCAAACAGCAATATAAACACAGAGAAGATGGTGATCTAAAGAAGATATGAACATGCACGTTAACCACTCTGCATTTCCACATATGCTCCAAATTGAGATGGCTCATCTTGAGGATATTCCTAATTTCAACTCCCACCTCAGAAACACAAGGGATTCAGCGTATCTCCATCGACATGTTCTCTCAGGTACTTAGCCAGATTCCTTTAACTGGGAGTGTCATGAATGAGACATGACTGGACAAATCTAGGATCTAATAGATAACTTACTTTCATTACAGAAAGAGAAGAAAGTTGGCATTATATTGGTTTTGGAGGAAAAATTAGTAGATAAGCAATAATCAGAGGGAACACAAATTGATATCTCCTGGAAATCATGCAACGGCAACAGAGAAGACTTCTGTTAGGGACACCAGTGGGGAAAGAGAAGCATGGAGCAACCCGGAGTGGCTTCAGTGGAAGTACTCAAATTCAAAATTCAGGAATAAGAGATAGTTACAGGGACAAGGGTATTGGTATCCCCTTTTTCTCAGACTTTTTCTTCTAAAACATTGCAATGATAAAAGCTTCCTAACAGTTTTTGTACTTCTTTCTGTTACAAATTACCATTTTTATGGCATTCAGCATATTCTTCCTAAAAGTATATTTCTTTCTTTCTTTCTTTTTTTTTTTTTAAAGATTTATTTATTTATTTGAGAGAGAGAGAGCAAGCGAGCGGGGCGTGGGGCATAGAGAGAAGGAGAATCTCAAGCAGACTCCCCACTGAGCGCGGAGCCGGATGTGGGGCTTGATCTCAAGACCCTGAGATCATGACCTGAGCTGCAATCAAAGAATCTGCTGCTTAATCAACTGAGCCACCCAGGCGCCCCTAAAAGTATATTTCTGATCTAATTTCTGTTCTGCCCTCTAAGCTTCCACGGCTTCCCACAGCCTGTAGAATAAATTCTTGAGTGCATGATTAAAGGCCAATGTGGTTCCAATCAATATTTTTATAACTAGGGCCACGCCCACGCTGCACTTTGTTCTCTTCCCTTATCCATGCCAGCTTATTACCAGTTCCCAGGATAAGCCTGGACTTTCTCGCCTGAGTTTCTGTTCATTCACTGACTCATCAGTCTTCTCCAGCTACTAAAATCTTACTCTTCAGTTCCTCAAGGAAATCTGTGCTCTCATTTTCATGAGTTAATCTTTCCCTTCTCTGGTTGTCACAGAAACAATCTTTTAAAAGGAGATAATCTTTTCCTTATCACTTTGCTTTAGTAAGTGGCTATTTACTTCTCTGTTTACCCTCTGAGTGCCCTCTCAGGGTTGAAACGGTCTTATTTTTTCTGCATTATCGATCTTCGTTTGTGACACATTGTTGGAAGCCAACTAATATTTGTTGAAATGATAATTTACTTTTTGGCAGTTGAAATGACAGGAAATCAGAATAGATACTAGGAGATAACACATATTTTTCCTTCCTCATTTAGATAAAATAAGTGTTGCTTTTATGGAATTAATTCTAGTAGAGTATAGAGAAGTGGTTTCTAGTTTTAACTATGTTAGCAACAATATTTGTTATCCTGTATTATCTTTGTGGAGGTCTTTGTGCTTATTTCTTTTTCAGTAAAAAGAAGACACAAATGGCTTCCAGGTTTCCTTCTGGCAAATACTTTATGGTTCTAGAAACAATTTAGCGAGTTTTAAAAGAGACAAGCGTAGAAATTAGGAAGAGGAAAAAGATGCAGATTTTGAAAAGGATCCTACCTAAGGAAAACAAAATACTTTAGACTGTAATACTAATTTTTCATTCTACTGAGGGCACATTTTAAAGTACTGGCTCAGAATTGTGTATTTAAATGCATAAAATGAATGTTCACAAGAAATATACTTACCATACAGAAGCAAAAAGACCAAATGCCACTATTTCTTTTCCCCTTGCGAAAAATGAATGAAATCACGTATGTCAAGAAGATAAGGGAGGCGGCATAACCAACCGCACACAGGATCTGAAATCAACAGGAATGTTTAGTTAAAGACAAATGCACTCCAAGAAAACGTTAGGGTCCAAAAGATGGTTAGAGCACAGGGTTCTACAGTTATTTCATTTATGGCAATGTAACTATCAATGCAAACATGTTTTCATTAAATCATACAGGGTATTTGTTCTATGAAGATGGTCACTTACTTGTATAATCTGATTTACAACTGTAAATAGAGTGTCTTGGGCATTTAAACCGTAGTCCATCAAATACATAAGAAGGAAGATCAAGCAGTACATCGGAACATCCACCAGCGCCTGCCCACACCAGTAGGCAGAAGGGAAGAGGCCCGAAATCCATAGCTGAGACTGAGCCTTGCTCTGATTAAAAAACAGCAAAGATACGAAGTGGCATTTCAACTTGAGGCTTAAGAAAATATGGCTTATGTAAGGAAATATTCAAACAAAATTTTCATTTGTAATAGTTCTGCGTCATGCTATATGCATCATCTGGACCAAGGGATACGGATAATTCCAAACATGAGTGATCAGTTTGCTGCTTTAACAACACTGATGTTCATCACACACCTGGTAGACATATGTGAAGGAAGAGCTAAGTGTAATCAAGGCATTAGTGCTGCAGTAAACAATATAGAGATTAATGATGTATGGGAGCGTAAATCAAATTACATCTCAGACAGGAGCCTCATTTGGCTAATCAGAGACTATCAGCAAATTAACTATTTTTTTTAAAGATTTTATTTATTTGAGAGACCAAAAGAGAGAGAGAGAGAGAGAGTATGAGTGGGGGAGGGACAGAGGGAGAAGCAGACTCTCCACTGAGCAGGGAGCCTGACATGGGGCTCGATCCCAGGACCCGAACATCATGACCTGAGCTGAAGGCAGCAGACCCTTAACCGACTGAGCCACCCAGGAGCCCTGAATTTAATTATTTTTGAAAGAAAAAATATATTCGAACTTGTTTAATTGTTTATTATAATTGTTTAATTTGTGCCAAACCCCACATCACTTGATAAGTAATTTTAAAATATGGATTTGGTTATGTTTATTCAGAGAATGATAAGGAATACAAAATACATGATATTTATGAATGTAATAATATTGATGTATGTATGCATAAATATTTGGATGGGTAATAAATATTTGAATGTGTGCTATGCCAAAATGACCCTAATGCATCATTTACTTATAATTAAAAGAATAAAGCAATTTTATATGTATATAAGAATACATATTATTTTATATATTTATGTAGAATATAATCATAAATAAGATATAGTATTTTATATATATAAAATACATCATCTTTGGGGAGAGACTTGTGCTGTCTCTTTGTATATAATAAATATATATATATTATTATTACATTCATAAATATTATGTATTTTGCATTCCTTGTCATTCTCTGAATAAACATACTAAATTACATATTTTAAAACTACTTATCAACTACTTAAAAATACTACTTAACTACTTATAAATAGTTAAATTCATTTGCTGGTGGTCTCTGATTAGCTAAATGAGGCTCCCGTCTTAGATGTAATCTGATCTAAGGATACATATCAAAATCTCCCAGCATAGGCCTGTTCGGTTCGCACGACTGACAAGGTTCTGGTGCTGGACTGATCTGTGGGTGAAGCCATGAGAGGGGCGAATTGTGGTTTTAGGTTACTGACAGAGCACCTGAATACATGGTGCTGCCATCTATGGAGGCAGGAAATACGGAAGGGGGTACACATTCAAGAATATCATAAATTCAGCTTTGGAGACGTGAAGTTTGAGTCTGTGATGCTGCTCCCAGTAGCGACCCTGAGAAGGGAGTTCAGATCAGCCCTGGAGGTAATGTTAGAAATTAGAGATCTGGGCTGGGGTCAAAGCTGTGAGTGACGGGTTAGGTAAAGGGGGTTTGAAGCCCTCGGGTTCGATGAGCTTGCCAAGGAGAGAATGACTCTAGCATGATGAGAGAGCTACGAGATCAGCTCTGAGGGGTTCCAGAATTTAGGCACAATGGGGAAGAATTAGAAGTTCCAACGGAGGCAAACAGACAGTGGCCACGGTGTTGGGAGAACCATGATAGAATTGTGGCCAGAGAAAGAGAGTGTTTGTGTTTCCCATGGGAGACATATTTAAATTGGGACTATGTTAACACCAGGATGACTGACAGTCACATCAGGCCAGCAAATGGCATTCCCCAAGATTCCTGGAGGTTCTACACTGAAGAGAAGAGGACATTATCCGGATAGCACACCCTTCCCTTGGACAACAGAATTACTTGGGAGAGGGAGGAGGTTTGAAACAGATAAAGATGGTTATGCAAGGTCATTTTGTGTAATAAGTTACAAAAATGGAACCATTAAAGAATATTCTATTAAGATCTGTAAATAAAACTAACGTGAGTTGGCCTGGGTTGATTAGTCATAAATTCACCACCCTACGACTGCCACTCAAAATTTGTCTCCACCCAGAACTACTGAATCAGAATCTTCACCTTACAAGATGCTCCAAATATGTGTAGATACATTAAAAATTCATTGGGATTAATGAAAGAGTGTCTGTGAATGAAAATGTATAAACAGATTGTCAGTTAAACATTGAAATTTATTTTTTATCTAAGTTCTCACATTTTCAAAATACCATTTCCTTTTGTTTCAGTCATCTCTTTTTCATTAACTTTTTTGAAATGTAATTTTGAAACAATAAAAAATATCCCTGTTAAGTAGAGTTGCAAGGGGTTTGACAAATGCATGTATTCTTGTCTCACACTCACAAAGTATAGAGCATTTTCATTACCCGCCAACCCCCAACTTCCCACGCTCCTTTGCAGTCAATAGCCTTTAGCACTGGTTGCAAGAAACCACAGGTCTGCTTTCTGTCACTACGAATTTATTTTACCTTTCTGAGAATTTCCTATAAATGAAATCATTCAGGATTTACTCTTTTCTGTCTTCGTTCCCTCAGTGTAATGGTTGTGAGTTGTACCCATGCTGATGCAGTTTTAGTTGTTCCTTCACAAGAATTTATTTATCAATTCACAGTTTGATGGAAATTGGGGCTGTTTCAGATTGTAGGCTATTATGAATAAAGCTACCAAGAATAGTAATGTACCAGTCTGTATGTGGAAAGATGTTTTCTTTTCTCCCAGGTAAATACTTAGGAGAGAAATTCTGGACCATACAATAAATATATTTTTAATTTTATAAGACAGAGCCAAAAGTGATTGTGCATTTTACATTCCCGCCAACAGTGCATAAGAGTTCCAGTGTCTCCATATCCTCACAAACTTGATATTTTCAGTCATGTTAATGTTATTCATTTTATTTAATGAGCAGAGGGACTTCATTGGGGCTATTTTCCTGATTACTCATGATATCAGCCATCTTTTTATTGGAGCATTTTCCTTCTATATATCTTCTTTGGTGAAGTGTTTGTTCAAATATTTGCCCATCTTTAAAATTAGGCTATCTTTTATTACTGAGGCTATATTTTATTAAAATTAGGCTCTCTTTAAGATTAGGCTGTCTTTTATTGCCCATCTTTAAAACTAGGCTATCTTCTATTAGTAAGAGTTCTTTATATTCTTGACACAAATCTTTTTTTTTTTTTTTTAATATGGAATGCTTCACAAATTTTTGTGACATCCTTGTGTAGGGACCATATTACTCTTCTGCGTATCTTCCCAATTTTAGTTTATGTGCTACCAACGCAAGCACGATACAAGGCTTTTGTTAGATGAATGAGTATTGTGAATATTTTTCTCCCAGCCCAAAGTTTTTTATTTTATTATTGGTGTTTTACAAAGAGCAAAAGGTTTTAACTTTGATGAGGTTCAATTTCTCATTTTCTTTGAAGGTATATGCTTATTCTGTCCCATCTAGGAAATAACTGCCTACCACAAAATCTATGATTTATTTCAAAATAATTTTGAGTATGGCGTGAGGTGAGTGTTGAGAACATTCTTTTTTCCTCATACCAATATCAGGTCGTTCTGGTAAATTTTGCTGAACTCCCTGGTAGTTTTACTGAAATTCAACTGATAATACCTGAATTGTCTATTTCATTTCATATGCCCATATAACTCTCCTAAATAAATACAACACATTCTTCATCCCTATAACTTTGTAGTAAGCCTTGAAGTCAGAAGCATAACTCACCCAACATTGTTTTTTTCTTTTTCAAAGTTATTTTGTCTATTCTAGGCTCTGCATATCCATGTAAATTTTAGAATCATTCTCTATCTGTAATCTATTTATTTATCCCTATATTTATAAAGACTTAAAAAAATTTTGTATCTTAGGACTTATTGCTGAGTTGGCTGCTCTATTAAACGTGTATAAAATAGCCCTAAGGAAAATCCTATCATTATATTACCCTTCAGCTTCTATTCATACAAAGTAATGAAGGTTTCATTATTACCTTATAATCATCAATGCTGCTCATGGCAATATAAGGAGTACATGAGGATGTCAAAATTAACCAGGGAATGGAATATCCCTGGAATTCATATGGATTACTCCTTCTGTCCTGAAAATGCAAAGAATACAATGAGCTGAATAACAAATTCAAAATTTGTTTTCTGGAATACATTTTAAAAAATATTAAACTGATGATCTATACTCCTGCCTTAGGTCCCTGTGGAGGTTCCCAAACTCTTTCATTATCCATCCAATTTTGAAGCTTAACTCTTGGCTTTCTATCCAAATTCATGGATAAGGAAAATGACTCAAAGAAGGTGAATGAATTGATAATACAACACAGTTGGAAAATAAAAAAGGAGTAAGATTTGTCATTTTCTTATGCTTCTAAAATTTATTCTGATGCTAATAAATAATGATCATTCACAGTTGAAACATTCCATTTTTAACTCCTGTTTAAGTATTTCAAATGTGATAGCTTGAGTCAAAAAATCATATCAGATGCTTTATGGGCACAGTGATGCTAAGTATCTTTCTAGGTACACCATGAGACCAGATAAATATTGGTTGAGGGTTCAAAAGTAGAGATAAAGTACAGTACTAGAAGGGGAAGTGAAATCTCCAAGCAAAAACCTTTGCACTTGGCTACACATATTGTTGCTACTGTTTGGAACAATCTTTGAGGACAGAGGATTCACAGGCTGCCCTGAAAGCAATTCCCATGTTACTTTCATGATCCACATAGGTGTTGTTTGATTACACATATTACTGAAAAAAAGTTATTACAAGCAGAGTCTGGTCATTTCCAGCCTGGCCATTAGAGATACACTTGCTAACTACAGAAAGGTGAGATTTAGGCTTATTGACAGGATCTTTTCAGAACACCTTCCATGCTTGGTGGGTTCAGGACTCAGTGGTAAGTCCATGACTTTGAACAGGACAGACACAAGGTCTGAAACTACAGAAAACTCTTACTTGAGCAATGAATAGGTAAATTCAAATAGAACAGGAAATGAGTTGCTGGAGATATTAAAGTTCAGATGTTGGGCACATATGTACAAGGTCAAACAAAGTGACTGGTATCAAACTCCTCGCAGCTAAAACAATGTTTTCATAGATGGAAGCTCAAGGCAATTTGTTCAATTTGTATCCTCCCTCAGAAATCAGAAAATTGATAGGAGGTTAATTAAATGAACCACAGCATAGGTTCTAAAATTAATTAATACTTGATGGAGAATTAGAACCTTTTGCTTTAATGATTTAGCTTCTTACACATTCTTAATGAAAGGGATTTTCATTTTCTGAACACACCATGAGGTATGTTGTGAGAAGCTAACTCAAGATCTTGCAGGAGTGTATAAAAATAATGGTGGGTTCATTTTATATACACATGAGTAACTGGTTCTTAGCCATATGTATTATCATAAAACCTTACACTGGAATGGAATATAGATAATTTGCTGACCTCTGACATTCATTTATGCATTTAACAAATAAATTAGTGCTTATCATGTTCCAGGCCTATCTCAGGTACAAAATATTATGTAGTGTTAAAAATACATGGTCTCGGGCGCCTGGGTGGCTGTCGGTTAAGTGTCTGCCTTCGGCTCAGGTCATGATCCCAGGGTCCTGGGATGGAGCCCCGCATCGGGCTCTCTGCTCGGCGGGAAGCCTGCTTCTCCCTCTCCCACTCCCCCTGCTTGTGTTCCCTCTCTTGCTGTATCTCTCTGTCAAATAAATAAAATCTTTAAAAAAAAAAATACATGTTCTCTGTGTTCAAAGAACTCTCTAAGAGGAAGAACTATATTTAGGAAATAATAAAAAAGGAATAATTACAAACTCTAATAGGTATTCTGGTTTCTAAACTTACAAAACTGTATACAGTGTAATCACCTGGGCTTTTTTTTTAGAAATAAGGATTTTTTTTTTTTTTTTTTTTTGTCCCAGGTATGAAAAATCTGGTTTGGTAGGTCTAGGGTTGGCTCAGATAATGAGTATTTATTACAAGGAACTGGAGTAATTTTAATGTAACCAGTCTGCAATTTTGGCCTGAACTTTGTCCTAAATTTTTTCCTTTTGTAGCATTTCTAAAAGTACTAATAAGACTTCAATTTCTTTTCTTTTCTTTTCCTCTCTGTACCCCTCCCACCTTCGCTCCTTCCTTTCTTTCCTTCCATCTTTTGTTACTTTTGTGCTAGTCTCAGTGCTGCATGAGTTCATTTTCATTACCTCACATTCTCTTTGAAAAATATTTTGTTAGTTCTGTTTTGCATTTAAAAAATTGAAGCTCTGGGGCGGCTTGGCTGGCTTAGCTGGTAGAGCATGTGACTCTTGACCTTGGGATTCTGAGTTCAAGCCCCACGTTGGGTGTAGAGATGACTTTAAAAATTGAAGCTCTAAAAAGTGTATTGATTTTTCAAAACCAGGAGCTAGCATGAATACAAATGGTAATTTATTATGCAGTAGTTCACTCAACAAGAATGAGATCACAGCACTTAAAAGAGTGATCTGGGAGATCCCTGATGGAGGAGAGTCCAGATCCTGATGGAGGAGAGTCAATATACTTACCCTTAAAAATGTACTTCTGTCAGTTTGGATATGTGCTGATGGTGTAATCATTCCAAGTAGCGCATTACTAATAATATCCATAAGAACTGGGAAGCAATTTAGTCTTTTGGTATTGCATGCTAATGAAAATCTGTAATTCTAAAATATAAAAAGTAAGGTTATAAATTCTTAAAGGAATTTATTTTTGGAGGAATTTATAAATTCTTAAAGGAATTTTGCTTAAGAGGTCAAAATTCAATATTTTGATGAAAAGATCATGTTTTTAAAATGATGTCAAATAGTCAAAGCAAAAAACAAACACTGTGTAAGTAAAACAAAACATATATTCAGGCTGTATCTAATTTTCAGGACCCCAGACATCTGGCTTAAGGCTAGAATCAAGTATTACTGTTTAAGAATAAAACAGAGGTTTCAGAATATATGTATTATAAAATCACGGAGAGGAAATCTGAGTTCTTTGGACTCAAATATGCACTTGACAGTGGGTATTATATAGTATTTATTTTGTTAATACACACAGTTTGTATTGGTAGACAATGATTAAGATATGAATTATTCATCATATTAATACCATTCACTAAGTAATAAAAGCAGTATTTGTTTTTCATTTTGTTTCCTAAAGGGGAGAACTGAGTACACTGATATTATATTAGCTTTTCCACACCTTTGGGAAACATTATAAAACAGAGACCAGCATACCTTTGTATTACCAGATACTATGATGGCTCCATTATAAGATGGGTCATCCAGGCCATTTTTAGTTCCAAATATATCCACTTCCAAAGCTATGTTCTGATGCTCCACAGAACGTATAAAATCATCAATGCTTGCCCCTAAGTTGTAGTTAGGTATATCACAAAACTTAGAAAATCAATATCAGGTTGTACAGTGAAATTATAATTAATGTCATTATGTGATCCTTACTGTAATATGGACTGTCAAGATATTTTTCCACATAAGAACATACTTGCTACTGTGAATTAAAAGTCTAATCACTTGTCATGCAGTTTACTTTACAATATGTTTATTTGCTTCTGATTACTGCTAATGTGAAAGGTAAGTCTTTTTTACCACCATACGGTATTTGGAATAGATATATTCCCCCAGAATATTGCAATGAGTGGCTGTAACAATTAAAGTTTTAGTGACACAGATAATCTCCAGTAACTAACCACCAAAATTGCTAAAAATATCACTTCACTACTGCTACATTATTAACTGACTTTCAACATGTGTCTTGAAACAGGAAGACAACTTGCTGGATGAAGGCATGGCGAGGTTCGTGGGCCTTCCCCTAGAAAAGCAACCATAAGTTGTGAAAATTTTTAAAAATCCAACAAGTTAAAATCTCTGGACTGTCTTAAGGGCATATAGAAAATGAAAAAAAAATTTTATTTAAGAAAATTTAATAAATCTGGGGAAGAACACTAAGAAACTGGCATTTGAGCCAAAAACCTATACCTTCACTCCCTGTCCTTGATTAGTGTGACAGAAGCTCCACTCTGACTGGATCTAGCCAAGAACTTGTGCCTACAATAGAGTTTCCATCTTATGGGTAGAGGATGGATGGAATAAGAGAACTCCAGACCTCTCACTGCCTGGGATGGAGTTTCTGCAACACCCGACTGGAAGGAATGAGAGAGGTTGGCGGCCAGCCCCTTCTAGGAAGATAACTGGATAGCCATTGAAGTTGCATCCCTTCCTCACACCATACATGAAAATTAACTCAAAATGGATCACAGACCTACATACAAGAACTAAGAGTATGAAAACCTTAGAAGAAAATATGGAAGTAAATCTTTGTGATCTTGGGTTAGGTGAAGCTCACTAAGATATGACACCAAAAGCACAAGCAAGGGAAAAAAATAAGTTAGACCTCATAAGACTTAAAACATTATGTTTCAAAGGACACCAATGAGAAAATACAAAGGCAATCTACAGGATGAAGTGAAATATTTGCAAAACATTTGAAGTCGATTCTTATTATTGATGGTACATATATTCTCTAACATCACCACAAACACTGAATTAGTGAATTCTTAATTATTGTTCTGAAGAGAAACACAAGGTTAGGTTCCTGTGAGCCTCTGGTCACAATAGTTTCTTTGACCAATCAATATATCACCATATTTTACATATGTTTTGGTGTATATATAATTGATTCATTAACATTGATCTCACAGCCAACAGCACTATAACATCATGCCTAAACAAAGTTTATTTAACACACATATTTTCTCTGTAAGTTACCTCACAGCCTTCCCTACTTAGGGACACTGGAAAGCACTTCCACACTATCCTTGGGGGCCATTTTCAACAGCAAAATCACCAAAAAAAGCATGAAAATGTCAAAAATATGGCACTAAATAGACTACAGAAAGGATATTTATGTACAGTATGAGAACTGAAACAAGAAGGCAGAGTATCACCTTGTTCTACCTCAGCTGGAAATTGTGCATCAGGTGACTCAAATTTTTCAGTTCTCTGAGCATGTCTGTGAATGACTATGAAAGAGCCATGAGGATTGGTTTCAGGGTCACAAATAAATTTTACTGACTAGACAAGTTTGCAAATACAGAATCTGTGAATACTGAGGATCTATTGCATCTAATAAGATACATGTATCTAGAATATATAAAGAACACTTAGGACTCAATAAAAAGGACATACAACCCATTTTTTAAAAAGACGTTTCTCCAAAGATAGATATACAACTTGTCAGTAAGCACATGAAAAGATGCCTAAGGTTACTAGCTATTAGCAAAATGCAAATCAAACCACAAGATACTACTTGATTCAGGGCACCTGGGTGGCTCAGTCGTTAAGTGTTTGCCTTCAGCTCAGGTCATGATCCCAGGGTCCTGGGATCAAGCCCCATATCAGGCTCCCTGCTCAGCGGGGAGCCTGCTTCTCCCTCTCCCACTCCCCCTGCTTGTGTTCCCTCTCTCACTGTCTCTCTCTCTGTCAAATAAATAAATAAAATCTTTTAAAAAAAAGATACTACTTGATTCACACTAGGAGGGGTATGACAAAAAAAGAAAATAACAAGTTTGGGTGAAAATGTGTAGAAACTGGAATCCTCACAAACTGCTAGCATAAAAATAAATTGGGGTAGTCACTTTAAAAAAGTTTGGCTGTTCCTCAAAAGGTTAAATATAGTCACCATATGACCCTACAATTCCATTCCTGGGTTTCATCAACGAGATGAAAAAAAAAATACATTCATTCAAAAACTTGTCAATGGATCTTTATAGCAGCATTATTCATAATAGCCAGGAATATACCCATCATCTGGTGAATAATAAATAGATGTAGCATATTCACACAACAGAATATTATTCCACAATTAAGAGATTAAATATTGAAACATGCTACAACATAGAGGAACCTTGAAAACATCATGCTAAGTGAAAGAAGTCAGTCATAAAATATCAGACATTGTATAATTCTAATTATATTAAATGTCCAGAGTAGCAGATCCATAGAAACAGAAAGAAAATTTGTGGTTTCTCCAAGCTGGGGACAGAGTGAATGGGAGTAGGTATTCACGAGTATGGGATTTCTTTTTGAGACGAAAATGTTCTAAAATAAGTTGTAATGATGGTCACACAATTCTGTGAAATACACTCAAACCCACTGAATTGTACATTTGGAATAAATGGAATAGCACATGAGTTATATCTCAAGCTGTTACAAAATTTTTTTTTTTTTTTAAAGATTTTATTTATTTATCTGACAGAGACACAGCGAGAGAGAGAACACAAGCAGGGGGAGTGGGAGAGGGAGAAGCAGGCTTTCCACTGAGCAGGGAGCCCGATGCGGGGCTCGATCCCAGGACCCCGGGATCATGACCTGAGCCGAAGGCAGACGCTTAACGACTGAGCCACCCAGGCGCCCCCAAAAATTTTTTTTTGATACAAATGCTTTCATCTTGCACACAGCCACCAGAAAATTTATTTCTCCTTGGCAAATCCTCTCCTAGTTCCTTCTCCATTTTGGCTTGTATTCATCATCCTCAAGCCTCATGAGCAGTTTTATGCTGAAGAAGTCCAAAGCTCATTTTTCTCTCTCATGTTTTATGTTGTCTATGTAAGCTTCATAACAGTGAATGCATTTAGGAATGGAGTATTCACCCCATCTTACCTGTTTTATTGATGATCAATAACTGAGTGAGAGGATCACGGGGTTGCTGTCCTGGAGCAAGGAAGTATAAACGAGGAGAAAGGTCCCAAGCGTAGCTCTTTTCATATATTTTAGTGATGATATTCTTCAAAAGAAGAGGGCAAATTCCAACTCCTAGAATCAAGAGCCTACACAGAAGAAAAGAGCCAGCATGAATGCACAGTCATTTCTGAACCTTTCAGAACTGCCTGAGCAGATGATGATGTGATGAGATCAAACGATTATGAAAATTAAACCTAGAGCTCTCTGACTCATTTTTTGAGTATTTTGCCCTTTTCCTACCTCTTAATGAAAGATAACAAAATGGAGATTTATCCTTTGCTCACTTCTCTTGTTACTCTCTGGCTATTGCATATCCCACACGGTTTCAAGGGGCAGGTGTCCTTTAACTGTGCCTGCAGATTCAGCTTCTCTCCTGAGACTCCAGTTCTTTGCCCTCCCTTCCTGCTAGTTAGTCCATCTGCGCTCCGTACTCAATTCTCTTCACATCTACTCCTCTTCACATGGTCCCTATTTCTGTTAGTGAGAGCAGGATTTTTTTAGTCTCCGGACTCAAATTTTCAATTATTCTTTACTCTTTATTCTCCTGTATTCTCCATTTCAAATAAGTTGATTTTTTTTTTTTTTAATTTGAGAGAGAGAGAGAGAAGGCGTGAGTGGGGTGGGGAGGGGCAGAGGGAGAAGGAGAGAGAGAGAATCCCCAAGCAGACTCCCTGATGAACACGGAGCCCAACACTGGACTCAATCTCACGACCCTGAGACCATGACCTGAGCTGAAACCAAGAGTTGGACGCTTTACCAATGGCGCCACCCAGTCACCCCCAGTTGAAAATTTTTATCGTTCTTCATATTTTACTTCAAAACTTTTCTCTATTCCTAATTTCTAATTTTACAATATTACATCTTGTTTGAATTCTTGCTGAATGCCTGGCATCTGTCCAGACTCTGTTGCACAGGGTTGCCAGATTAATAATAAAGGTTTTTCTTAAATCATGCTCGCTCCTTGTCAAAGGTTCTCAATGAATTCCCATTACTTATTTTGTAAGTACTTATTGAGACCCTATTATATGTTAACAAGCCTCCTCTTTTTGATGCTTAATCAAAGTATTCATAGACCAGGTACTGATTGACAGCCAGACACAAGGTGCCAATGAGAGGTAATGCGAATCTGAGGAGCAGGGATAGTAACCGTTGTGCACACAGAAAGTATGGAGAATGAGGGGCGCCTGGGTGGCTCAGTCAGTTAAGCAACTGCCTTTAGCTCAGGTCATAATCCCAGGGTCCTGGGATGGAGCCCCACATCGGGCTTATTGCTCAGCAGGGAGCCTGCTCTCTCTCTGATATATAAATAAATAAAATCTTAAAAAAAAAAAAAAAGGAAGTATGGAGAGTGAACTAGCATCACTTAAGAGGGCTGGTGGGAAGTTATGACATGTAGATAAGCGCAAGTAGAACCCAGTGGGAGAGTCAGGACATCCAGGGAAGAGTCAGGAGCATTACCGTATAGTATCCAAAATAAGGCATCGGCATATGGGATACTCTAGGGGAAAAAAAATCCACATCCTAATGTTTCAGTCACCTACCCTCGTGGAAAATTTGAAAGAGACAGAATAACACAGGAAAATTACATTACTTCAACTTTTTCCTGAAAATTGCCTCCAAAAACATTATAAATTTCCCCTGCTAGAATGCCGATAGGTAACCACTGAAACCATTTACTCAACTGGGTATTATTCTTTACCCAGTTTTGTAGGTGCAGACATGTGTTTTTATTTTTTGATTGTCTTCTCTTGTTTTTACATCTTAGATTTGTCTTTTAATGTATTGACTGGAAAAAAAAAAAAAAACTGCCTGTGGCCCTCTGGCACTCACAGCGATAAGAGAGCTTTTCTTTCATGCTTTAACTTCAAGAAGCGAACCCGTGCAATCGTGCAGAGCTGCTGTCTCCAGAGAGCCAGGCCCCCTATTGTCTTTGTCATCTCATTGAGTGAACTGAGAACTTGTTCCGTCTCAACAAGCCTCTCTGTGTCTCCGGTTCTTTCTGCCTGTGCTTCTCCCAACGTGGCAATATCTGCAAAACAAAACAACAACAAAACAATTCATAAAACCCCACTTCAGATGGACCTTATAGAGCTTACTGGAGGAGTTGGTTTACCAACGATACCACAGTCTTCTGCGAAACTGTAGGCATTATGTGGTGCAAGGGAATCTTAGATCATCTGGATACAGACAATACATTAAAGAGGTTACGATGAATATGCAAGATCACATAGTGCCCCCCAGGCACCCCAGAGACTGTCACCTCTCTTACCAAGAGAAGAATACCTGCTATTTTTAACCCATCAGATAAATGAGAGCACAAAGAAAGCAAAATAATAATAAAAATTTTCATAAAGGGAAGAGCCATTCCTAGGGGAGATGATACGTATGGGTGTTTTCATGGTAGGGGCACGGTAGAAGAAGGAAAGAACAACTTTAGACACGAATGAGGAGAGAGCATTAAACAAACTCTTATGGTCATATATAGTCTGGCAGGACAGACTACAGTCACATGGTACCCAAGTCACAAACTGAGTTTACACCTTTTACCAATTGTTTCCCATGAGAACTTCACCAAACACATGGGAACAAAGGCTGGAGACAGGAAAGAAAAGCTAAGAAAGATACACACCAAGTTACATAGAGTCTTGTGCAAGATATCATCAAGGTACATGGGACCTTCCTTTGTGAAGGAAATCCACCAGGGACTGGCTACTGGACAAATGAGCAGAGAGAGAGATAGACTGAGGTAGAATGGATCTTGGCTGGGTACATACATTGACTGACTAATGTTTGAGTGTAGGGTGGTAAGATGGAGAGATCTCCCAAGACATGGTAGCTATGGTCAAGAGTGGAGAGTCAGGTTAACTCCCCAGTATTAGAAAAACTGAAAATCCCCAAAAAACAAATAAATTAAAAAAATGATAGCGAGCTGAAAATCAGGGAGATATCTCTTATCGTTGAGAAATTGGCAGTGGGCTATATAACATAGAGAGAGGTCTAGAATTTTGCCTGTGCTGGAATATGATTTTAATGTCAATAACAATATCTAGGAAATCCACAAATATTTGTACATTGAATGATACATTTATAAATCACCAAGTATTACAATACTCTCTCATCAAATAGGGTATATAATAAAAGTGTAAAATTATTTAAAATAAGCAACTAGAAATTTTGGAGTTGAAATGTATAATAACTGATTTTAAAAATTCACCAAAAAAAAAAATAAAAGCTCAACAGATGCCTTCTGGTGGAAGAAAGAAATCAGTGAACATGACAAAAGATAAATTGAGATTATTAAGTTTAAAGAACAGAAAGAAAAAGGAATGAAAAAAAATGAAGTCTCAGAGAAATGTGAAACACCATCAAGCCTACTAACATACACTACCGCATACATTAATGGAAGTTCCAGAAGGAGAGTTGAGAGAGAAAGGGTCAGAAAGTACAGTTGAAAAATTAATGGCTAAAAACTCCCCAAATTTGATGAAAAACATTAACCACACATATAAAAAGCTCACCAAACTCCCAGCAGGATAAATGCAAGGAGACCAACACCTAAAGACATCAGAGTTAAGCTGTCAGACAAAAACAGAATCTGGAAAGCAGCAAGAGAAAAACAACTCACCATACACAAGAGATTCTCAACAAGATCTAAAGCTGACTTCTCATCAGAAACTGGGGAAGCTAGCAGGCAGTGAGAAGACATAATCAGAATGCTTGAGAAGAGAGACTGAAAATCAATGTTTTGTCTGAAATTGCTCTTGGGAAGCGGGATGAAGGCAGCGAGCCCTGGTTAGAAGAAAATGGGCCATCCCTAATAACAAGGCAATATTGGCAGAAAAGGTAACAAAAGTCACAGGGATGCATTTTGGCTTTATTTATCCCTGTCTAGGAATGGACTTGTATCTTATGGAAATATACACTGCACGAGGTGTTGTGAATACCGTTACATGATTGTGCTCATGCATTTTACTTACCTGATTCATCAATAGCTGATTTTCCTTCCAGTTTCAGGAACACTTCGTTCAAGGTTGTCATGGAAACACCATAATTCTCAATCCCCAGGCCAGGACATCTATCCAAATCCTCATAAAGTGCTGCAGAACACACACACAATAGCAAATCAAAACAACAAAAATCACAAGTGAGTTGAGGACAACTTTTCAAACTAAAAAGCACAAATATATGAAATCATACTTGTGATAGGTCAGACATTTTAAAACTCATATTTCCTAATAAGGAATGTTATTCTTCAAATCCTATATGTTATTTTTAATTGTATATTGTGTTACAGCCCATATATTAATTAACTCGAATTAACTGAAGACTCTTTTCCAGAGCCACCTGTTTTAACCGACCCGAGGGAAAGAACTAATATTTTTGAGAATTAGTTGGATGGTGCAGAAGCTTTTTCAGTTCAGAAAATCTCTGTTAAAGGAAGGACATAAATTATAAATCATTTTTGTTAATTTCAGCTTTTGACTGTGGAAGAAAAAATTCACAATATCTCACAGAGAATGCACAGCTGACTCAGGGCATCTTGGAATAGTAGGAAAGTGGCAGCCAGTCTCCCGCTAGCAATTCTGTTATCCACTCATTCCTTAGTTTGTTTACCAAAAATACTTCAGGTATTCTTACAACAATGAACAATGTACCTGCCTACAAGGATCTGAATAATAATAGTTAATTCAATGAAGCTTGAATAAAAACCTAATTTTAAATCCTAGTATGATTATAGACGTCCTGAAGATTCCACCTGCAGCTTCTCATTGGACAAAAGGATAAGTTAAAGGCTTTCTGTCTTGGTGAGAGGAACATATACAGAAAAGCAGAAAAGAAGTAAGATTCAAACTGCTAATGAGCATTATGTGTCATTCTTCATTTTACCTAAAATTTTACAGGCCTCCTCTAAATTATAGCTAGTATGAAAACACATTAATTAGGGTTCAATTAGCATTTTGCCTGATGGCTCTAAGGAATACCTGTGCTGTTACTGTAAAATATATATTTGAATGACTTTGTGGGGTAATTTATGTGTCTGTTAACCACACTTACGGCCAGGCTAATTGCTTCAACCACCAAACATGGCCCTCATTTTACCCCATTACCAGGGAGCAAATCTTCTGAATGGCATACATAATAACTAAACTTTTTCTTTCTTTTTTAATTAAACTTTTTTTGAGATTATTTTATTTTATTTTGAGGGAGAGAGAGGGTGTGAGCAGGGGGAGGGGCAGAGGGAGAAGGAGAGAGAATCCCAAGCAGGCCCCACACCCAGCACAGAGCCTGATGTGGGTCTCGATCTCACGATCCTGAGATCATGACCTGAGCCAAAATCAAGAGTTGGACGCTTACCCAACTACCACCCAGGCGTCCCTTGAGATAATTTCAGATTCACATGTGGTTGTAAAAAATAATAGATCTGTACACTTCACTCAGTATTCCCCGATGGTAATATCTTAAAAAGCCACCATAGGATATTACAACTATGCTATTGACATTAATACAATCAAGATACAGAACATTTCCATCACCACAAAGATCATGCTACCCATTGACAGCCGCACCCATTGCTCTTGACCCATCTTCTCCCAACCCATGGCAACTACTAATCTACTCTCCATTTCTAGAATTCTGTTATTTTAAGAATGTTATATAAATTGAGTCCTACAGTATATAAACTTTGAGAACTGGCTATTTCCACTGAGAATAGCTTTCTGAATATTCATCAAGGTTGTTGCATATGCCAGTCAGTAGCCTGTTCCTTTTTATCGTTGAGCGGCATTACATGTCATGAATGTACCACAATTAAACCATTTACTTGTTAAAGGGCATCTGGGTCCTTTCAGCTGTTGTCTGTTCCAAATAAAGCTGCTACAAACATTCATGTACCAGTTTTTGTGTGAATATGTTTTCATATCACTGGGATAAATGTCCAGCAGTGAAATGATTCAGTTGTATGGGAGTTGTGGGAACTGCAAGCTTTTTCCCAGAGTGGCGGTGCCATTTTACACTCCGATCAGCAATGTGTGAGTGATCCATTTTGTCCATATCCTACCAGCATTGGATATTATCACTGTGTAAAAAAATAATTTCTTTAGCCATTCTGCTAAGTATGTAATGAGATCTCGTAGTGGTTTTAATTTGCAGGTCCCTGCTGACATATGATACTGCACACCTTTTCATGTGCGTCTCTGCCACCCGTACATCATCTTCAGTGTCTCTTCTTATCTTTTGCCCATTTTCCAGTTAGGTTGTTTGTTTTTTACAGTTGAGTTTTCAGAGTTCTTTATATGTTCAGATACCAGTCCTCTGTGAGATACATAGTTTGCGAATACTTTCTCCCAATCTATAGCTTGTTCTGTCATCTCCTTAACAGGATCTTTCCACAAATAAATTTTGATGGAGGACAACTTATTATTTTTTTCCTTTCATAGACTGTGATTTTGGTGTCCAGTCTAAGAACTCTGCCTAGTAGTAGATCCTGCAGATTTTCTTATTCATTTAAAAAAAAAAAATGCGGTTTTACATTTTACATTTAAGTCCATGATTTACATTAAGTTAATTTCTGTATAATAAGGTGGGAGATTTAGGTAAAGGTTCATTTTTATGCCTGTGGATCTACTTGCTCCATTTGTTGGAAAGGTTATCCTTTGTCCATTGAATTGCTTTTCCACCTTTGTTAAAAATCAGTGAGGCATATCTGTGTAGGTTTATTTCTGGGTTCTTGAGTCTGTTCTATCTATCTTTGCATTGATCACTCTGCCAGTAACACATTATCTTGATTATTCTAGTTTACATAATGTTATAACTCACTCCCCTGACTCTCCACAGAGTGGCCTGACCAAAACCACAGCTGCCTGCTTCAAAAGAGTTGATGGGGGTGCACAGAATCTCTGACCGGGCTGATTTCTGGGTGTCTTCTCCTGCAGAAAGCCAGTCTTTGAAGACTAGAAGAGGTGCCTGCTTTATCTAGTGCATAGGCATTAACACAGAGTGTCAAGGAAAATGAAAAATCAGTGGAAGATGTTCCCAAAAGGGGAACAAGATAAACCACCAGAAACAGACCCTCATGAAATGAAGCTATACAATTTACCTGACAAAGAATTCAAAATAGCTGTCATAAAATAAAATTAAAAAAAGCTGTCATAAAGTAAACTTTTATGCATTGGCCTAAAAACCCCAAAGTCATTACAAAGTCTTATTAAGAGAAGAATCATGGAGCTGTTCGTAATGGTTAAGCCAGAGGTTTTTAACCATTTGTATTCATTCACAGTTATGAACACTAGAATATTTTGCTATGTACTACAAAGGGAATGAAAGACTAAAAAAGCTTCCCAAAATACCCAGACACTGTAATGCAACTATAAGAATATAATATTTCTCACTGTAGATAAAATCATCCAGTTACTGTATTATTCTTTGCATCATGTTTCAAATAGCTGAACACATTGTAAGCTCTCAATATATAAGAATCATCATTATTACTATGAATATTATTTACATATTTCATTTCAGTGTTCTTGTACATTACCTGGAAATCTATTTGTTCTTTCTAAGGGCAATGTGTAGACAAGTTTTCCTTCACTTTCTGCTGATAATTTGGCATCAGGGATGTGCTGTTTAATAAGTGATGTTATATTTTCCTGAACATGCATTTCTTTCAACTGCAAACTGGTATTTGAAAAAAAAAGATCTATGTTATTTGACATGGTCTCCAGTGGCATGAGGAAAATTACTAACTTCTAGTGGACAAAGAAAAATCAATTAAAATCCAATGCAAGAGATAGGCCATTCAAACATGAAATGAGAGGACAAAAAAATCAGATCATATAAATGTAATGGGAGAAAGCAGGGGCAGCTAATCAGAACTACTGGTCAGGCATTCAGGTTATGATGCCCAGACAAGGTTGGTACTCACTCAAGTCCTTAAAAGGAGAACTGGCAGAGTACAGATAGCAGGGACACAACCAGGACTACATAAAATGGAAAATGGTGTGGATTTTTCGAAGGGAGTTAATAGGATTATTGCATTGGGCAAGAAGAGGGGATTTTTGATAGGGAAAGACACAAAGCAGGTTCAGTTATTTAATTTACTCTTTCATACATATTTATTAAGTTATTAGTATGTGACAAAAATATCCCTAAATGCTGAGGGTACAATGGTGAATAAAAGAGCATTGCCCTGCTCTTATGGAGTTGACTGTCTAATGGGGAGACAGGGAGAAAACAAATAAACAAACAGATAAAGAAATGATTAACAATAGTAGTAAGTGCTATGAAGGAAATGGGTTATAGATAGAAATTAACTGTGGATGAATGTGGGTATGGTTTGTTGAGATCACTGATTTTTGCTTTCTTTGTATGCTAAACTCAGAACTTTGACTAAGAACAAACTATCATAGAGAAAACCAGTCTATCTATTTCAAAATACCATGGATAACTCCACAGTATAGGAAAACAAACAAAAATGTATTAATCAAGGTTATAAAGTATGTAGTGGACAAAATATCAGTAGTGGCTTGGCTTCTAACCTTGGTTTTGCCATTTGAAATGTGTTATTTAACCTATCTGGACAGTTTGCTCATTAGCAAAAATGGAATAATGATTCCTAACATCTAAGATTGTCCTAAGAACAGAATAATAGTGATGTTTGCACTTAGCAAGTCCTTTAAAAATGCCTATTTTATTTGAGCAAATGCTTATATTGAAATTATGCTATTTACTCAAGTATTAAGAACATCTGAGAATATATGCTATTTTTAGAAGCCGTGAAACCCACTGAGGGAATGAAGAAAAAACCAAAAAAATCATAGTTGTTTTCTGTGATGTTGCTGCCCCCTGAAATAAGAACAATTTAAGAAATACTTCTTGGTCACTTACAAGAATTTGTGTGGGGCACCAGAGAATGGCATGAGCAGTGCATGAGAGTGTATAGCTTGGAAATGGAGGTCAGCAAACTTTTTCTGAAAATGACTAGATTATAAATATTTCAGTCTTTGCAGGCCAGTAGATCTCCTCTGCAATTATTCAACACTGCCACTGCAACATGGAAGCAGTCATAGGCAATATCTAAACACATGGGTATGGCTATGTTCCAATCAAACATTATTTACAACAACAGGAAATGGGCTGGATTTGGCCCATGGATCATAGTTGGCTGACCCTGATTTAGAAGAAGAAATAAGGCAATTACACAAAGTATTGTCCAGGAGCCCATGAAGAGACTTGTGAATTGGGCAGGGATCCTGATGAGCATTTTTTATTTTGAGAACACGTTCTGTTGCCATGCTATGTGCTAGGCACCATGTCATTTACTTTTCTATAACCTTTACTTGCAGCTAGGAATTGTTATTCCCAATTCATAAGTGAGAAAACTGAGTTTCAGGGAGTTTAATTAATTTCCAAGAAGCAATTCAAACAACGTGGCTTAGGAAATGAAATATTGGAACAATACACAGAGCTGGAAGATTAATAAAGACTACGTGAGATGGCATTCAAATAATGCTTTAGGACTTGAAAAGGTGGTAATGGGTCCAAGAAAACTGCCAAGCTCAGTAAATAACCTCAAACAAGGGGAAATGTAGGTCATGCAATGAACAATGAATATTTTATTTTTTACTAAATGATATTGAATTCGCTAAAGGCAAATAATAAGGAAATCATGATAGGGTGGGCCACACCAGCATCACATGACTACAAAATTTGGATTCCAGTGGGTAAAATGGAACCATTAAAGTTTTTTTGTTTGCTTGATCTTGTTGTTGTCATATATATTTTTTTCTTTTTAAGGTATAGATGGTCTAAATCAGAGCTGTACTTTAGACAAACTGATCAATTCATGAATAAATTAAAAATTAATTTAAAATATGGATATGGATACTAGTCTTCAAAGTTAAAAATATCCAGGTTCAATTCCTGGCTCTATCATTTATGAACCTAGGGAGACCAAATGTTTATCTGTAGAGTAAAATTAACAAGAGTTTCTATCTCAAAAGACAAAAGATTTAAATAAAATAATGTTAAGTATCTTATCTCTGAGTGACTCAATAACAGCTAGAACATGCTACTATTCAACATAATGATAAAAATAAAATGAAGAGGATGGGAAGAAGAGGAAACACAAGAACAGGATAGCTGGGAGGAGGAGGAGAAGCAAGGAGCCTACTTAAACTGATAAGAACAGATACTAGGTTAACAGGTGGGGGAGAGAGGCGAGGGGTGTATGAAATAATGTGTCAATTGTGAAAGTTCCCTTAATACAAACTTTCCTTAACAAACAATGTGTTGTAGATACATTTTCTATCACATTTATCTCAATTTTTTGTTAAGTTATCTTACATTTTCTTTTTTTCTTTTCTTTTTTTTGGGGGGGGAGAGAGAGAATGTGCACACGTGTTTGGGGGGGCTGCAGGGGCAGAAGGAGAGGGAGAGGGAGAATTTTAAGCAGGCTCCATGCTCTCACAACCCTGAGATCATGACCTGAGATGAAATCAAGAGTTGGACGCTTAACTGACTGAGCGACCCAAGCAGGCACCCCAAGTGATCTTTTATTTTCAATCTCTAAAATCTACCAATCAGTATCCTCATATACATACAGCAATTCCATATATGTACACAAGTGTCTCCACCAATGTATATGCAAACATCTGTGTGTAACAAATCAAGAGTTTCTCATGTGTTGTAATGTGCTACATCAAGCATCATGCCTCCTCTAGCTCATTTCTCATTTTCCCAGCCTCCTTACGTGGCTCTACCTTAAGTGATATCCAATGCCCCATTTCTTCTTTAGGAACAGAGAAGAACCTGCACACTTCAGCCTCCCATTGGAGAGAAACACTTTCCTATCTGAAAAGGAAGAAGCAAAGAAGAAAGCTTGTTAAGAAGTCACCCATTCTTTCCCAAGAAAAGACAGGTAATCATGACCCAACTCTAATTTAGGATCATTTGCATGTGCAAATCCAGGGCTTAATAAAGACTCACTGAAACAGACACCCTTTAATCTTATTTGTATACTTCAGGCTATTGTTTTGCTATCCAGCCAGCCAGGGAGGTTATGTGCATATGTCTCCTAAAATAGACTACCATTACATTATTTATTTTAATGGACCAGACACCAAAATCATTTGAATATTTCAAGTTGATTTGCCTTAATTTTGTGTAAAAGGATTAATGTATTAGAATACAGACTCTCACTTCACAATAATTGACTTTCCTGGCAGATGATACCCACTGTGTAATCGAATGATAAAAAATTCGAGGAGATAAATGGAAAGGGTTCAGAGTGAGACTCTTTGGGCCCAGTTCACATCATTACCATCAGTTCAGATTGCCAGGTACAGCTAGATGACCACATTATAAAATACAGCTGCTCAGAATACCAATCCATATTTCTCAAGTCTCATAAAGACCTCATCAGGACACTTAGAGAAAGTCAGCAGATACCAGCCAGGATGTCAGCCTCATCCATGAACTGGGTACTGAAGAGGATCACACGGTCTGCTCTCCGCTCCTTCAGGAGGTTCCAAACCTGGTGCCTTGAAAAGGGATCCAATCCAGCAGTTGGTTCATCCAACAGGAAAACCTACCAAGGATGGATGTATATAAAGGGCGTTTCCAGGAAAAGTGCAGTTCTTTCAGAAAACATGCAGAAACCATATTACTTACATATTTAAAAGGATATTGTAGTTAGGACCTGGTTATTATATTTAATGTTCTACCACAACTATTTTATCACAGATGTCCTTTGCAAATAAAAGATTGGAACTACTACTAAAGTTTCATTTTTAAAAATTTGAATTCATCTCTAAATTTAGTCTGACTTACCTGAGGATCCCCTAAAATAGCAGTTGCAAAGCTGAGTT
The DNA here is from genome assembly GCF_004348235.1 of Phoca vitulina. Taxonomy (NCBI): domain Eukaryota; kingdom Metazoa; phylum Chordata; class Mammalia; order Carnivora; family Phocidae; genus Phoca; species Phoca vitulina. The sequence goes on from NW_022589744.1 coordinate 6,101,275, forward strand.
TTCTTTTCTGTCCACCACTTAAGTTTTGAGCCAAGACGTCTTGAATATTTTTCATCTCCAATGCCAGCAAAACTCTTTGTATCTAGCCAAATGACAACATTTATGTCACAAACCAAGATTTCTTTCCTTTTTCCCTTTTCCTCTTTCCTCTTTCTCTCCACTTCCTTTCCCCTTTCCCCCTTCCTCCTTTCCTTTCCTTTTCTTTCCTTTCCTTTCTTTTCCATTCCATTCCATTTGGAAATACAAGGCTGTAAAGTGAAATGGTTAAAAGCATGGATCCTGAGGCAGAATGCCTGGATTTGAAAACCACACTACTAAAGTGCTAGCTGCGTCATTTAGGCAATAACTTGCTTTTGAACTTCAGTTTCTACATGTGTAAAATGGGGATGATAATAGTTTCCATTTCAAGTTGTTGTGAGGAATAAGTCAATTGTTATATTTGAAATTAAGGATAATGCTTGACACATTGTAAATCATACATAAATGTTAGCTGTTATCTAAATTAGATTTTTTTTGGCCCAACATTTAGACATGATTTGCACAAATATAATTTAATGAAAACATAAAGAATTGCATGCAAGTAGAGTTAACAATCTCATTTTGACCAGTACATTCGTTCTAACTATTTAGTACCTCTTTGTCCAGTTCATGCGACTGAATTCCTTTTATTTTAGCAAAGAGCCTGAGATTTTCTTTCACAGTGAGGAAGTCAAACTGCACATTGGATTGTGGACAAATTCCAGTGAGCTTGATGATATTCTCTAGGTCAGTCATTTCTGAAAGTTTATTGTTATAAATGGTGACTGAACCTATAACAGAGGTTAAAAGTTAATAACAGGGTAATGCTTGAATTAAGATCTTTCTAGACAGACTCTTAACTATAGAGAACACGCTGATGTTTACCAGAGGGGAGGGGCCTGGGTGGATGGGGGAAATAGGTGATGGGGCTTAAGGATGGCGCTTGTTGTGATGAGCACCAGGTGTTGTATGAAGTGTTGAATCACTATATTGTACACCTGAAACTAATATTATACTGTATGTTAACTAACTGGAATTGAAATAAACACTTAAAAAGAAAAGATCTTTCTAGATGAAAAATCACTATATATTTATTACATTTTAGACACATGATTTTCTCTTCAAGGTTTTTACAATTCAGGCATTACAAGCTTCCATTATAGTTGTGTGGTATACTGGAAGGAAAAAAAAAAAAAGTCCCATCTGTATTTTTTCCCATCAAGATGTCATCTATTTATCCACCCCTCCCATTTAGGCTTGGTTATGTAACAAACAGAATCCTAGCAAATGGGATACAAGCAGAGGCTGTGAAGATGCCTCTGCACTGGGATGTGCCTTCTCTTGGTTTCTGGGATCGTGGACCCCTGGGTGAAGAATCCCAACTGGATTCTTGGACGATGAAAGTCCATGTAAGCAGAGAGGAGCAGCAGTCTTAACTGAAGCCCCATATATGTGAGTGAGGACACTCCAAAACATTCAGCACCAGCCAATTAAGTCCAGAGAGAAACACTGCCAGTCAACTCACAGAATCATGAGAAATAATAAAACATTTTTATATTAAGCCAATTAATTTGGGGAATGCTTGTTATGCAGCAAAAGCTAACAGGTACAAGTTCGAATGTCAACTAGTAACTAATGACCATGATGATGATTCTCATGAACAACTCAAATTTCATATATACCAATTAAATATCATATACCTCTATAGATGAATACTATAAGTTAACTTCCATTTTTCCATAGTTGTTTGTGTTTGTGACTGATAATCAGAAGGACTTTATATTAACAGCTGATTTATATGTTGACCTGACTTTGGGAAAAAAACCTCCTACCTTTGGTGGGAACAGATAGCCCGCTAAGAATGTTTAACAGTGTTGATTTTCCAGTTCCACTGTGACCAAGTATTGCAGTGATTTGGCCTTCATATATGTCAAATACCAGATCTAGGAAGAAAAAGAAAGGGAAAAAAGATGAGAGAAAGGAAGGAAGGGAAAGTAGCAGGGAGACAGGAAGGAAAACGAAATCACAAATAAAACTGTATTATGGAACTAATGGACTGCTTTTTTATATCCTTGAATGGCCTTGTTTTCTAAATATAAATACACTGGGTTGTTAAATAAAATGTCTGTTCTGTTTTGAAATTTTGAAATTATGTGGTTTCACAGCAGGTAACATATTTAATACTACCAGGTTCATTGACATTGCCTGGCATACGGTAGGTGGATGTTAATATTTATGGACTAAATAACAGATTAATAGTTCAGTAAATTATTATGTGGCTAAATATCCTTTGAGATAAATTGCTCTTTTTGCACAAAAGAAAAATATATAATATCTACAACAGCTCTGAAATGACAGAAGAAAAATTTGAATTTGTAGAAACCAACCCTCCAAGAAAATCCTTAGACTACCTCACTATTACACAATACGTCTTTCAAGTACATCTAGTTCTAAAATATAATCACTTTTTTCTAACTTTTATGCAGTCAAAGCGTGTGTTAGAAAGGAAATTTTATCATGTGGCTCAAATAATTCATTTCAAATCTGAAATACCACCAGTAATTGCTCACCAAGAGCAAAAAAGAAATTGAATTAAAATTACAAATCAGTATCAATATAATAACTAAATGTTCTTTTTTTCCCCCCTTACCTTTCAAAGCTTCTATTTTATCAGGCTTTCCTTTATATTCTTTTGTAACATTTCTGATTCTGAAAAAAAAGAAAAGATACTTCAAAGTATGACAATTTTCCTCAGTTTGTAATTCTAGCTTTGGTTGACAGGATTAAATAAATCTTATGCTCAGGGTACAGGAAGATCTGGGATTTCACTCTTATGAAGTCATGGTTGTGTGAGAGAATCAGCTAGAATACTGCTTCCCAGTCCTGGCTGCACATTAGCATCACCTGAGGAGTTTTATAAATTTACCTATGCTTATATCCCATCACCAGATCTTCTGATTCCAAAGATTAGGGTATGGCCCGGCATTAGTATTGAGGACCAGGATCATCTCTTAAACTGCAAAGCCAAGAAAGCTAGACCAACAGGTAACATGGCATCCAATACTGAAAGGCTCATTATGAACTACTGGCTCAGGTTGGAGGTATCTTTGGTTATCTTGAGTCCAGGTCTCCAGAAGTTGGGTAAGAGGTACAAGGGTGGAGTAAGGAAGAGATGCAAAGATGATAACAGTGACAGCATGGGTTTTGCAGTCTTACCTAACTGAACTCATGCTATCTATACTCTTTAGTAGCTGTTACCTTAACCAATGTACTTATTCCAGGTAAGTTTCAGCTTTTGCAACCTGAAACTTTTGAGTGTTTTAGGGTTGTGTTGAAGGATGAGTAAAATATTTCATCTTGCATGCACAGTGCTTTGTACATGATAAATATTCAATAAACATAAAATGGTATCAGTTAGATTAGTTGATTATGATAATAGAAAGGAATAGAATTAACATATGCCCAGTGCTGTTACAGATCTGGAATCCTAGGCACTTTATTAATTTTATTCTATCAGATAAATATGTAATCCATAACTAAACCAAATTTATGTTTCTTATATTGTCATCTACAATTCATCAAAGGATTCAGGTTCCATTCATATTGGATTGTTTGATTAGATTCTTAACTCTATTTTAATCCCATTTACTGTCACTCCATAGCACTTATAGTTGGGTGAGATGCTAAAGAGATAGAAGAAATACAAAAAGAAACACAGAAACACATTAAATAAAGCCATTACTTTGCTCCCTCCCAGCTGCTCTGCTGGAAGTTAAACCTAGCTTAGGTCACAGGACAAATATAAGGATAGAAGATAAATATGGAACAGGCTAAACTAAAAACTGACATGGGCTCTAGAAACTCTGTAGGCTGGGGTAACCTGAGACCACTCACAGAGGGCTGACAGGTGGCAATCACTGACGGACAAGGAAGATGCAAACAGTCAGGGATCTAGAGAACTTTCTTCCTATTTTCTTATCTGGAAAGAAAAGTTGCTGGCCCCAAATGAAACACACATCTGGAAACGAAGATGTGCATGACACTCTAAGGCACATCTTCCTCAATTCCCTGTGTGTCTGTCTCCAGATCCTTTCTCCCTTCCTCTCCCCTACTCTTTCATTCCCTTTGAAAAGGCAATCAAGAGAAGAGGGAAGAGAAGCTTAAAAAACTGCGAGAAAAAAATAGGGAGTATGATAAAGGAGGTGGGGCAAGGTGTGAATAAATGAGACCAGGCAAAGAAATGAGAGAAGCCAAGGACAGAGAAGAGAAACCGCAGAGAAAAGATTGAGAATCCAGGCAAGGTTTTCTTTGGATTATCTTTGTTGGTGAAATCTAAGTTTGTATTTAATGTAAATGTCAACAATATGATCTAAAACAGGTTAAAGGAATTTTTCTCTAAACTTGAGGTGGGAAATGATGAAGGTAGCGTGGAGGGGGTTATAGGTGGGAGCTGTCCGTAGGCCACAAAAGAGAACTGAGATTCTCAGTCTTTGGCCTGCTCTCCATCTGCATCATTGTTACCTGATGGCTTCTTTCCCATGGAATTCTGGAGGCATTGGTTCAAAGGAGTCATTAGATGAAGGATTGGAATCTATTTCATCTTCAAGGACCACATGATCAGCTTTCTGTTGCCGTGACCAAAAGGAGGACTTTAGGAAAAACAAGAGGGGATATCCATGTCCATATTCATCTATATGACCAGGAGAAAAATACTGGGTCAATCACCAGTTTAAGGGAAAGAGTCATCCTAATAAAGCAGCACAATGTCACCTCTTTGCCCAGACATCTGAACACGTCATCAACACAAAATGCACACATTTTCCTTGATAGGTGTAATCACATAAGGAAAAAAAATCACTAAGATGTCTCTATTATAATCATTGTTCCTACAGGAGGAAAGGAAACTGGAATTTTAAAAAATCCAGGAGGGGGGGCGCCTGGGTGGCTCAGTCGTTAAGCGTCTGCCTTCAGCTCAGGTCATGATCCCAGGGTCCTGGGATCGAGTCCCGCATTGGGCTCCCTGCTCAGCCAGGAGCCTGCTTCTCCCTCTCTCACTCCCCCTGCTTGTGTTTCCTCTCTCGCTGTGTCTCTCTGTGTCAAATAAAAAAAAAAAAAAAAAAAAAAAAAAAAAAAAATCAAGGAGGGACTTAAATAAATGTTAAGACTTTCCCTGACCCCAAGAAAGCCAGCTATTAGAATACAAATGCAAGATGTGCCAGGCATGCCGAATGCTATCTAGGAGCCCAGGTGTCATGCCACCCACAAAGGAAGAAGAAATTGAGAATTTGTATCCAATGTTATTATTGGATACAAATATTCCAAGAGAAAACAGAACAGGATTTAAGGAAAAAGGTGGACATACTGTAACAAAGGGAGAGAAAGAGGCAAAATAATTTATTGAAATTTAACAGAGTGCAATTTTTTAAAAAGCTCTTTTGTATTTATGTTTTATTCCATCCCCAAATAATAATTTTCCTCTGAAGCAAACTTACTCTTCATGACCCTCTTTCTGGAAATTAACCCACTGTGTATGTGCATTTAATTATCATTTCTATTTCCCTACATGTTGAGAGACATTATGAAATGAAAAAAACATTATATTTCACTAATATTCTGTAATGACCTCCAGGGTACTAACCATGGGTTTTCAAATTTATGTGTACTTTTCACGTGTTTATTTCATTCCTTCGTGCAATATTGACCGAATACTTTCTAAACACCTGTTACTTGGTACGTTATTAGTTAGTACTTATCTCTTTCCCTTCATGAGGAAATCTATTGAATGAAAGCATATAGCTCGACTGGGTCCATTTTACCACCAGATTCCCCATGACATGATTCTGTCATTTTAGCCAGTTAATTTTCCTTTCTCTCATTGATACTGCTTATCTTTCAAAGAATTTTGAACAAAGTCACCTTGTTTGAATTCAGGCTTACATTCAGCCTTAGTGAATGGATGATAAAAATAATTCCAAGTGTATAATAAATGTTTTAGCCAAAATTGTAGATTCTGGCCTCTATTATTCTGGTCTCTTCTGAAAGGGAGAGACAGTTACTGTTCTTAAGGGATTATCTGAAAACAACAACATGATCAGTTCACTGCTTCCAGATGTTTCTCTGCACCTTTGCCCTCACTCTTTCTCCTTTGTCCCTTTGACCAAGTGTTGAATCATTGACTTTAAAAAAATATATACTCAATGTATTTATTTCATTAGAAACTTCCATAATCTTTACAGCTTGATTGAAGTATGACTGGCAAATAAAACCTGTATACATGGAAGGTATATAATGTGATGTTTTGATTCAGGCATACATTGTGAAGTATTACCATCATCAAGCAAATTAACATATCATCACCTCACATGGTTATCATTTTTCTGTGTGTGTGTGTGTGTGTGTGTGTGTGTGTGTGTGGTGAAAACACCTGAGATCTACTACAAAAGTAAAAATGTATGACCTATTGACTTCCCTATTGTAGAACTCCAGGGAGATTTTTAAAAATATAGATGCCCAGTCCCACCACTGATGAAATGAATCATAATCTCTTAGGGTTGAATTGTGCTTGGTATTTTTTTTTTTAAAGTTCCCAAGGTGGTTCTGAAATACAGCCAGGGCTAAGAACCACTGAGCAAAATAATTACGCAAAAGCAACTGTAAATTTCCATGATTAAATACCAAGCCAGACCCATTTAGGAAATAGCTTTCTAAGCATCTTTTTAAAAAGAAACAAACTACATTTAGAGCACAGTGAAGTTCGAAGATCAGTGATCCTATAAACAAAATTCAAGCTGTAGTTCTGACCAGTCAAGTAGCAAGAAATAAAGAACTAATGTGGCCATTGGCAATGACCTTGTTCATTGCCTTCCTTTGGATGCAAAAAGTAGTTTTTAAAATATAAATAACACATGTGTTAGGAGATTCGTCTTTAGGAAATAATATTTGATTTTAATCACATCAGTACTCACTTGGCAAAATTTTCTCAAAATAAATCGTCAGTGCCACATAGAAGAAAAGATCAAAAGCCAACATGAAATTTGTTGCTATTATCAGATTTGAGTAGTCCGATGGATTAGGAAATGCATTGGAATTCAAATCATAGTCTGAGCGCAAAAGCTGAAAATTAAAAAGTAGTTAAAGAAAGGACGTTAGTTTTGTGATAAATTTTAAACAATTAGGTTTAGCGTAAACGTGTAAGAGCTACTTTTTGCCTCCCACTAACACAAAGTTGAATGAAACTGCCTTCTTTACAATTCTCAAATCTTTTGGAAGGCATAGGTGTGTGACCAACTATAATGAAATTTAGTAACTGCTGTGATTAAAGTATGTTCCAAGTGAAACTGGAGCATTAGGAGTGTTACAGGATTTTTGTTCCCTTGGTGCCTGTTGTTCTTGGTCACGCCACTTCGAAGAATGAAGAGGTAGACCAGACAAAGAGTGGTGGGCAGCAAAGCAAAGTTTATTGAGCGATAGTATAAAGCTCCAGGAGAGGGAGGGGACCTGAGAGGGTTGCCCTTTTGGTATTCAAATCTAGGGGTTTTTCTAAGCTCTTTTGCAGATGTATCTTGAGCATCCTGAGTGTGGGCCCCTTGTGGATTGGCTGCTAAGGGGTGCCAGTCAGGGCTTTGATCATGCACCTGTCTACCTGTTGGGTTATTGTTCACATGTTGATGGTCTTTTGGGCTGACATTTGGACATGAACTGCCTCAACTTGTGATAGTGACCCATGTTTTATGGTTAATTGTTTTGTTTCAGGATGTTTTGCAAAAGTCACTTCTGCAGAGGCTACTAGACAGGATGCCATTGTGGTCTTGTCTAATCTGTAAAACAGGATGCTAGTGTGGTTTCATCTTAGCTGTCCTGGCTCTCTGTTTTCTTGTTGGGGACCCTGGCCCTGACTACCTAAGTGTCCAATTAAGTCCTAAAAGGAGGAGGCAGGGAAATATGGGAAAAGATGACATTTGAGCTCAACCTTAGATAAATTTTTACCAAATAGGATACAGGACAAAAGTGTGGTCCTCCTTGAAATGGCTACATGAGAGAGAATTCATGCTCTTGGAAAAACAAAACAAAACAAAACTGGTGTGTTTAAGGAGAACCTGTGGGAAAAGTGGGCTTGTCTATAATGTTCAAGTTAATGGGTCTTTTATAATTAATAATCCTTTCATTAAGAACTAAATAACGGATATGTATGCAATGATCGACATTACCATTTAATTGGAGGTACAGCAAAGTGAGTTCAATTTGAGAATCAGATAAAGAGAAATGACATTTGATGAGCAGAAATGAAATTTGCTGGTCAATTAATGTGTTTTTAATTTGTGATTTTCTTTTCTTTTATATGGTGGTTTATAGATTCATGTGTGTTGTTCAGTTACGAAGTCAAAATTCGAGCTGGAATAATTAGAATTAGATTTGCAATATCAAATCCATATTTAATTAAGAGCCAAAGGGGCACTGGGTGGTTCAGTCAGTTAAGTGTCTGCCTTCGGCTCAGGTCATGATCCCAGGGTCCTGGGATCGAGCCTCATGTAGGGCTCCCTGCTCCACATGAAACCTGCTTCTCCCTCTCCCACCCCCCCTGCTTGTGTTCCCTCTTTCGCTATGTCTCTCTCTGTCAAATAAATAAATAAAATCTTAAAAAAATAATAATAATAGTCAAGAAAATGCTTTAGATCATCTATGAAGAATGATACGCTGACCTTCCTTTTTTTCACTCACCAAATGGCTTATTTTGCTGAGCTCAGTATGCCTAAAGCTTTTAAAAGTTCATTTTTGCGGGGTGTCTGGGTGGCTCAGTCAGTTAAGTGACCAACTTTTGGTTTCAGTGCAGGTCATGATCTCAGGGTCCTGGGATCGAGCCCTGTGTTGGACTCTGCACTTAGCACAGAGTCTGCTTGGGATTCTCTCTCCCTCTGTCCCTCTCCCCTATTGTCTCTCTCTCAATCTCTCTCTCAAATACATGAATAAATCTTTTTTAAAAAGTTCATCTTTGCAATGTCACAGTAATTGGCACTGAGGCTTTAAATCTGACAACGCTAATCATAGAAATGACTATAGACAACTGAATTCCAGACAGAAAAGATGTTTCTGAAATTCCATCAATCAACAATTGGATTGTTTCTCACCTGGGCCATTCCAAGCATGAAGGCGAAGGGGCTAAGAAAGCTTAAAATCCACTCCAAGGATGTAGGAAGTTGCCCGTACAATGCTGTAAATCCCAAACTTCCCCAAAAGACGGTGAGAAGGAACATGACCAGACCAGTGAGGAAAGATTTCTTTACCAAGACACTCATTAGAAAAGCCAAAGCTATCTAAAATGAGAGAAGATCCAGTTGGTTTATATTTCTCTAAGGATTATTCTTAGCATAACACAATAAGGGATTGAATATACAAAATTAGAGTTACATTTTTTTTTGGTCTATAATACAAAACTGTGCTCTACAAATTGCACTATAAGTTGGCATTACAAAACACTGCAAATCTTTTAAAAAAACACTACAAATCAAATACATAGATATACATAGATGTTCTCAGGCAAAGAGTAGACAGTGAAGAAAAGGGATATGGAGAATAATTACCTATTTAGAAACCAACACTTGATCCTTAGGGTAGATTGGTAAATTGGATAGAAAGCAATTTAATTCACCAACTCACCAAAGACAATCCATAGAGGAAAAAGAGGGTGAAGATCGCCATGAAGCCAGTCAGAATGACAAACTGGACAGATTTTATAATAAGTGCCAAGAAAAGTGCCATAATGAAGATGAAAACACCATAGAGCAGACCCCAGGAGAGCCTAGGATGGAAATAAGATGTTATTTTAGAATTTCATGTTCCATTGAAAGGAGGATCTAGAATGGATTCTAATATTATTCATTGATCCATTCATTCTTTCAGTAGATACTTATTGAGTTTCAGGATATATAAATACAAGATAAATGTTTTGGGAAGAATTCTATAGGAATTAGGGATATTTTTTGTCCTAAAATTAATTCCAGAAATACACACACACCTACATGTACACACACACATCACTGTGGGGAAAAGGAGAAAATAGTCTTCCAGTCTGATTGATTTTGGTTGAAACATTTTTTTCGGCTGCCTTCATACTCTGTGACCTTGAGCAAACTCTGTAATCCCTCATCATTTTCTTTCTTTTTTTTTTTTTATTGCTCTGTACACTAGGAATAATACCACAGTTTTAGTTCAATGAAGTTATGTCTATGTGGGACACTGTCTTAGTACACGGTAACCCCTCAGTGAATCTCAAATCCTTTTCTCCTCTCAGGCCTCTCTAGGGGTGAGGAGCTTCATGGATTTCCTCAAAGATATAGGATAGTTCACCTTCCTTTCTTCAATTCTTTTATCACGTTGATCACTATTCTTTGAAGGGTATAATGAAATAATGAAAAACAAAAACAGCAGCAAAACCAACAAAATAATAGTCCACACATATAGCAATTACTCTGTGCCAGAAAGTGTTTTATGAACTTAGCAAATAGAAAATCATTTTATTTTCACAAAGGCTCTATGCAGGAGCATCATTATTTTCTTAATTTCTAGACAAAGAACCTACTGAACAAAGATGTTAAGTAATATGGTTTCAAGTCCAGGCATTTTGGCTCTAGAGTCGTTAGATTTCACTGCTCCGTCATACTTCCCTCCAATATTAATTCAATAAGCAGTTCAATATTGACTTATAGCATTTTCTTCCAGATTCCAAATTCGTTGCCATTTGCATATTCCACCTGGCTTCCTAGCCTCTGTGTTACTTTACTTTCTCTTCACTACGAACATCACCTCCATGCTTTTTTCAGTCATTCTCAAGTTCTCTCTCACACAGGGCCTTGTCCATCCAAACTACCCAGCCCTTATTCACAATCCTGTTCTGCCAGCTTCTTCCTTCAAATATATCCATCATACCAGATCTTTAGTCTCAAAAGAGCTCCTGATCTTTGACCTCTTCTTTTCCCCCTTTCAGTCCATGCTGGCTTGAATTCCACTTCCATCCAGCTTTGACACCCAAATCTGCCATTTCTACTGCACTCTTACCAGTAGACTCAATGGCCATCCCTCATTATCCCTACCTCACAACCACCACACAAACCCAAACCTGCTATTCTTTCTTCAGTCTGAGAAGCACAGTAACCCGCAGCCTTAACTTGGCAAGTATTACATCAATGACAATTTATCCCATTCATAGGGAAGAGTTAGAAAATCATTAGGTTTGACCTCAATGAGATACCACCTCACACCAGTCAGAATGGCTAAAATTAACAAGTCAGGAAATGACAGATGTTGGCGGGGATGCGGAGAAAGGGGAACCCTCCTACACTGTTGGTGGGAATGCAAGCTGGTGCAGCCACTCTGGAAAACAGTATGGAGGTTCCTCAAAAAGTTGAAAATAGAGCTACCATCTGATCCAGCAATTGCACTACTAGGTATTTACCCCAAAGATACAAAAGTAGGGATCCGAAAGGGTACGTGCACCCCGATGTTTATAGCAGCAATGTCCACAATAGCCAAACTGTGGAAAGAGCCAAGATGTCCATCGACAGATGAATGGATAAAGAAGATGTGGTATATATATACAATGGAATATTATGCAGCCATCAAAAGGAATGAGATCTTGCCATTTGCAACGACGTGGATGGAACTGGAGGGTATTATGCTGAGCGAAATAAGTCAAACAGAGAAAGACATGTATCATATGACCTCACTGATATGAGGAATTCTTAATCTCAGGAAACAAACTGAGGGTTGCTGGAGTGGGGGGTGGAGTGGGAGGGATGGGGTGGCTGGGTGATAGACACTGGGGAGGGTATGTTCTCTGGTAAGCGCTGTGAATTGTGCAAGGCTGTTGAATGTCAGATCTGTACCTCTGAAACAAATAATGCAATATATGTTGAGAAAAAAAAAAAGAAGAAGGTAGCAGGAGGGGAAGAATGAAGGGGGGGAAATCGGAGGGGTAGACGAACCATGAGAGACGATGGACTCTGAAAAACAAACTGACAGTTCTAGAGGGGAGGGGGGTGGGAGGATGGGTTAGCCTGGTGATGGGTATTGAGGAGGGCATGTTCTGCATGGAGCACTGGGTGTTATGCACAAACAATGAATCATGGAACACTACATCTAAAACTAATGATGTAATGTATGGGGATTAACATAACAATAAAAAAATTAAAAAAAAAAAAGAAAATCATTAGATTTGAATACTGATGCTTTGAAGAGGCCCACTCTTCCTGAATCCCTACATTTATTTGTGCTACACTTTACTCACCAGAATGCTGAATCCCGAAGACCCATCATCCTCATCAAGCCCTTCATCTTTTTCCTCTCTCTTGTAACGTTAAGAGATGCATAATAAGTGAATGAGGAAAAGGAAATAACGCAGAAGAAAATGAAGAAATCAGTTGCAATCCCCCCTTGACTGACAAAGGGATGTATCTTCATATTTTTTCCAGTAACGGACATCAATTCCTCCATCACTGAATGATTTGTTGCAGTCTGAAGAAATATATTAATAAACAAAATTTGTATATTCATGGATGGCATGCTCTGTTTTCTTTCAGTCAACTGTTTTCCTCTGAATGTGTAAGTGGTCAATCTGGATCTGATCCTAGCCTAAATTTTCACTTCCATGTTCCACCATTGGCCCACTTGGGGCCCTGACTCCCAGCATTCTGAGCTTCTCACAGTTCTCAAAATTTACGATGTGTTTTATCACCTCCCTGCCTAACACTGCCTTATAATGTGCTTGAAATCCATTTATGACTTTATATACTTGGCAAATCTTACCTCAAGCTTCCGTTTTAAATGTTACTTCAATTAGGAATTCTTCCATGGCATTCTAGTCTGAGAAATTAGGCTTGTTTACTTACAGACACTTTATACCTCCCTATACCTTACTTCTCCCTTTCTAATAATGTTCTTTCTTTCTTTATTTATTTAAATTCTAGTTGGTTAACATATACCGTAATACTGACTTCAGGAGTAGAATTTAGTGATTCATCACTTACATACAACACCCAGTGCTCTTCACAAGTGCCCTCCTTAATACCCATCACCCATTTAGCCCCTCCCCCACCCACCTCCCCTCCAGCAAACCTTAGTTTGTTCTCTATAGTGAAGAGTTTCTTGTGGTTTGCCTTCCTCTTTCTTTTTTTTTTTCTTCCCTTATGTTCATCTGTTTTGTTTCTTAAATTCCACATATGAGTGAAATCATATGATATTTGTCTTTCTCTGACTAACTTATTTTGCTTGGCATAATACACTCTAGCTCCAGCCACATCATTAAAATGACAAGATTTCATTCTTTTTGATAGCTGAGTAATATTCCATTATATATATATGTATGTGTATGTGTATATATATATATATATAATGTGATAATATGTGATATATGTATAATATATATAAAGACAAATATAAATAAATACATATCTATATATATGTATCACAACTTCCTTATCCATTCATCAGCTGATGGACATTTGGGTGCTAATAATGTTCCTATTATATGCCTGGCTTCTTGACAAGTTTGAATTCTTGGGAGAGAAAGTTTCTGTTTATGTTTGTAGCCCCCATGGCATACAGAAACTTTATAAATAAACTTTGTATTAAAGAAACCAGTGATTAAGTGAAAGAACAAGGCTACCCATTTATGTATTATTTCATGAACCTTTTGAGGCCTCTAATATCATTAGTCTGCATGCAACATTAGTTAGCATGGAACATTTGAACTCACTTCTATAATAGCAGCATTGATAACAGCTTGAAGAGCGACGAAACCTCTCTCCCAGTACTGTGAAACTTGGCAGTTAACATCGCCACTCATTTTAAAACAATGAGCTTTAAGAAAAAAAAGAAAGCCATAAATATCATTATGGATTATTTCAGTCCTGATTATAGGAAACAGTGGACTTTACAATGGCTGCACATTCCAAATGTTGTTATTTTGACTCAAGGCCTATGAAAACATAAACTGGAGTAATGATTCTCAAAGCAGGGCAGACAGAGCACTTATAGGGGATGTTCTGCATTAAATTAGCATTTAAAGCATATACTATGCTTTCTTACACTATCTTCCCTGCTTCTTCACCCATCAAGAATTTTGTGGAGCTTTTCTCTTCTATGATTTTGTATTGTCAAAACAATCTTTTTATGTTTTTCAAAGGTTAGTAGGTCTTTTATGGATTGAGAACCATATGGATTGAGAACTAGAGCTTTGCCTAACATTACATGCAACACAGGCAATAATGAGCAACTGGGAGTTCAGAGGAAATAACTTACTATGTTCAAATCGTGTCAACCAGAACATCTTCTGAAGAAAAAACATCTTACCAAAAAAAAAAAAAAAAAGCCTACCAGTCCATTGAGTATTAAACTGCATTAAAGAGATGGTGATATTTAATATGAAAAATTAAAATTGAGTATTAGAGGGCGCCTGGGTGGCTCAGTCGTTAAGCGTCTGCCTTTGGCTCAGGTCATGATCCCAGGATCCTGGGATCGAGCCCCGCATCGGGCTCCCTGCTCTGCGGGAAGCCTGCTTCACCCTCTCCCACTCCCCCTGCTTGTGTTCCCTCTCTCGCTGTGTCTCTCTCTGTCAAATAAATAAATAAAATCTTTAAAAAAATAAAAAAATAAAAAATAAAATAAAATAAAATTGAGTATTAGAATTAAATGCATGTTTCATGTTTCATTAACATTTTAAATATTTAAAAGTCATTTGGAAACAGTTCAAGCCTACAAATGATGATATAATGAACACATATGTAAAAAAATGAATAAATCATTACAAATACAACTGGAATTCCCTGTATATTGTCTATGATCTTATTGCTTTTCCTAGCAGCAAGCTCCTAACTGCTAACTGCTTTCCTGAACTTTGTGTTTATATATGCCATTAAGCTTCTGTAATGTATCCCCAAACTACACACGTAATTTAAAATTGTTGAACTTTCTATCTTCTACCTCATTACAGTCATCATTCTGCATTTTGCTTCATTTGTTCTATGTTATGATTTTGAAATTTATATAGATGGCCCCATTTTTTCTTCTTATGATTGTGTAGAACCACGTTGCAGGAATGCAACTCAGTGTATTTATCCATTCTCTCATAGATGACAATTTGGTTAATTTCTTTTTTCTTTTTGCTATTACAAAAAAAAAAAAAAGCCACTGCTATGAAAATACTTATATATGTCTTCTCATGAATATGTGTGTATCATCAGGATAGTCTATGATATGCCTAGTAACAACCTTCAACATCTTAATGTCTTTTCACAGCAACAGTTTACTTCTCACTCAGACTATAGATTCAGCACAGGTCTTTGGAAGGGGGGGAGCGAGGTCCTCTGTTTCACACCAGGGGTCCCAAGGTGACAGTTTCCATCTAGCTTGCAGAAGAAGGTGAGGAAAGGGTAGAGAGAACTCACATCTGTTTTTCAATGCCTTGAATCTAGGTATCTAATTATAGCTACAAAACAATTATTCTATGCCCTCAGAAGGAGAGGAGAATAGGCTGCAAATCTTTAACACAGGCATGAGACTTTCACTAATAAAGTTTCTATGATGCTAAATTTCTATTTAAATTCTATTTAAATTTCAATTTAAAAATAAAATTTCTCAATATTAAATGTTTAAAATATTTTTATAATATTGGGTTTTCTTTGCTACATATCCTCGTCAATACTTTGTATCGTTCTGTTTACTGTTTTTGGCCAATCTTGTTAAATATAAAATGATACCACATGTGGTTTCTAAATGCATTTCCCTGATTACTAATGCAGGTCCAAGTGTTTATTCTTGATCTGTGTTTCTCCTTCTATGAAGTTCCTATTTATATCTTTCACTTCTTTCCTATTTCTATGCTTTTTTTCTTATTTATTCAGAGAAAATCTTTATATATTCTGGTATTAACTTTTTGTTAGTTTCATTTGCATAAATATTTCATCACAAGTTTTGCCCTTACTTTTCACTCTCTGATGTCTTTTGATAAAGATAATTCCTTAATTTTGATCTAGCTGAATTAAGCAAACTTTTCTTTTATAGTTTATGTATTTTTTGTTTTGTTTAAGAATTCTGTTCTATCCGACAGTTATAAAGATATTCTCCTATATTGACTTCTAGAAAGTTTACAGGATTTTTTTTTTCACTGAGTTCTGTACCTGGAATTGATTGTTTAGTATGAGATAATTTCATTTTGTTCTTTATGGAGAGATGATTTTCCCAGTACCAATCACAGTGTCTTCTCAGTCATATGTTAGTTTTCATGTTTATGTGAGAGCTTTCCAGGTTTCTTTCTTCTGTTTCATTGGTCTATCTGTCTTTTACTATGGTAATAGCATACTCTCTTAATTACTTATTTAATTCTTTTTAAAAACCATCTTGGCCTTTTTTCTTGTCTATGCATTCACTGAGTATATAGTCTCTCCAGTTTCCAAATTAATACAGAAATGTCCATCTCATATAAACCCAAGATCTTCTCACCTGTCCTCATGTAGCTAAAACCCAAACCTCTTGGTTGGTGAGATTGGCAAAATCATAGAGCATTAACAATAATCAATCACTCTGGATTTGGTGCCCTCTTCATTTTGGGCCCTCAAAAATAAGCTTACTCAGACATTTGAAGAGAAGCTTCTATTTTATCCATAAACAATTTTACTTTCCTTTAGCAATATATATTATAACCACATATTGCATTTAATATATATGTATATGTGCACATGCATATATGGAAATATATAATATATATATAAAACCATATATAACAACTATCTAATACAGTATGTTAATAAACCCAAAAACCAATGTACATTTTTAAAATGTGTTGATTATCCTGTTGACATCACATTGCAGATAGGGATTTTTAAATTTGCTGTATTAACATCCATTCCTATATATAACTTATGACATAATTGAAGTGGACAGCACTGGAATTACATAGCTGGAAAAGTTACCTTCATGGTCCCTGTGTTCCTTCTTTGTCGGGATTCTGTATCCCAGCAAGAATTTCAAATGATATGAGAATGTATTAGTAAAGATGACTTGTATTACTTCCTCAGGATAATCTGGCATTAATTCTTTAATATTTTCTTCATTGGACAGCCCCAAAACTTTTATACCTGCCATTACAAGAAGGGAATATATTTGTTAGTAAATTACTAGGAGATCAACTTCAGGATGTCATGATAAATTACTTTTACTAGAGTTCTTCATGGAAATAAAATCAAATATCAACTTTGAATAGGTCAGGCAGAGTAAAGTTTGGGAAGAGACATTGCTCTTCAGAAGAACTACATGAAAATTAGTTATTTTATTTTCATTTGTAGTTCTTGAACCAATTTCAATCACATATAATATTATTCCATACAAATTAAACTATTCACAGGAGAATTAGCATTGCAATAAATCTACAATTGTAGTAAAAAAAATGGTCACGAATGGTAGGTCATTGTGTTTAAATCACAATTAGGCTCTGGTTTATAGCAGATGGAAATAATTATAAAAATTCACTTTCCTTTAATAATCCTGACAGTATGGTAAATATACTTAAAAAAGGAAGAATGAAAAATTTTAAAAATACGTCGATTGACATCACTAAAATAATCCCTCTTTTCAGCAGATATTGTGTTCAATGCCATACAGAGGTCTCACTAAGACTGAAAGAATGAGAAGGAATGCAAAGAAAGTCCTGGATTGGGGTGGGAGTGTTGAAGATGCAAGTGGAGGAAAAAGGCAGCACGTATTTTGATAGAACTATTCTTTTTCTGGAATCTATTCCTTAAATCCATGTAATCTTGAGCAAGTCATGTAAGCTTTATCACTCAATTTCCATTATTTGTAAAATAAACAATAATATCTATTATTAGTACATAATATTACTACAGAGTACAGAAAAATATAATACAGAATAATATTATCACAGAATAATATTCTATTACTACAGAATAAAGGCTCTATAAAATCTAGTGCATGAGAGCATTTAATGAATATTAAGACTAGTTCTCTTGCCTCTGCACTAGGCTGTTTCTCTTCTGATTTCAGAAAATTATTCTAAAGGAAAGTGACTTTGACAGTCATAATGCTCTCCTTATTTTTCACTGGTAAGTATCTTAACACTGAAGGGTGGAAACTTGAAACTCAGAATACTCATCAATAGAATCTTCAAATATAGTAAGACAATTTTTGGTAGTAAAAAGCTGGAGATAGAACTCCCATAATCAAATTCAAGAAAAGACTCATTGTTTTTGTCTCTAATAATAAGCAAATACTAGAGTGACAGTCTCATTCTAGTAATAAGGCTTCCACAGCCAAATGTCAACAATTCCCTAAACACTCCTGCTTTTCAAAGTCTCCAAACACTATATTCCATGCTTCCCCAAACCCTATGCAAGATCAAGATTTCTTTGCTGAGAGACTGTGCACTCAATTTCACATAATCTATAAATTTTGACAACACAGTTTATCAACTGAAATGCAAATTAAATGCATGTCTCTGCAGTCAAATGAACCAAAAATTGACATCAGAAATTCCTCTTGGTTGCTAGAAAACTCACCTTTCATGAAGGAGGCTAAGGCTACTTTACTCATTATCTGTTGGGTTGTATTGGTGACAGGTGTGTATATAATAGACAATGTAGAATCTTTAAATGAGTCTACCGGTCCCAGGTCCACAGCAGGCAGTGAAGAAAAATCATTAACTTTATGATTAGTAGGATATAGATACAAACAAAGTAGGAGGAGCAATGGGGTCAACCATTCCTACACAATCCAAGAGAAAGAATAAAGAAAATTATGATTTTGAATTAGTTATCCACAATCATTTGGTCATACAGTTTGTCTTGTGCATTTTTCTGCTTTCAATATACGCCACATTATGAACTGTTTAAAATATGTACAGTACAAAATTCAGCAGTCTGAGTAATTCCAATGAGCTCTTAATAGGTATTCAAGTGTATTGATCCACAGCACCAGTCTAAAGCATGCACTGATCATGAAAATATGAGAGGCAAGCTATTATAAATTATTACCAGCTGGTATGACCTACTCATGCTGTATCTGGTTCTACTGAGAGCCTAGTGTTACATGAGACAGTTCCAAGGCACTGCTTACTGAGTAATAATATACTGGCTACATGCCAAGATCCTGGTATTGGAAACTCAGCACAATTCAGGCAACCGGAGAAAGACTGTTTTGTTAGTTATCATTGTTGGTCACCTGCAAACTTCCAATAAGACATCACTTTATTTCCTAAATGGATGATGATAGAAAAAATTCACAATTAGACAGTAAAATTCTAATTTAGTTAAAAATGCTACTAATTTATATCTATCTGATTTTCAGAAGATATTGAAGTTCAACCAGGATTTTTGTTATATGGTAAAATGATAGGAGCTAATGCTAATTTTCTTCTTGGTACTAATAACATTTCCAAGTTTTCTACTCTTTTGAAGAGAATGATTTATTTTTAAAAAGAGAAAGAGATTCAAAAGAGAATATACCAGTTACCTACTTCCGTGGGTTAATTAACCATGCCTTCAAAATCTCAGTGTCTAAACCTGACTATCCATGAGTAGGAGCCCTAGCAAACATGTGACCACTGACTTTTAAAACATTTATTGGATTTTCTATTGCTGGCCAGTGTCAGTGACTTTAGACCTCAACTTGGGATCTGTGTCAACTGAAAGGTCTGCAGACAGATTGCAGTTTGAGGAACAACTCCTTCTCTTGTAGAGAGGATTTCTGGTTTGGTTTGGTTTTTGGAAGGGGAGATAAAGTATGGTTACTTCCCAGGAAATATACATTTCCATATTGTAAATAAGAAGTGACAGAGATACTGAATCATACCATCAAGGACTCTCTTTTCATTCTCCATTTCTTCAGAAGGTTCTTGCATAATAATGCCCATGTCTGTTGACACACACTTATTTCTCTCTTAATCATTTTGCCCTGTTTAAGAAGAAAGAAAAAGAGAAGATAACGTAAATGTGACGATCTTCATGAGAAGACATACCCTGCAAACAGAAAAAGAGCAGCCTGATAATTGCAGTGCTACAAATGAGTGCTTGGACTCTGTGAGTTCCAAAGTTAGCGTGTTATGACTCCCCTGGCTTTCTTTTCTTTCCACTTCCAAACTCTTTACTGCCTTATTTTTTTGGTCATGCATTGTATCAGTGACCAACGTATTGCCTCAGCTCTATGAAAATGGATCTCGGCCTTTTAAATTGTTTTCTTTGCCAGCCGGCATGATGTAAAGCTTTGTCAGCAGAGAGGATCGAAGAGACATTGCAGGAAGAAGAGGCCCTCCTTTCTGGTGTCAGAGTGGTTCATTTTCCCCATTCCTAGAGACTGTATTTTTTTTTCCCCACTGCTCAGACTAAATGATTTTCTCCAATGCAAAGTGCCTGGATGGTGAAGGTTTCACTGTGTGTTTTCAATAGCTCTTGACTCAAGAGCAGTAATGTATCTGGGAGCCCCAGACAGCTAGGGCCTTTCCCCCAGAGCTTTGTTTCCTTTGGATCCCCTATTGCAAAGTCAGTGCACTCCTTGTGCCCATGGCTTGACTTTCAGTGGGCTGCGACAACACCTATCTAAACACACCTTAGTTGACGCAACATGACCCTTGCATGGAGTAAAAAGCAATGGCCATCTACCACCATGGGTGGGGTGGGAAACCTCCCTGCCCCCATTCCTAAGCAAAGGTGAGTTGTTGCTGAGGTTTGCTTGGCAACCCAGCATTGACACAAAGCAGAGACAAGCTATTACCCAAAGAGGGGTGAAGCAGCTCTCACATATCCAAGACCTCCCAACAGATACAAGAACAGATTGTACAACAGGCCACAAAACAAGTCTTAGCAAATTGAGATTATACTGAGTATCTTTTCTGACCATGGGGATAGGAAACTAGAAATCAGAAACAAAAGAAAAGCTGGAAGGATATTGAATCCATGATCAAAGACCTCCCAACAGAGAAAAGCCCAGGGCCAGGATCAGATGGCTTCTCTGGTGAATTCTACCAAACATTTAAAAAAGAATGAAGGGCACCTGGGTGGTTCAGTTGGTTAAGTGTAGGCCTTCAGCTCAGGTCATGATCCCAAAGTCCTGGGATTAAGTCTCGAGTTGGGCTGCCTGCTCGGTGGGGAGTCTGCTTCTCCCTCTCCCCCTCTCCCCTGCTTGTGCTCTCTCACTCTCAAATAAAATAAAATCTTTTTTAAAAATTAAAAAATAAAAAAGAATGAATGCCAGTCCTTCTCAAAGTTTTCCAAAAAATTGAAGGGGAGGGAATACTTTCAAACTCACTCTGTGAGGCCAGCATTACCCCGAGGCCAATGACAGATGACACTAAAAGAAGAGAACATTATAGACCAACATCCCTGGGGAATTTAGATGCAAAAATTCTCAACAAAACGTTAGCAAACTGAATGCATCCACACATTAAAAGGATCACACACCATGATCAAGTGGGATTCACTCCTGGGATGCAAGGATGGTGCAACATATGTAAATCAATAAATGTTATACACCATGTGAATAGAATGAAAGGTAAAAATCATATGATCATCTCAATAGATGCAGACAATACATTTCACAGAAGACAACATCCTTTCATGATAAAAACCCTCAACAAAGTACGTATAGAAGGAATATATCTTAACATAATAAAGCCTATATACAATAAGCCCATGGCTAACATCATACTCATGGGTGAAAGGTTGACAGCTTTCCATCTATGATTGGGAATAAGACAAAGACACCCATTTTTACCCCTCCTGTCCAACACAGAAGCCCCAGTTCCTCACTCTACTTTTGTCAACACCTTTTGTCTGGTAACTCTTGAGTTCCTTCCTTAAAGGCAGAGTATAACTTTGACTGTAGAAAGGAGTGGGAGTGACTATGTGCCAATTCTCAGCCTAGCCCTTATGAAGCCCTGGGTGTATCTGCTTGCTGTTATGGCTTGGTCATTGCTGTAAGAGAATACTGGGCCAGCCTCTGGGACCTGAAAAGCATATGAAACAGAGCTGAGTCATCCCAGTCATGCCAGTATAGAGTAGCCTACATCAGACTATGGGCAGCCAGACTCTAGGGATCCAAGCCTATCCAAGATCAGCAGAACCTCCTAAAAACCACCCCATTCATGCAGAGAAAGGGGAACCCTCCTATACTGTTGGTGGGAATGCAAGCTGGTGCAGCCACTCTGGGAAACAGTATGGAGGTTCCTCAAAAAGTTGAAAATAGAGCTACCCTACGACCCAGCAAATGCACTGCTGGGTATTTACCCCAGAGATACAAATGTAGGGATCCGAAGGGGTACACGCACCCCAGTGTTTATAGCAGCAATGTCCGCAATATCCAAACTATGGAAAGAGCCAAGATGTCCATCGACAGATGAATGGATAAAGAAGATGTGGTATATATATATACAATGGAATATTACGCAGCCATCAAAAAAACCCCCCGAAATCTTGCCATTTGCAACAATACGGATGGAACTAGAGGGTATTATGCTAAGTGAAATAAGTCAATCAGAGAAAGACAAGTATCGTATGATCTCACTGATATGAGGAATTCTTAATCTCAGGAAACAAACTGAGGGTTGCTGGAGTGGTGGGGGGTGGGAGGGATGGGGTGGCTGGGTGATGGACATTGGAGAGGGTATGTGCTATGGTGAGTGCTGTGAATTGCATAAGACTGATGAATCACAGATTTGTACCTCTGAAACAAATAATACATTATATGTTAAAAAAAAAAAAAGAAGATAGTAGAAAGGGAAAAATGAAGGGGGGAAATTGGAGGGGGAGACGAACCATGAGAGACTATGGACTCAGAGAAACAAACTGAGGGTTTTAGAGGGGAGGGGGGTGGGAGGATGGGTTAGCCTGGTGATGGGTATTAAGGAGAGCACGTATTGCATGGAGCACTGGGTGTTATGTGCAAACAATGAATCATGGAACACTACATCAAAAACTAATGATGTAATGTATGGTGACTAACATAACATAATAAAATTAAATTAAAAAAAAGATGAAAAAAAACCCCAAAAAACTATATCACCCCATGCATCCCAGCTATGTTTATTGTTATGTGTTATTTGTTGCTTCTTTCTCTTTTGCTGTGCAATGTAAATGCAGCTATAGACCACAGATATATTACTTAGGATTCCCTATTTAGCTTCTACAATATTGTGTTTCTTTGATTTTAGTGGCTTTTTATTTTTGGTTTCTAATTTGATCATGCTGTGGTCAGAGGAATTGCGACTCTGTAAGGTATTGCTTCCTGGAAATATCCTGAGACTTCCTTGGTGGCACAGCATATATTAATATTTGGAAATATTCCATAGATGCTTGAAATAAACATATGTCAGCTTTTAGTTTGTTTTATAATTGTGTTCTTTGAATTTTCAGTATCCTTTCTAATGTTACGTTTACTAGATCAATTATTTCATGATAGAATTCTATTAAATTTTTCCAGGCTGATAATAGGTTTGCCAATTTCTTATTGTATCTCTGTTACTTTTTAGTGTGTGCATTTAAAGACTAAGAGATTAGGTGCATAAAACATTGCTCTACTATTCATATTTTAAGGGTAGGTTGCTTCTACTTCTGATAATAGCACAGACTTTAGCTTAATATTTGCCTAATGTAGCTTTATCCGTCTCTTTTTTATTTTTTAATTTTTTTTAAATTGCCTTTTATCTTGTGTATACTTTTTTTTTTTAAGGTTATTTATTTATTTATTTGACAGAGAGAGACACAGCGAGAGAGGGAACACAAGCAGGGGGAGTGGGAGAGGGAGAAGCAGGCTCTCTGCTGAGCAGGGAGCCTGATGTGGGGCTTGATCCCAGGACCCTGCGATCATGACCCGAGCCGAAGGCAGACACCTAACAACTGAGCCACCCAGGCGCCCCTATCCCTCTCTTTATTTTTAACCTTTTGCAAATTTTTTAAATGTGTGATTAATGTAAGAAAGATTCATAATTTCTTTTTAGAAATCCAAGCTGATAGATGCTATATTTTTAAGAAGTGAATTTAGTCATGTATAAATTTTCATTTTGGATTATCTTTCACTGTGTTTTATTCTCACTTGAAGTCTGCTTTTCCTCTGCTTCTAGTTTTGTCCATATTACCTTCTATTGAAATTTATCAAGGATCCCTCCCCATGTTTTCTTCCTGTCCCAAAGATACAAAGATACTTATAAAAGATATTCCTTCGATGACTACTCTTAATTTGGGGTCTTTCCTGGAAAAATATCTTTCTTTTTCAAATGGAAACTCCACATAATTTATTATCCCTATCCTCTTATAGACAAAGACTTTCTAGAAATTATCTCTCTGCTGAATTTCCAACCTGATCATTCTGGTTATTATTATACAGAAATTTGTTCAATCTTTAAAGAATACACAAAGTGAATTTATTTTAGCCACCTATAGTTAATTAAATTTGCTAATGGATTACCCAGGTTACTCTGGGGATGCTGTGATATATTTGAGCTTGTTCTTGCGATGGAAGGTAGAAACTCCACCTGAAAAGGCTTGGATAGGCTTTAGCCAGATTAAGAAACTTCTGCCTGGCTCCAGTCCCTTCGATTTTCCTTCGGAAATTAGTATCGCCTACTTTATTTCCCCCCAACTCATGTATGTTCTGTAGTTTATCAAAAGACTAACAACCTGAATTCCTTACTATGCATGCAGTAGACAGTTCCAAGTTGTGAGGACTCTGATTTTTTTCCTCTTATATGTTTGTTAAAGTCAGAGCAAAATGCTAACACTTGAGGAGCTTGAAATCTCTGTTTACGGAAATAAAGTGCATTTGAAATAATATTGTGATAAGGAAATGTGGCATATTTCAATTCTGACTCAGTACATCTTGTGCACAGAGTAAAAGATCCTGGAAAGCATCTTACATTTCCCAAATTTGCAGAGCCCCAGAGTGAGAGCCAGAGACAAGACAAATATTTCTGTAAATGCTTCTGGTAAACAGTCTCAGAGTCATAGAACAGTTTATCCAAAATGCCCTAACATTATTGGGCAATAAAAGTAAATATCTATCACTTTGGAAAAAACTCAGGTTTACAAATCAATTCTCAAGATACTTAGTTCTTCCTAAATTTTTAAAGCAAATTTCGGCTTATTTCCAAGCTCAGTTTCTGGTTAAAAATCATTTAACAATTGCATAATGTTTAATAAAACACTGTATTTTAACTCAGCGCTTTCATTTACACAATATTAAACACTGAGTGTTCAAAAACATCAAGATAGCCCATTAGTTTTCAAAATGATTCTCCCACAGAGGGTCAGCATTCAATTCCTAAAGGCTTATTTCTAATTTTGCGAGAGGGAAAAAAAGGAAAAAACAAAACCTCCAAACGCAAATCACAACACGGAAAAAATACGGTGAACTTACTTTTGAGACATTTGAGGCCAGGACTCTGAGAAGCACAGTTTATCCACTGATCTCCTTATTTAGAAGAAAACAATGCACATTTTCCCCTGGTTTCTACCACATCTCTAGAATCTGCTTTAACTGACTTCTATGAAAAGTTCCTGCGAGGGCCAGCTTCAGAAGTTACAGCCTGGGCTCTGTGGACCCTGCCAAACATTGCATTCACGTGATCCCTCTTGGACCGTTGGGCTTCTCATTGACATTCGGCCAAATCCTGCAGAACGCAGTGGAATTTACACTTGGTGGCCTGTCCATATCATATCATAAGGAGCAATCTTATCAGAGAGATCCAGTATTCCTAAGCTTTTGTCTATTCTGTCCCACGTAACTGTTGGCTAATATCACCATTGAAAGCAGTGCCTTTGAAGAGAAAGTAAACAGTTGAATCAGAGAAAAGCTCCTCTCTACACAGGGCTCTCCAGTGCCTGATTGACATCATCACTTGGATAATCAGGGTTTTCATTTCTGTTTTTCATTTTTACTCAGCTCAGAATATTTCTAATCTCCCTCATGACTTAGTCTTTGACCTGTGAATTATTGAAACATGGGCCAATTTGCAAGTGTCTGGAGATGCTCCTGTTATATTTTGGTTATTGATTTCTAGTTTAATTGTATGATGGTCAAAAAATTTATTTTGTATGTCAAATTTGTTAGGACTTGTTTTGTGATCCAGGATATGATCTGTCTTGGTGAATATTCCACATGCACTTGAGGAGAAGTGCATTTTGCTGTTGAGTGCGTGGAGTATTACATAGATATCCGTTAGATCTAGTTGGTTGATGGTGCTGTTCAGTTTTTCTATATTTTTGCTGGTTTTCTGTTTACTAGGTCTGCTGATTACTGAGAGAGGAGTACTGACGATGTTAACAAAAATTATGGATTTTTCTGTTTTCCTTTCAGATCTCACTAGTCTTGTCCAATCCGCTTTGACACTGTGGTGTTAGGTACATAGATAGTTAGAACTGGTATGTCTTCTTGGTGAATTGACCTTTTTATCATTATGTAATAATGCCCATCTCTATTCCTGGTGACTTTCTATGCTCGGAAGTCTACTTTGTCTGATTTTTTTTTTTTTAAGATTTTATTTATTTATTTGACAGAGAGAGACACAGCGAGAGAGGGAACATAAGCAGGGGGAGTGGGAAAGGGAGAAGCAGGCTTCCCGCTGAGCAGGGAGCCTGATGCGGGGCTCGATCCCAGGACCCTGGGATTATGACCTGAGCCGAAGGCAGATGCTTAACAACTGAGCCACCCAGGCGCCCCTACTTTGTCTGATTTTAATATAACCATTCCCACTTCCTTTTGATTGGTTCCCATGGTATATTTCTTCCATCTTTTTATTTTCAACTATCTATATAATTCTATATGAAGTGAGCTTCTTTTAGACAGCCTACAGTGACATCATTTTTGTTCATTTGTTTGTTTAAATCCAATCTGATAACACATGCCTTTTAATTGGTATGTGTAGACCAGTTACATTTAACCTAACTACTGATATTTCAGGATTCAGTTCTGCCATGTTGTTATGTATTTTCTCTGATTTTCATTCTTCTGTTTCTCATTTCCTACCTTCTTTTGTCTTATCTGAAAAATTTAAGTATTCCAATTTATCCACTGTGATGTTAAACCATATATATTTGTGTAGTTATTTTAGCGGTTGCTCTAGGGATTACAAGAGACACACTTAACTTTACACAGTCTACTTAGAAGCAATATTTTACCACTTTAAGTAGGATGTAGAAGCCTTACCACCATATGGGGGCAGAACAGGTAGGCAGCCAACGGGATGCTGCTTAATAGCTACAACCAGAACGAGTCAAGAATGGAGAGTAAGAGGCAGTCACCATCACTCCAATAAAAACTTATTATTCCTTGTGTAGTTCCCAGTCCTGAGCTAATTTTCAGATCCAGAATCTTCTGTCTGAAGAAGTAGCCAGAAGGAAGGATCCCAAAACATCTTGACAAGTATATACTCTGATGGTTTCCCCTAGTCCTTACTCAAAGTAACCTACAGCCATTTACTTGGATGACTGTACACTGGAGGGAGAAAAAAAAGTCCTCAGACATTTCTAGAGCTATTGGACATAGGGCCTAAATGGACACTGATATTTAGAAAACCAAAATGTCACTATGGCCTCATTGTTAGAATGGGCACATGAAGTCAAGGTAATAAATGGAGTTATGGTCAAAGCCCAGCTTTATGTGGTCCCACCGGGTCTATGAACACACCTAGTGGCCATTTCTCTAACACCAGGTATAACATTAGAATTAATATACTTGGGTATGCCTGGATGGCTCAGTCAGTTAAGCGTCTGCCTTTGGCTCATGTCATGATCCCTAGGTCCTGGTATCGAGTCCCACACTGGGCTCCCTCAGCGGGGAGCCTGCTTCTCCTTGTCCCTTCTGCCAGTCCCCCAGCTTGTGCATGCTCTCTCTCTCTCTCTCTGATAAATAAATAAATGAAATCTTTAAAAAAAAAAAAAGGAATTAATTATACTTGGTATTGGGAATAACCCCCACGTTGGGTCCTGAGCCTGTTGGGTAAGAAGTCTCACATAATGGGGAAGGGAAAGTGGACACTTCTGACAATTCCTTCAACCCACCCCCAGCCAAGACCCTGAATCAAGAACACCACCACATCTTGAGGAGAGGGAAAGTAGAGACCATTAATGACATACAGGACACAAAGGAAGTGTATCTACCACATCTTCATTTAATTTACTAGTCTTATCCCTCCAGAAACCAGATGGATCCTGAAGAACAACCAGGTTATTGGAAGCTCAAACAGAACGTGACAGCTGCTTTGCCAGACATGGTATCTGTTCCTAGAACAGAATCAGCTGGTGAGTCTTTTCTATTCTGATTAGAAAAAAGTTCATAGTCAGGTGAGTTACACAATAATATTCCTTGATAGTTTTGCCTCAGGGCTACGTTAACCCTCTTGCCTCTGTTACAGTCTTAAGAGATCTAGAGTGTCTCCCTGAACATCATATTGATACATCGATAACATCATGCTGATCTATCAGGACAAGGAGAGATGACTAGGGCACCACTGGTCACATGGGGAAGACACAAATGCTCCAGAGAGTAGGAGACAAATCATCTGAGGATAAGGAACCCATCACGTCACTGAAGGCGTTCTCGGTCTAGTGGTCAGGGGTGCTCTGCATATCTCTTCCAAAGTAAGAGATGAATTGCCACATCTTGCATCCTCTACCAATAGAAGACCAGTACCTAGTATGGCTTTGTGTACTCTGGAGGCAACACATTCAACATCTAGTAATACTCTCCAGCCCATGCACTGCCTCACCGGGAAGGCTGCCATCTTTGAGTGAAGCCTGAGTAGGAACGGACTTTACTTCAGAGTGTTCTGCAAACAGTTGCCACTCCCATCATGTGATCTATACGCCCTATGGCACAGGAGAGGCCCAGGGTGGGAAAATTCTGTTAAAATGAGAATGTTTCGTTGTGTGGGCCTCTTGTCCTTGGAGAATGGATCAGAGACTTACCAGTCTGTGACCTACCAGTGAAGATTTTAGGAGTTAATGGAAATCACTTTGTGTTGTCAAGGTCACACATTGTGTGAATGTGCATTCTGCTTCAGTAGAAAATCTGCATAAAGAGCTTTGTGGTTTACAAAACTTCCACCTGCGGTTTCTCATTTGAGTTCCATACAACCTAGTGGGTAAACAGGACTAAGAGGACACCAGACTCAGTAAGGTTATGGGCTTTAGGGCTTTAATCTCAACCATGTAACGAGAAAGAAGCCAATGCCGTCTCAGATGACCTGGGATTCCAAATTCCAACCTCTTTCTCAAATTAGATGTTTAATCTGCATTAGCAAATGGATTGTTGAGGGCTATACTCAAACTGATCACCATTTATGTTTTCTGGGGTTTTTGGGTTTTTTGTTTGTTTGTTTTGTTTTTTACTTTTATCATAAACCTAAAGGGGGTCCAGGAGATAACTGGAATTAGTATTTAGTTTTTATATTTAGCACATAGGATAACAATCAAGCCAGAATCCAACATTGACCTAAATGAGAGCTGCACGCTTTTAAAGTCGAGTCCTGTGCATTTGTCAGTTTGATTTGTTATCGAAGATAACTATCGATTATCTATCCTCTCTCTCTGTCCCTCTGTCTCTCTCCCCATCCACCCATCTATCTTGGTTATGACAGGGTGATCTTCTCAGTCAATGTCATCACTGACTTTACCCTAGCACTTGCCCTCCTTCTGGCATGAAGATTCATCTCAGCATCTCTATGTAAAATCATAACATGAGTTCCACGATAGTTTATACCAAATAATTGGTATAATCATTCAACATTAAGGCATCATATTAAAGCTACAAAAATAATTCTCTTACAAAACCACAGAGGCATAAACAGAACCGTAGGGTATTTGGGCTTTATGGGTCTTCCTGCAGGAGCTTCTACTTCACCAAGGAATCTATTTTCTCATCAAAATCAGCCAAGTCCTGCTCCTTGCAGAGCTCTGGGACTGCTGTCCTCCCCCAGATGGAATTTCTAACTCTAAAACTATGGAACTATTGTTAACAGTTCACACATTTTTCACCTGAAAGTAATGTAACATTATGTGTCAACTCTATTTCAATTAAAAAAAAAAAGAGTTCATACATTTCTGTATCCAGATGATCTGAAAAAGCAACAAAGTATCAATGCTAAGGAACAAGATAAGGTAATAAAAGTCTGTGGACCCAGTTTGTCACAGGGTTAAAATACATAATGCATTTGCTTCTGTCTGTTTGAGAAAACAAAAAATGCTTAGATACTGCATCTGAACTTAAAGGTTCCTTCCTGCACATGAGCAAGTGTTTTAACATTCAGCACAGTAGCAGGAAATGGTGGGAGGAAGGAACATTTGAAAAAGGAAGCAACCGAAGATTATAGAGCTGGTTATCTGTGGTTTTTTAGAGCAGATATCCTTCTGTGTCTCTTCCCAGAAACCACTGCAGATGGCCCTTAATTGGATTGAACGCCCTTGCTGTTGACCAAAATAGTCTGGGAAGGGCAGTGAGAGCCTGGAAGAGGAGCCCAGCAGACTGAAAATACACCACCAGCAGTGGTGGGTCAGTCCCCGCCACACTGCCTATCTGAGGACAGTGACCAATGACCACGTCCTTGAGACAGCTGAGGTGCTTAGCTTAATCAAAGAATGGATAGAAGATGTGTCCCTGTGACCATGCTGCTCTGAAAAGGAGTCAGGAGTCTTCCAGAACCAGAAAACCTGAATGCTTACCTTAGAGTAGGTGACAAGCAAGCAAAGATATCACTGAGCAATAACAAGGAAAAGAGCACAATGAGGAAGTTCTGACTAGCAGAGCCCCTGAGCTAGCGTAGCAAGAAAAACAAACAGAAGACCGTAAGACTGAGCTGGAGGGAATGTTCGAGGATGCTTAGTTGTAAAGTGCAACTAACCAAAGGAGAACGTGTTATCAGCATCTAGATGAGTGGCCTGTTTCTTAAGCCATTGGTTTAATCCACTTATTGGTGTAAACCAATAAAAGAATATCAATTACAAAGGGATGTATCATATTTTGTGTTTAATGTGTGTGTCTCTACGCTCTAAAACATAGTCTCCTTGATGAATATATATAACTGGGTATGTAATTAACTAGGTTTTGCTTATTTTGCACCAACATACATGCAAGACAGTGAAACAAACAAAAAAACACAGAGCAAGAGATGAAACCATCCCAACAACAATATACACACCTATAAACAGAATACCTTACCTCCTTGGTTGCATACTCTTGAATTTCAATTTGAGGTTTTTACATTTTCCATATGATGGTCAAATTCAATGGATCATATACGTGGATTATTTTAATGTTTGAAATTATCTGCTTCTCAGAATCTCATTTCAATCTTTTATCTCTTACCTATTTTTAATTTGAAGGAAGTTTGGGCTAAATGTTGCATATTCTCCCCCAGAAATGTATAGACCACTGGAGAGGAACCCCTGGGAGACTAGGGGGAGGCTGGGCTCCGGGTGTCAGGCTACCACCTACAACAAATGCAAATCTGCGGAAAACTTCTTTCTAGTCCTTATTTGGTAAATATGAGTCTGTTCGGTATAGTCACAAAGTCTAGAGTGAATTCACGATAAAGAAAATGATCTGGATCGCAAGAAGGATTTGGGGGACAAAAGGTAAATCCAGTCAGTTTAGCATCTCAGGGTCCTTGGAAGGAAGCAGGCAGCACCAGTCCAACTGCCTTCTTGATATCTCTTACCTTACTTTCTAAGCTGCATACTTGCCTCTGGGCATCACTACTCCAACCAAGAGCTCAATGTCCTGACGACACCTCCGGTTTCCTAAAATTTCCCAAGTATACTGGAAATCTAGGTCCATTCTCTCTTCCCTCCATCTACACCAGTCAAACTGTATTCCTAAGCATGGGGCAACCTGGATGATTTTACGATTAGGAGACTGAAAATATTTAAGAATTCAGCATGAAATTCTGTTCAGAAATGTTCAATATTCATAATCTGTTACCTAGATAAATAGACCACATCTGAAAATCAGAAAGCATTAGATGCCCTTTCATAAGATTTGATTCCGTGTATCTGTGGGGCAATGACCTCACTGACAATGCTTATCTATGGTACCTTCGTGATATTCTCGTATTAATGAGCTGTACCCTGATGGAGTTATGATGTTGCTTTCATATTACTGCGGTAGACATGAAGCTCTTTCATCGAATCCTCCATTCAAGGAAGAAACTGCTGCCTAGCTCTGGGGAGCAGGATCAGTAGACAGCCTCTAGCTATCAGTTCCTTCTGGATCCATCTTCCCTGCAGAAGCCCATATGACACAAGGTCACATTCTTTCCAGGGCCACTTGTATCCAGTGACTGAGTGAAGCTGGTATCGATACAAAGCCCAGCTGTTCCAACCTGATGCAGACAACTTTGCTGGCAGAACTCATCCGGAGCCCTCTGCCAGGCTGCCTGAGGCTTTCTTGCTCTGATATCACAATTCCACATTCCTTTTTCTCCCATCCTCTTTTTTTTTTTTGATATCCTTTTTTTTAATAATTATGTTATGTTAATCACCATACATTACATCATTAGTTTTTGATGTAGTGTTCCATGATTCATTGTTTGTGTATAACACCCAGTGCTCCATGCAGAACGTGCCCTCTTTAATACCCATCACCAGGCTAACCCATCCTCCCACCCCCCTCCCCTCTAGAACCCTCAGTTTGCTTTTCAGAGTCCATTGTCTCTCATGGTTCATCTCCCCCTCCGATTTCCCCCTTCATTCTTCCCCTCCTGCTATCTTTTTCTTCTTCTTCTTTTTTTTAACATATAATGTATTATTTGTTTCAGAGGTACAGATCTGTGATTCAACAGTCTTGCACAATTCACAGCGCTCACCATAGCACATACCCTCCCCAATGTCTATCACCCAGCCACCCCATCCCTCCCACCCCCCACCACTCCAGCAACCCTCAGTTTGTTTCCTGAGATTAAGAATTCCTCATATCAGTGGTCATATGATACATGTCTTTCTCTGATTGACTTATTTCGCTCAGCATAATACCCTCCAGTTCCATCCACGTCATTGCAAATGGCAAGATTTTATTCCTTTTGATGGCTGCATAATATTCCATTGTGTATATATACCACATCTTCTTTATCCATTCATCTGACGATGGACATCTTGGCTCTTTCCGCAGTCTGGCTATTGTGGACATTGCTGCTATAAACATCGGGGTGCACGTACCCCTTCGGGTCCCTACATTTGTATCTTTGGGGTAAATACCCAGTAGTGCAATTGCTGGGTCGTAGGGTAGCTCTATTTTCAACTTTTTGAGGAACCTCCATACTGTTTTCCGAGTGGCTGCACCAGCTTGCATTCCCACCAACAGTGTAGGAGGGTTCCCCTTTCTCCGCATCCCTGCCAACATCTGTCATTTCCTGACTTGTTAATTTTAGCCATTCTGACTGGTGGGAGGTGATATTTCATTGAGGTTTTGATTTGGATTTCCCTGATGCCGAGCGATGTTGAGCACTTTTTCATGTGTCTGTTGGCCATTTGGTCCCATCGTCTTTCTTTTAAAAGACAAGAATCCCTTATCTTGCACTCAAAATGCCAATTCAGTGTCGTGCGCTAGAGAATCTAATATTTAATATCCGAAATGGTCCAAGAAAATGGGCAAGGAGATGGGATTTTGACACTATATCGCTTACTTCCTCGCTGGAAATGGAAACCTCCCTTCTTTGGGTAGTCGGGTGGTAGGAGAACGCAAACCTGTGCAAAGGGGGGTGGTGGACCAACAGTTCAAACTTTCACCTTTGGAGAAGGAGGAAATGCACTGGCGGAAAGGAATGCACTAGCAGGTACAAATCTCTAAGGCTTTTGAGACCATGGTCTCAACAGGTAAATACAAAAGTGAAGATATTTGATGGCTACTGCGAAACACCATTAGCACACTGTAGCTGAGGCCCAGTAATAGACAACTGGAAATCACGTGTGAAAACCACGAGGATGCTTCAATTGCATGCAAGAGCCCACGCTGGTAATAAAGGTCCCTCTGTTCTCACATATGCAGAGAAGTTTCCTTATTTGTAAAGCACACAAATGACAGTATCATCTCCAGGGAAAATTTCAGGTCTGTACTCTATGATTATATTCTAATACTGGCCGAAATGCACTCTTAACTCTCAGGTGAGGAGTTGTATTTAGTCGGGCTACCAAAATAAGGTGCATTATCTCACCACAAACACATGGTAACTTTTCAATGATTTTTTTGGCTAAGATACTGAAAGGAGAACCTTCTGCACCTGTTCCTGGAGTAGCTCCAGCTGACCAGATGACTTCTCTATCACTTCCACATTCTTTGCTACAATTAAAATTTCAGAGCTCACATTAATCAGTATATGCCACAATTCACTTGCTTTGATTCTTTCTTTTCTCATGCATAAATGATTTACAGATGATTGAAACACTCAGTTCTGAGTCCTGTGCCCTTTTGCAAATATTCACAGACCCATGAACTTCAAGCAGAAGTTTGCTGATGCTTCTGATTTTAGACAAGAGGTAGCAGATTGTGTCAAATCACTGTTTCTGCTACAACTCTGCAAAAAGCCAGGTTCATTTCTTATCAGAAACTATGCAAGTCAATAGCCAATGGAGCCACATTGTTATAGTAGGGAAAAAAATTAATCCACTTAGATTTCTAACGAAGTAAAAATATCTACCAAAAAGGAAGACAAAATAAATACTTTTCAGAAAAAGAAAAAATAGCTGATGGAACTGGGCACAGTGCAAAAAAATAAAAAGAAACAAAGATACATAATGTCAGCCCTAAAGGAGCCACTGAAAATAAATAAGAAAGAAAGAAAGCTAATACGACAAGTGTACAGATAAAGTAGAATACTAAATGAATAAAATCGGTAAAAAAAAAAAAAAAGGAATAGTGATAAAAAGGAAATAGTAAGCAGATGGGAAATTAAAAAATCATGGTAGATTTAACCCAACCAATTTCAACAATGACACTAAATACAAATAATCAAAACACTCCAGTTAGAAGAGGGAATTCCAGACTTAATATTAAAAGTGTGACATAAATATATGCTACCAACAAAAAATGAAAGCCCACTTTAAATTTAAAGACCCAAAGATGAGAACTAAAACAATGGGAAAGGTACACTATGGAAAGACTTATCGCAGGAAAACTGGAGTGGTTCCATTAATATGATACATACTAGATTTCAGGACAAGAATTATTTCCAGCAATGGAGGAATATTTCCTAATAATATGGGGGTTGATTCATTAAAAGACATGGAAAACCTAAATGTACACAGACCTAAGAGCAGAGCTTGAAACCTCATGATTGAAAAAACAGAACTCCCACCAGCCTTATTTGTTTAATAAAAAATGAGTATAAAGAGAAAAAAAAAGGGGGGGGAATAGAACTGAAAAAGCCAATTAAAAGTCCACAGTTATATTTGGAGATTTCAACACCTATATCTCAGTAGCTGATAAAATCATTAGATTAAAAAGTTAATAAGTATATAGGAAATTTGAACAACACAGTCAAGCTACTTGAATTCATTGGCCTCTACTGAACATTCCAGGCAAAAAACAAAACAAAACAGATTTAAAAAGAAAATAAATGTGGGGCACCTGGGTGGCTCAGTCAGTTAAGCGTCTGCCTTCAGCTCAGGTCATGATCTCCCGGTCCTAGGATCGAGCCCCACGTTGGACTCCCAGCTCAGTGGAGAGTCTGCTTCTCCCTCTCTCTCTGCTGGACCTACCCCCCACCCCTGCCCCTGCTCGTGCTCACTCTCTCTCTCGAATAAATAAAATCTTTAAAAATTTTTCAAAAAATACACATGGAATATTCATCACAAGAGACCTATATTAACCACAAAACAAATCTCAATAAATTTAATAAATTAAAAGTATTTTTAAAAGTGAGCTTGACCAAAAGGGAATTAAACTGAAATTAATCATAGTAATACACTTGGAGATTTCCCAAACAGCTGGAAATTAAACAATATACTTAAAATATTTCAAAGAATATATTAAAAGGAGAAATAAAATATTTTGAAGTGATAAAAATAAAATGCAGCATATCAAAATTTCTGAGAAGCAGCTAACACAGTACTTAGAGGACAATTTATGGTTGTATGTGCTAGTATAAGAAAAAAGAAAAGTCTAAAATTAACATGGAGGCTAGAATAAATAATAAAGGAAAGTAATAGAGAAATTCAATGAAACCAGAAGCAGGGTCTTTGGAAGGACTGATAATATTGATGACCTCTAGCTAACCTAACCATAAAAACAAACAAAAAACCAGAAATCGTCCGCAGCAGGAATGAAAGAAGATTGGCAAAAATATACCGGGTAATTGGTAAGAAATCCTATGTAGCAATACTGCTATCAACTCCAAGAAAAAAAATTAAACATGACAATCAATTTATAACAATTATGATATTTATTCACCAAAAGCCCAGCAACTAATTCTATAGAACAAAAATTACAAAGAGATGCTAGGGAGACATGAAGAGAAGCATCACAACAGTGGAATACTTTAACACACCACCTTCAGCACGAGACAGAGGAACCGCACGAAACACAGTGAGGACCCAGAAGATCTGAACAACATACTTACAGAGGTACTACATAGAGATATAGATACACATAAAACTATAGTTATACGTATATATATATATAGTTCTATCTGCCTGTTTTAAACATCACAGCAACGAGGTACTATGTGTATGGCTGGGTCTATGTGTGTGTCTGTGTACTTTGCATGTGTGCAAGTATTCTTGCAACTTTTCTCTTTTTTTTTAAGATTTTATTTATTTATTTTAGAGAGAGAGTGAAAGAGAGAGCACAAGCCCGAGGGGAGAGACAGAGGGAGAAGTAGATTCCCCGCTGAGCACGGAGCCCAACGCCTTAACCAACTGAGCCACTCAGGTGCCCCTCTTGCAACTTCTTAAGTCTGAATTTATGTCGCTCTATCATACATCGATAGAAATAACTTGACGCCCTGACCACAGGGAGCCCGTCTTTCTCTCCAGTGCACGTGGACCTGTTAGAAATACTGACTCTGTATCAGGTCACAAAATCAATCAATAAGTTCTACAGAAAATAGAAATACTATAAACAATATTCTGAGAAAATTATGTAATAAGGCTAAGAATTAGTAGCAGAACGTAAAAGGTGGTCCATCTGGAAACAGCACAACCTTCTAAACACCTCTTGAGTGGAAAGGGACGTAAAATGGGAAGTTCCTGATTTTACAAAAAGTAGTGCTCATAAGACACTACAGGTCAGAATCAGGGGCACATATTTAGGTAAGTAATTAAAGGAAACTTTCATGGCCTTAAATAGTGTTGGTTCGCACCCTCAGGAGTTCTCTGGGTGACATCTGAAACTTGCCCCCCGCCCCCCACACACACACCTCCCACCAAGGCAGAGGGCCAGGAGACCAGAAGACACAGGCAGACCACTCCATAGCAGGTGGCGGGTTTAAGAAGCAAGGGGACTTACTTAGGAGGCTTGTTTCCCACGCGGCCAGACAGGGAGATCTCCACACCGGCCACCAGAATCTTAATTGTTTACACAAAGGCCTTAATGGGGTTCAGTCTTGTACACCCTCCATATGGTCTCAACAGCACATTGCTTTCTGAAGGCTGAGATCTTCAAAATGGCTCTGGCATGGGTGAGGCGGGTGGGTCACACATTCCAGGGACCAGGGAGGAGCGAGCAGCCTGGGATTGCTGGGGCCAGCCCTGGGGGCCTGGGGCAGTCCTGTCCTCCTTGTGACCTCCTCCAACACATACTCCTACTGGAAAAAAGAAAATAAAAAGTGTCCATTTCTAGCACAGAAAGCTAGTAAAATCACAACAAAATAAACTAGAAAGAAAGCCAAAGCAAAGAGACAGCAAAAAAAAAAAAAAAAGTAAAGATTAGTAAGTAGAGAAGGAAAATAGATCTAACTGAAACTTTTAAATAAATAAACATTTAAAAATATGTAAACCACTAGCTAACTTAATTATTTGGGGGCCCAAAAGGAAATATAGATTAAAATGAAACATTTTCCAGGGGGCGCTGGGTGGCTCAGTCAGTTAAGCGTCTGCCTTCGGCTCAGGTCATGATCCTGGGGCCTGGAATCCAGCCCCACCACTGGCTTCCCGCTCAGCAGGAGTCTGCTTCTCCCTCTCTCTCTGCTCCTCCCTCCTGCTTATGCTCTTGTTCTCTCTCTCTCAAATGAATAAAAAAAAAAAAATCTTTAAAAAAAATGAAATATTTTTGAAAATAGAATAGTAATGCATGCAGATGTATATACATACATACATGCATGTGTGTTTCCATAGATGTTTGGAATGCAATTCTAAATAAGAAATGGGACTCAGAAGAGATGCCACAATGATATTTTAAAACATATATCAAAATGAAAAATTAGAAAACATTATTTCTTAATGATAATGAAAATACAACATATCAAACATTTCTTAATGATAATGAAAATACAACATATCAAACACTAACACTAGAGAGCAATTTATAGCTCTAAAGGTGTATATTAGAAAAGAGGTTGAACATCAGTGACCGAAGCTTCCACCTTAAGAAGCTAGAAATAGAACAGCAAATTTAACCCAATAGAGAAGTCTAGTTACCCCAAAGAGAAAGACCAACAAAGCCAGAATTTGATTCTTAAAAAATAATAATAAAAATTATTAATCTACTAGGAGGGCTGAGTAAGAAAATAAGAAAACAGAGAACAAATTACTTATATCAGGAATGAAAAGGAAAGTTTCTTTATAAATCCCACTAATATCAAAAAGTAATGAGGGTATTATAAACTATTATATTTTAATAAATTTGAAAATTCAGATTAAATGAGAAATCCTTAAAAACGCAACCTACCAAAAGTAACACAAGAAGCAATAAAAAAAATCTAATAATTCTATATCAATTTAAGTCACTGAATTTATCACCACAAACCTTTCCTTGGAGGGGAGGAGGGAAATAGCCAGGTCTAGATGGAAAATGTTTCTACATACTGAAGGAAGAACTGGTACACTCTTACAGAAACTTTTCAAAAAACAGAAGGAATACATATGTAAAGAATTACCTTACTGCTAGACTGGATGGGCCCATGTTATCTCCAGTGACTTTGGAAGTCGGCTACTGACCCTCGGCCAAGAGAAGACTAGAAGGGCCAGCTAGTAATTTGCTTAAAATGTGAAATGCCCCGGCCAGTACCTGGGGCTATCCTGTCTTCATTGTATGGAGATGTTGAGGTGATAGTTCACATCTAATTTAACCAGTTACACAGCCTGGTTTGGATAAATCACCAGTGAGGGATAAACATGCTGCTATATACTTTTACCTGGGTTCTCCTGAAGCCAATATTCCTTGCACCTATTTTGTGGCTGGTAATCAAAATACAAAGAGTAACCCATGTGACTGAAAAAGGACCGTTGAGGACTTACTTCTGGAATTCCCTCAGGCCCCAGATACTTTCCCTGCCCTTTGTTTTCCCTGCTGTACCTTACCGAAATACACCCAAAGAGTCTGTGTGTTCTTTCAATTATCTGCTTCTATACAATTTATGGAATTGGCACTGTGTACAAGAAAGTATCCTTGGTGTCGCAGTTTTAATAATGGCTATAGCTTTGTTTGGCAGAGAGACAAATGGAAAAGGTTGCCAAAGGAGAAGAACCGCTGATGCCCACTGGGTCTCGTGGCCATCCCTGGGGTGAAGTCGCAAAGCACCACAGTGGTGGACAAAAGGAAAAGCTTATCTGGGGCTTGGGGTTGGTATATCTAGGGCCAAAGATGAATTACAAGTACATTGTAAAAGAAAATTCAAGCCGAGGTCAGCCAAGAAAATGGTACCTTGGCTGCTTTGGGTTCCTTCACCAAGAATGAAAGTAACTAAGTAACAGCCCAAGACCACCCGAACCCCTGAGTTATGGCTAGTGATTCAGTCTGTAAGGGAGGGACTTAACATCATAAAGGAGTTGGGGGGAACCTCTTTGGATGGGAATATGGTCCCTGTCCAATAAATGGTCACCAACAAGATGATATAGGTAGCAGGGGGGGAGAATCAAGACTACCTAAACATGGGGAGATGTGGTCAAAGACCTAGGCTGCTTTGTGAGCAAGCTTAAGGAATTCCCTCCCTCTCTTGAACATCTATTGAAGTGGATTTTACACACGAATATCAAAGAACTCTTCTTCTTGCACCAGATACGCCCAAGTGCAAGGGAATGCTCAGTCTTACTCAGGCCATCAGGTGGCACCAGCTTTTGTAGAAATTTGTATAAAGGGACAAATTCTCAATCCCCAATTTGTTAACCAGGGTAAATATGAGGGTTGTATAAAGTACAATGAGACAGGAATTGTGCAACTCCAGTCATACATATGAAGTGGAATACTCCTTCTGAGGCTGCCAAAATTTTGGGAATGCAAGCAACTTTAGACTTGGTAACTGGCGAGTCTTCAATTTCTTTTTATTTTGTCTTTACCTCAGTTCATGCAGGATGCCATCATAAAAGGGCTTCCCACTGTTTGGCCCCTCGTAGGACTTTATTGTCAGGGGGATAAGCTGGGGGGAGGGAAGTGGTTGCAGACCTCCTCACCCAGCTACCACAAATGTGCCTGAATAATGGGGAGGAAATGTCCGTCATTTGGAAGAAAGAAGATCAGAATAAACATGTAAAAAAACAAAAACCTTGGAATAATTAAGTCATGTAGACTATGTAGGAGGTTAATTAAAAATGGAAGAAATGGATAATTACCAAAATTGGAATGGAACACTAAAGAGATTAGATGATCCAGATGTTCCACCAACACTTAGAGCTGCGACAGGACCATGGCAGATGCGTGCCATGAAAGCCGGCATCAATGACTTTTGAAATATTTGATGATCACTCAAAAGAGGAAACTACAATCAATTCAAAACCAGTGTCAATTGAAATGGTGGGAGACAAAGACCAGAATTATGATCCTGAGTGACGGGAGGGCGAGGGTCTCTTGGCCCAACTCCTGAAGATAGGTTGGCATCATGAGCAGTGAGGTATAGAAGATCTTGCTGAAAACTTTTTCCCAGACTTCCCTGATGTCAAATTTCTTACACATATCTTGGTAGATCCTAAGTCCAAGAAGCACATTCTGTGTGACTAAGAAAGAAGCCCAGGGCAGTATTCTCAGAGCCCACTGCTTGCTTATGTTTTTCCCTGGTCTAGCATATCCTTTACCTTTAAAAGCTCACAGGAGGAGTCTGAGCGTCCCTTCAGACATCTGATCTTGTGTGATCCACACAAGTTCCCAATGTGTTTTAGGAGGCCAGCACTACTTTCATACCAACATCAAACAAGGGTATTATAAGAAATGAAAATTATAGAACAACATGCCTCATAAGCATAGATACAAAATCCTGAGCAAATGTTGCCAAATCAAATACAGATAGTCGTGACCTAATTGGCCATCAACTGGTCCAAGAATGCAAGTCTGGTCAGCATTCAAAAATCAATTGATTTAATTAATCATATTAACCACTAATAATTAATGGTTACTTTACCAAAAGAAAAAATCATTTTGTAAAAATCTACACCTGTTCATAATAAAAACTATCAGCAGACTAAGAAGGGAATTCTTCAATATGATAAAGGATTTTTAAAAAAACACAGCTAATATTACTCTTCATGGAAGAAGTATGGAATGTTTTGCCCCTTTGAGTAGGAAAAAGAAGGATGTCCACAATCAGTGGAGTGTTTTCAGCATTGTATTGGAGGTCTTAGCAGTGCCAAAATGGAGAAAAATGAACTAAAAGACGTAATTAGAAAGTAATGGGTAATTAGAAAGGAAATTGGTATTAAAAAGGGCACGTATTGAATGGAGCACTGGGTGTTATATGCAAACAATGAATCATGGAACACTACATCAATAACTAATGATGTGATGTATGGTGATTAACATAACATAATAAAATTAAATTTAAAAAATATTTTAAAAATATTTTTCTTAGAGAATAAAGGAAAACATTTGGAAAAAACTTTAGATCAAGATATAATATTTAGTATATTACAAAAAAAACTTAAGACTAGAAAACAATTTATCAAAAATACTTTGTATTAATAGATCACATATTTACCCATAAACACAATGAAGACACTGTTACTATATTTTTAGTAAAGATTTTAAAATGAAAAAAAAAAGGAAAAATAAAGACTTATTCAGAGGAATATTTTCATAACATTGGGGAAAACAAAGTATTTTTAAGTCAGGACTAGCCATAAATGAAATTCTGTTCATTAAAAGGAAGTATTACGAGCATGAAACTAAAAATCATAAAATAAGAGAACATGTGTGCATCCGCTGTAGATCCACACAAGTCAATAAACAAAAGGCATACAACTTGATTTTTTTTATGGACAAGAGATCTCAATGCAAAAATATTTCCAAATGGCCAATAAATGTGAAAAGGTATTTAACATCATTAGCCATCAATGCAATGTAAATTAAAATCGTAATAAGATACTTGTGTACACCCACCAGAATGTCTATTATTAAACAGATAGGCAACAATGTGGAAGGCTCAGAATTCTTGCATACTATTGATATGACTCATGTGAATTTGTATGATTACTTTTCATAACTGTTTGGTAGTATCTACTATGGGTAAGTAAGTGCCTACTCTATGACCAGCAGCAATTAGACACTAGGACATCGATACACAGAAATGAATGCTTATTTCTACCAAAAGACCTATAAGTGGATGTTCACAGCAGGCTTATTCATAATAGCCTGAATGGATAAATCAATTACGGTAGATTTATACAGTGAAATACCACACAAAAACAAATAAGAGTGATCAGTTGCCATGTAGATGGATTTCACACATAATGTTGAGTTAACAAAAAGAAAACTAGACATGACCTGTAGAGACACAGAGGCTGTGACTGGGAGGTGGGCTCAATCACGTGCCTCTGTTCATGTGGTGGCTGTAACTGCCCAACCCTTGCTCCTCCTCTCCACCACAGGAAGAACCATGCTGTGTTTCTCAGGAAATGTATAACATTATAGTTATAATATACAACTTTATAATATTATAGTTATAATATAAAGTTATAATATATATTATTATATTATATATAATATATACTATTATATATAATATAATAAAAATATATAATAATATATTATAATATAATATAATAACATATAATATGATAATTATATAATATATAATATATTATATTATATAATATAATGATATATAATTATAATTATATAATATAATTTTAATTATATAATTATATAAAATAATTATATGATAATAATTATAAAATAATAATTACATAATTATTATATATATTATATAAAGTTATAATATTACAACTTTATCATTCTAAAACATTTTTAGTAAGTTATAACATTATATTTCTTTTGTAGAAACATAGGGCATTTAGGGCTTAAATACCTGTGGAAGCGTGACTTCACTGAGGGGTGAAGTTCCTCATCAAAATCATCCAGTTCCTGCTCCTCAGAGAGGTGCAAGAAAACCTCTCCAGGAAAGGGGGGCAAGGAATAGAGAGAGGGATGTCACCCTGCGTCCTGTAGCTCCAAGTGAGTGTAAGGTCTTGCATGTATTGTATACTGATAGTCTACGGATGATATAAAATCACTCACACTGACCCACCTGCTCTAGGCTGGGAGGCAAGAGGCTGTACTCCTCCAGGTTGAAGCTCTATTTAACTGCAGAAGGACGGCCAGGTATTAGGAGCTCATCTTTTTTCAATCTGGATGGTTTATGACATCACCTTAGGGTACAAACAGAAAATACAGGCAAATCTTAAATGGAGTGATGGACAGAGAGTCTTATAGCTAAACACACAAACGTGTTTGCTCAGGTTTGCGGGGGGAAGAGCGTGTGTTATCTTTGGGTGTTGTCCACTTTGTGAGATCTCTGTTTGAGGGAGGAGACATCCTGAGAAGTTTTCCTTCCCTGCACGTGAGCTTTAGTAGACTCGGCACAGCGGCAGGAAGCTGTGGGAAGAAGAAACCTGGGGAAAAGGCAGACATCAGGAGATTAGAGTGAAGACAGCTATGGTTGTCTATGGTTGTCTAAGGAACAGATAGCCTCTTGGGCTTTTTTTCAGAAGCCATTACAGTTTGCCCCTAATAGAGTTGAAAATACTTCTGGTTCAACAAAATAGCCTGGGAGGCACAGTTAGGGTCCCTATTGGAGCCCAGTGGATTGGAAATGGGCCACCACATGTCCCAGGCCAATAGCAGCCACCGTGCCAATCTGGGGTGTACTGTGAATGACCACACGGGCTGGAAAGTTGGGACACTCAGGTTGGAGAAGAGAAAGATGCGTCACAGTGACCACAGATGC
This sequence comes from Phoca vitulina, assembly GCF_004348235.1. NCBI lineage: Eukaryota > Metazoa > Chordata > Mammalia > Carnivora > Phocidae > Phoca > Phoca vitulina. Next base: position 6,145,634 of record NW_022589744.1, read on the forward strand.
TATCAATAGAGGGGAGAAGAATGTCTCTCTTCTTGCTAGATGGGATGCTGCCCAAATCATCAATTGCTTAATAAAGCCAATTAGATCTTCAAATTGACTTTATCCTGGGTATTTTAGATTACATATTATTCATCTCATCTACCTACCTGTCCTGCACTTGGTTTTGTGTCTCCAGTTAACATCCTAATGGATGTGCTTTTACTGGTTCCGTTAAGCCCTAATAACCCTAAAAGCTCACCTGGAAAAAAATATATTTTTTTGATATATAGAAAGATGATAATAGAAAGATTATTAGACATCTCAGTATGTGGCTGGCTCAGTTGGTTAAGAATCTGACTCTTGATTTTGGTTCAGGTCATGGTCTCAGGGTCATGAGATTGAGCTCCACGCTCTGTGCAGAGTCTGCTTGAGATTCTCTCCCGCTCCCTCTGCCCCTCCCCCCACTCACATGCACGCGCTCTCTCTGTAAAATAAGTAAATCTTTTTTTAAAAAGTGTGGAAGGGGATACAACAGATTCATAATAGGAAAAGAAAGCCTGAAAATGAGAGGGAAACACATAAATTCCATGAAGAAAGAAAGAACTTAAGTAAATGGTGTTGTGACAATTAGCTTGACAAATGTAAAAGAAAAAAGTTAGATCCCCACATTGTGCCTCACACAAAAAACAAAGTGTAGGTGGAGTCAAGAGAAAATGTAACAAATAAAACTTCAGAACAGTTGGAAGGAAATACAGAAGAATATATTTTGATTTCCAAAAAGGAAAGAGTTCCTAAAACAGGACACACACAGACACACAATCACAGAGTAAAAATTATAATGTTCAATCATAATAAAATTAAAACCTCAATACAACAAAAGAAATGATAAACAAAATCAAGATTAAGAAAGTTGAAGAGCTGGCAGATGTGTAAAGAAGTTGTCTGAAACAAACAAAACAGAAAAAGGAATATCCAGAATAAAGATCCCTTAAAAATACATTAGTTTTCTTTCTTTCTTTCTCTTTTTAAAGATTTTATTTATTCATTTGAGAGAGAGACAGAGAACACAAGCAGGAGGATAGCAAGCAGAGGGAGAGAGAGAAGCAGACTCCTTGCTGAGCGGGGAGCCTGACGCAGGACTCGATCCCAGGACCCTGAGATCATGACCTGAACTGAAGGCAGATGCTTAAGCATCTGAGCCACCCAGGCGCCACAAAAATGCATTAGTTTTAAAAGTCAAATAGGAAGGTGGACAGGTAATACAAAAGGACAATTCACAAAAGAAGAAAGCTAACTGAGAAGATACTTGACTTCTCTGGAAAGCAAGGGAATACAGCCTCAGAGAGCAATGAATTACTGTATACTCTTATCAGATGGGCAAAGAGAAGGACAATACTCAGCACGGCAGTGGATCTAGGAAAATAAATTCTCACATAGTTCCAGTGGGAAAATAGAGAACACTGGGGATATGGACACACACACACATTCATGCCCAGCAACTCTGCAATTTCTCTTCTAGGTCCATCATCTAGACATATTCTCCCACATGTGCATTAAAGATCTATGTTATTCTTAGTGTAATCCTTATATCTTCAAAAGGCACAGAATCATCCAAGTTCAAAATTCTGGTAAGTTTTCTATTTCAACACTGCAGTATTTTCAAACAAAGTGAAGATTATGTTTTCGTCACAGGGAAAAGAGAATCTGAGAGTTTCCCATCAATTTAGCATAAATAAAATAACCTTGGAGAATTAACAAAGTACCCCTTAAGTTGTGTTAGATAAATCAGTTTCTGAAGATTGGTATTTACCAGTGTATTAACATGGCTAAATATTATGGAGAATCTCAATTAGATTTCAGATGTGTTAATATGTATTTATGGAAACAAGAGACATGTACTTTTTTATTTTTTGAGAGGGAGAAACCGTATGCAGGTGGGGCAGGGAGGGGCAGAAGGAGAATCCCAAGCAGGCTTCACACCCAGCACAGAGTCTGACGCAGGGCTCGATCTCACGACCCTGAGATCATGATCTGAGCCAAAATCAAGAGTCAGTCACTTAACCAACTGCCTCATTTAGCTTTCAATGCTCTTTGCCATACTTGCTTTTTCAGAGGTTCCACTGCTTTGGGACACACCAGTTTGCGAGGTTCTTCATTTTCCCTCACCGAAATCATTTACAGCCTTGTACAACACATTACTGAGGCTTATGCTCTCTTTAAAAAGTTCAAAGAGACATGAACTTCAAACAGAAGTTACTCCAATGCCTACAAATTTTAAAATGTATTATTGACCATTTTTATTGCTAATTTCCTAGATTTCTTCAAGAAGAACAATTTTTGTAGTTTAGTCCAGAGTATTTAATGCAAGACACCAAAACCCCCAAATGAACAAGATCCACTATCTTTAATTCACTTTTTACTTCGCTCCAAGATGATAAAATTCCAAGCAGTTGGCTTAAGGACATATAATTGTAATACAGTGGGGTGATTTGGACAATGTCTAGAAATGTTTTTGATTGTCACACTCAGGTGGAGATTGCTACTAGCATCTAGTGGGTACAGATCAGGATTGCCATTGAATATTCTACAAGACACAGGACAACCTCTCCTTTCTCCCTCCCCCAACAAAGAATTCTCTGGCACAAAGTGTTAACGGTGTCACTGTTGAGAAAAGCACATCTAGTATGAGAAAAATAAACCCAGTATCATTAAAATTATTTATTCATAATCACTGCAATGTTTTCATTTATTAATCCCTTGGAATAAATTATTCTTACTTTCTACTTCAAATACTCCAAACATTCACTCAGTATAACTTTGTAGATCTAAGTTAGGTCATCCCTTCTTGGCTTTTTACAATACAATGAAGGGTGGACTCACTCAAAGGCATCATGTCTTGGGTTGGAAGTTACTGTTATTTGGCTATACTTTGAGGCTGGTGTGGGACAAATGGGTTGAAAGTGAAGGAAGGGTCACCCTTGTAGAGTTGATCCAGGCAAGGACTGCGGACAGGCAGCTTAGAATAGTTCAAAGGTCTTTGGCGATTGCAGCAAGAAATAGTTACTCCAGGGTTTTGTCCCCACCCATTTCCTGGCATGATCTGTGTTAGTTAACGTCATGTTGACTATCTGTTGTAACAAACAACCCCACAGTCTCAGCAACCTCAGTAGCTCAATGCCACAAAGTGTTTTGTAGGGGTTTCACTTTTTGGTTTTGCACTGGAGTGTGTGTAGGTGTGTGTTTCATGCCTTGGTCCTGCACAGTCCAGGGAGCTCTGTAGGCAGCTCATCTCCAAATGGTGACTCCCAGGCTAGGTGCCAGAAAACTTGGTTTCTGGTGACGTCTCTCTTCCTGGCTTGCAGATAGCCACCTTGCCGTGTCCTCATGTGAGTGCACAGAGATATGGTGTCTCTTCCCCTTCTTGTAAAGATACCAATGCTATTATGGCCCCAATCTTAAGATCTCACTGAACCTTCATCTCCTTAAAGGCCCCATCTCCAAATGCAGCCACACTGGAGTTTGCGGCTTTAACAGAAGAATTTCAGGGGAACACAAGTCAGTCCATAAGAGCTAACAACAGCAATAGTAGCAAGAACAACAAAAAAACTTACCTAAATAAGAGTATACAAGTATATTGCACTGATTTTAAGGTGTTACAGGGTCACCAGTTGGAGAGGTCATAACATACATAAACATGAGAAATTAAGATCTGCATAGGAGTAGACCCTTGCATCATAAGAAAACATATAAAATCAGAAATATGTTTCCAAATTGTAAGATATGTCATTTTTAAACTTTCCCCCACTCGATTATTCAAATTCTTACTGAAATTACTTATTTTAACAGGTTTCAAATTTCCTTGACAGTCACAACAGACAAAACATAGACTGTACAACATAAAATGTGAAAAATGACAGAAAAGGAAAATCCGTTTATTATGAATAAGCAAACAACAACAAAAACAAACAAACAAACTCTGAATTACAAAACACAAATACTTGTTGGGATGAGCGCCAGGTGTTTATATGGAAGTGCTGTGTCACCGTATTGTCCACCTGAAGTTAACATCACACTGTACGTTAACTAACTGGAATTTAAACAAAAACTTTAAAAAAAGCAAATACTGTGCTGTTCTGTAATCACTGCCTCTCTTTCCCCTAAAATCAGGATTCGGTCTTACTTTGTACTTGTGCACTTTATTCAAAAGGATAAGAAAATATTCAAAGTTTTGATGTTGAAACAAAGAAAATAAAGCAACCTCTGTGTCATCTTGAGAGATCCAAACATTCTACAACAAATGCATTTTCGATTTACCTCCGTATGACATGTGGGATTTAGTTGCCGGTACAGAGGCCCCATGGTCCGGTTTTGAGACGGTTCTCACTGCCTTTTCTCCTTAGTCCTACTATCCCTCATGTTATTGAGAAAAATGGGGACATGAGTTTCAAAAGCATTTTGTAGCATATCTGAGATAAGATATATTAATGACATAAAATATTATCTTTAAAAAGAGGCATAAGACTAAAAAGAAACATAGGGTATTTGGGGCTTTAAGGGTCTTCCTGTGGGAGGAGTTTCCTCTTCACTGAAGGGTCAAGTTCTTCCTCAAAGTCATCCAGCTCCTGTTCCTTGGAGAGTTCCAGGAAAACCTGAGACGGACAAGAAATAAAGAGGGAGAGAGGCCACACTGCCTCCGTAGCTCCAAGTGAGTGCAAAGCGTCCGCTCACGCTGTACATTTATAGTGCATGGATGAACCAAGACACGCACACTGACCCACCTGCTCCAGGGTGGACTGGGAGAGGCTGTACTCCTCCAGGTCGAAGCTCTGTTTAACTGCAGAAGGACGGACGGACGTTAGGAGTTCATCTACTTTTTTATTTGGAGAGTTTTACCAAGTTATGCACAAAATCTACATACATACAGATTTTAAACATGAAGGATAAGGTAATAAATATTCTCAGACTAAATATGGAAAGACAGGTGCTCACCTGGGCAGCACATATGCTAAATATGGAAAGGCAAATTCACCCTGTGGTCTTGTACAGGACGGAAATACTCTCCCATTGTCTTAGAGTTTGGGCCGGGGCATACCAGACTGGAAAACAATGTGCAAGGTCCCAGACCACCTATGCCAGGTGAGTGGAGAGACAGTTCCCCCCTGTGCTAGAACACTACCATGTGCCCCTCAACATTTGCCTTCACTCTCTCTACTCTGCTCTTTGCTTTACCGGCTGACTTAAGAGGCTTTTTCTGGTGGTTTCCACCAGTGGTAGCTCATGAGGAGGGACAGAGGAGAGGGGAGGTCAAGGCCTTTATTCCTTCACTCCCTCCCTGATATCAACTTTGTCCCTTGATTGAAAGTCACTGCTTCTCACGAGGTCACAAATTCTACATGATTCTACTCCCGGGTTCCAGCCATTGCTTCCTCTCTTAGTCCCTTTGGACCTGAGAATGGCAACACTTCTGCTAAGTCTAGCCTTGGGTCATTGCACTGTGCCTTGCCCCTTGGCAAATGGTCCCTGCCTAAACCAAACTTTGTCAAATTATCCTAATTTTGAGTTGACCATCTGTTATCAATGTGGACTGTGATTAAGACCCCCAAATGTGCAGATACATAAAAGGAAGAAAATAATGAACCGAGAGGTAAGACTAGAAAGCAAAGGTTTCTTGTGGGCAGTTGTCCAGATTGCTGTGGCATTTCCTTTCTCCCCTCTGTGGACAGAGGATCTGGTGGGATTGACCTGTAATCAGGGGACATGGGATTGGGTCCTTGCCTCAAGTCTGGGAACATGTAAAAAATTGTGGACAGTGATGGCCCTGTACTTGCAGAGTTTGGAGAGGCCAAGATGCTGCATCCAATGGAGGTCCTCCAAGAGATCTCTTGGAAAGGCAAGGGAATTCCAAGAAGTGGCCCAGAGGCTGCAAGAGACCAAGAGACCAAGAGGAGAAGGCATCACCCACCCCAGAGTAGAAGCTTTAGTCAGAGGTTACAGATGGGAGGGAGAGGGAGTCTTCAAGGAACTCCTCTCTGCACAGGAGGCCCTCATGCCATAGTCCGGCTCTAATGAGCAAATCAAGCTTTGCTGTCATATCTTTTCTTCCCTCTCCTTACACTCCACACCAGAGAGGCTCAAAAGATCGGATGAGCAGAGGAGGAATAAGATAAGAAGGGAGATAAAACCAACCCTCCCACCTCCCTAGCTTGAAGTCTCCAAATATTAAGCAACTAAGCAACTCTGACCTGGAGTGGGCATGCGAGGCTGGAGTTCTGTGCAGTTTGCAACACCCCAAAGCGATCTGATGCTATGGGGGAATGAGTCTATGTAGCAGGACACAGGAATAGTCACAGGACATGGGTTGTGCTCACACACTATGGGATCTACCTCATTCAATAAATGTATTGCAGCTGAGAAGGTAACTGTGTCTCACCTAACATTTGGAGGGAAAAAAAATGCTAACTTACATTTCCACGACATAGTGGGGTGGAAAACTGTGATAAAAAGTTAGGTTACCCCCCCAAAGCAGAACTTTAGTTTTTTGTTTGTTTGTTTGTTTGTTTGTTTAAAGATTTTATTTATTTATTCATGAGAGACAGAGAGACAGAGGCAGAGGGAGAAGCAGGCTCCCAAGGAGCAGGGAGCCCGATGTGGGACTCGATCCCAGGACCCTGGGATCATGACCTGAGCTGAAGGCAGACGCTTAACCATCTGAGCCACCCAGGTGCCCTCAGAACTTTAGTTTTAGCAAATGAAACACAGCAGGAGGAATCTGAGGTGGGAGGGAACATGTTTAAAAGCAGAAACATTAGAAGGCTCTGAAGAAAAGGCTCACTGTACTCTAGGGATGTCTTTGTGGACACTCCAGCCCTAAATGCCAACGATCTCTTCCCTCTAGAGTCTCATTCAATTAGGACAGGACTTCTCAACCTTGGCACTGATGACATTTTGGTCTGGTCCTTCTTTGCTGTGGGAGGGAGTGGACCTGTGTGCATTGTAGGATGTTTAGCATCATCCGGGGCCTTGACCTACAAGATACCAGTCGCACCCCCCAACTCCAGCCCCAGTTGTGACAACCAAAGGTATCCACAGACATTACTGAATCACTCATGGTTGAGAACCATCATTAAAAGTCTTAATACTTCTTATACTGGTTTTAAGCAAGATTTGAATTTCTCTGTTTCCTGGAGTCCAAATGGTCACTCTTACCTATCTCTAATTTGAAGAAAGCTTGCGATAAGGGGTGCACATCCTCAACAGGCAACTTATAGACCATCAGGGAGGAGTACCTGCCAGGAATGGAGAGGGAGGCTGAGCTCCATGTTTCAAGAAGACAACCATTACTGGATGCATGTCTAAAAAGCAGCAACATCACCAACAATTTATCTCAATGTACGTGTCTGCAGAGCCATGGATGCAGTGATAGTGGGAATGTTCTTTAATCAACAAGAAGTCACTTTATTCAAGCAGAAGCAGGAGGGGGCTCTCACAGTAGGGCTTCCTTTTACTCTTGGGAGGAATGGGAGACAGAGGAGACCAGCAGCACTTGCACCCCAAGATGGTGAGAGGCAGGATGACTTATCATCCTTCTTCCTTAGTGAGAAGAGAATAGCATTTAAGTACAAAGAACTAAGTTCACCTCCTGGCTCCACCACTAGGATTTGGCATGATCAAAACGACCTCAAGTGCCATTACCGATAATAATAAAAATGCTAAGAGCCACCACTCACTGAGCTTTGACTGATGCCTGGCACCGGGTCCCAGCTTCAGACAAGTGGTCGCATTTAATGGGGATGGTTTTACCCTCTAGAAAGGATCCAGATGACCAAGGTCCATGCACACATTAGGACCTGGCCCATGATAGAGCTGCCAGGAATGTGAATTCCCTTACAACAATCAGCTTCCCAATCAGTACTTTGCTCTCTTATATCCCTCCTGTGGAAGGAAATTCCCGTGGAATTGGGCCTTTCTCTAATAATTAATCAAGAAATAAAATCACAGTTAATTAATTAGAGATTAGCCTCTAATTCATTAAGTCACAATTACCATAGAGTTAAAAAAAAAAAAAAGAAGAATGATCAAGTAAAGCTTTTATTTCTCTTTGCCATAATAGAAAAACAAAAAAGATGAAACAAGCCAACCCCTGTGTTCACCTTTCCTGCCGAGCAGCTTGGGGGAAAAGTCTCAGAATTTCACAGTGGAGGGGCTCCACCTGGGCAGGGGTCTTCACCTTCATCTCTAGCAGATACTCTTTACCAAATTTGCTTTTCAGGTGTTGTATGGAACCGATACATCTGGAGGTAGGAGGAGGATGAAGTCAAGGAAGAGAAGGAGAAGATAAATCGATTGCCAGTGACTTTCAGCCTCTGGAGTCCAGGGCCAGGCCACTCCAGCCCCTGACAGTGATAACCCTGTGCAGGGAAATGTCCTTTGCTCAAGGCCCACTGGGAGCCAAGGGTGGGTTTGGATGGGCACCCACCTCAGCCTTCCGGACACCATGATGGCCACGCGGTCACACACGGCCTCTGCCTCTGCCATGTAATGAGTGGTCAGGAGGGCGCCCCTCTCCGTGTTCCTAAAGGTGGCCCGGATCGCCTGCCTAAAGGGAGGTTAGGGGCAATGCCAGCTGGTGGCGATGCTCAACGTAAGACGTCTTCGCATCTTTTAAACATGTTTTACTAGCACACACGAAATAATTAGTGAATTCAGTTTAGACAAAAAAAGGAGTTTTGGAGGGACAGCATTCATGTAAATACCCAAACTATCGGGTGGGGTAATATAATTCAGAACATGGCTGGTGCTGAAGGTAGAAGATAATATTGGGTAAAAGGTTATTTAGAAAAATGCTGAATTCCAAGGATATGTATGAGAGGGCAGTGGGAAGAAAGAGAGAAAACGAGGAGCACTTATTTAAAAGCATGATAATAATGATATAAACCCTAAAATACAAAACAGCAGATTTCAGAATCGTCCTAAGAACTTGGGATTTTTTTTCCTCATAAGAACTGTGTATCAGGTGATGTTGTAGAAATTGAAACTGAATAATAGACTGATATGGTTGGGTATAAAAATGGGCCATGCATACTCCGAAGATCTACCATGAAAACAAGATTCTTAAGAGTATTAGGGTGTTAGAATTATCTTTTTCTCCTTAATAAAAACTGGCTGTGATAGGGCATCAGATTTTTTGCCCTTAATATTGCATTTCCTGATAATGGGTTGTCTTTTGCCTTATAAACAATGATTTTGAAGACTAGTTGTTATAGGACTAATCAGTTCACTTAGGATTACTCATGACATCTCCTCACCACATCTGCTGCTGCCCCTCGGGGTCCATGCCCGTGGATGGCTCATCCAGAAGCACCACCGATGGGTTTCCCAGGATGCTCAGCGCGAAGCACACCTGGAACAAGAGGAACAGCATGTCTGGCACCGACCTATGGGGTGTGCAGAGTAACACCGAGCCCTGTTCCTACCTTCCTCTTTATTCCCTCGGATAAGGTCTTCACGGGCAGCTTCAGCTGGTCCTGCAGCTTGAGCGCATCCACCAACCTGGAGGAAGCAGAGTGAGTCAATCCACATTACCCCCACACTATGAGGAATGTGTGTGGGGAATGGGTAAATCAGAACAAACACTATATTAGAGACATTTTTAAAAAGAGTATTCAGAATGATCATAAAATTGAAACTACCTAGGATACTTTATGAGCCTTTTATAGTGGTCAAATTCATATTTTTCAATGACATCTTTCCATATTAAGGAATAATCAACAATATTTTTCTCTCCAGGCTTAATACAACACTCCACTAGCTTCTTGATAACTACATCTTCTCCCACAGGTGTGGAGTCATTGGTTAGAATCTCCCTTCCTTAATTCTGTGGGAACATCTTTCCTATCACATCCCCCCAGTAGAGAACCAGTGTGTCTCCCCCCACGTACTGTGTGATGGTGACCGTGGCGTCCCCTTTCTTCAGCCCTTTGATGGCGGCGAACACCTCTAGATGTTCCCTCACTGACAGGTTGGGCCAGAGCACGTTCTCCTGAGGACAGTATCCCAGGAACCCGAGGGAGTCCCCCTCACTGCTCCCTTTCAAAATCACCTGCACAAAAAGTTCATTCCCACATTCAGTCCAAAATTGTGTATACACACATATGGGCACATGAGTGCATAATTCAGTGATGTCCTCCTCGTACACACACAGCTGCCAAGAGTACAAATGTAAATAAGTGATCACTTAGCTGTAGGCGAAAGATGGCAAAAACTCAATAAATCAAAAGGAACATATTCCACATTGTCATATCTCTCTATAGACTTTATTTCCAAGTCCATTACCTTGGTTGGATTCAGGGTGGCTTACTTGGTTGTTCATTGTTTGACTTCCTTCACTGATCCAAACATTCAAAGGAGTAGATACTTGTTGAGGATTCTATTTCCCCAATGTTAAACTAGCTATAATTATAGGATTTGTTGCGCAAGTTTATTGTGAGCATTAAAAATGGCAGTGGTTCTCAATCAGGGGCAATCTTCTTTCCAGAGAACATTTGGTAATGCCTGGAGATGTTTTTGGTTGTTATACTTGGGTGCTGCTGGAATTGAGTGGATAGAGACCAGGGATGCTGCACAGGACAGTCCCTCACACACACGCACAAAAAAACCTAGACCAAAATGTTACCAGTGCCAAACTTAAGAAATCCTGAACTAAGATAATAAATGAGAAGTCCTTGGCACTAGTCTGGCACAAAGGAACCAGTAAATACTAATAAATAGCATTTATTATTTTAATGAGCCAATCACTGTGCTATATGACAATATTAACAGGTCATGTGTACCAGTGCTTACTATGTGCTAGAATCTAAGCATTTTATGTGTTTTGAATTACTTTATCCTTAGAAAAATCCTATATGACTCAGGTATTAGTTTTATCATCCCTGTTTCACACAGGAGAAAAGTAACATGTGCATAGATTTAGTAGCTTGCAGAAGGTCACACAAGGTAAACCTGGGAGTTAAAGCTGGACTCTGCCTTCAGAATCCAAGCCCTTGACCCCAACTCTATGTTGTCTTTCCCCAATATAAAGGAGGAGAGAACTAGTTAATGTGGGCTCACAGAGCTTTCAATCTAGACAGAGAAATGGAAAATAAAAACAAGTAGATGCATATGGGGATGAATTATAGCCCCTGCTTAATGCTTTCAAGGCAATAAACGTGATAAAGAATAAAAAGGGAAGATCCAATGTAGCCATGAGTGTAGTCAGGGCAAATCCTTTTGCGGAGGTAAATTTTAAAGTGATGAGAAGGAGGTAACCAAGTACAAAACCGAAGGAGGAGCACTCTAGCCAATGGAAAAATAAACCCAAAGGTCCTACAGAGGGACGATGACCAAAGGCCAATGTGAGCAAGGGATGAGCAGAGCCCAGATCTTACAGGGCCTTTTTTGGCCATGCTAAAGATTTTGGATCAATTCTTTTTTTTTTTTAATTTTTTATTGTTATGTTAATCACCATACATTACATCATTAGTTTTAGATGTAGTGTTCCATGATTCATTGTTTGTGCATAACACCGATTTTGGATCAATTCTAAGTGAAGGATGATAAGCAGGATAGTGACATGATCTCATCTGCATCTTTTAAGGACTGTTCTGGCTGCTGTGTGAGGCAAGAGGAGAAATGGAAAGACAATTCAGAAACTTATGTTGCAATCCACACGCCTACACAACCTCTCTTCATGGTCCCACTCCCTCTGCCCTCAACCTTCTGTCAAATGTCAGCAGCAGGTCCTCCTCAGTGTTGTAGTCCCTGTGGATCTCCGGCCATCATGTTATCCAACTTGGCCTAGACGTACTGCCAAGTGACATTCACATACCATTCTAGCTTTTGATTGGGACTTTAGACAATCCTTATTTTTTTTCTCTAATCTATGACCTCTCTTTTCTGAATAAATCCTGGATCTTGGCAATTCAATTCAACAAATTCTTAGGATACATAAGTCAACAAAAAATAAAAAATAAAAAACCCAAAGATCTCTGACCTGAATAAAGCTAATGTTCAGCTTTACTTTTACCAAAACACTTCCTTTTAATGTCACTACTTTTCATTCAATAAAACATATGGTGTAGATAACATGGAGCCCTTTTTGGCAGCTCACCATTTTTGGAATTAAGGAGAGAAGTTTTTAATTAATCCTCTTCATTCCATGCATAACTCAATGGATTCATAAGAAAGGATCGTTTACATATTTTTAAGACTGTCATCAATGTTCACGGGTTAATGCTTGTTCAAGGCAGCATTAATGACCATATTTCTGTGTGGTTTACTGACCTGCCCTGCGGTTGGATTTGTATCTCCGATTATCATCTTAATAGTTGTACTTTTACCAGCTCCATTGTGTCCTAAGAGCCCTATAACTTCACCTGAAAGAAATAGGTATGCTTAGAACTTCAAGTAATTACAATAAATCTAAAAGCAAATACTATTGGAGGGCTCACTATGTGTCAGGCTCTGTGTCGAGTGCACGAATGCATTAATTCATCTGTTCTACACACACACACACACACACACACACACACACACACACACAAACCCCTAAGCATTGTTACTGGCTTCAATTTATAGGCAAAGAAACTGAGGGGTAAGGAGGATGTATAACTTGCTCATGCCCATGGTCATACAGCCATTGAGATGCTAAGCTGGAACAGAAACAAATTTTGGTCCCAAAGTCTGTTGCATTTAACAGACACTTTCACAAAATGTGCTCTTTGTTAGAATGGAGACTGCACTGCTGTGTCCCAGTGAGTTCCCTCTTGCGTATATTCCCTGTTGTGAAATTAATGGTACTTTGAAAGCTATAACATCCTTCTTAACTGCCTCCTTTTTTTCTTTTCTTTTTTTTTTTTTGGTGTTCTTTTTTTGTTTGTTTGCCTGTTTCAACAGAACAGACAGAACTGTCTTCTTAGGCAAAGAAAAAGCACTGTTATTATAACTGAGGCTTTTAAGCAGGACAGATCTGTGTGTGCCTGTGGATGAGTGGGCTGCCTTTCATGATTATCAATAGATGGCCCCAGATTCGGGTACTATTATTTCCTCCCAAAGACCTCATCTTGGGAGGTCAAGATAGCTCTGCCAACAGTTAAAACTACTGTCTCCAACCTTTTTTAACACAGAAAGAGACATTTCTTATGGCCACTTTTTTCTTCCTCTTAGCAAAGCAGTTTCTCTTTTTGCCTGCATATTCCTTCCGTAGACAGCTAGCAATGATGACGGGTTTCTGTAGAGACAAGTAAATAACAATGGGGCTTTATTCTTACCTTGAAATGAGTGAGTGCACCATATTCCTTCCAACCACATTTTTCCCTGTACAGAATCATGACTCAGACAAGTCCTTCCCCCAGAAACTGCCATTTTCAAGTGAAATTTCCCAATCTATATTCCTGCAGGGAAATAACATTTGCACCGTATCGCATGATCTGTGCTTCTCTTTCTCAGAAAATAGGAATAGAGACATCCACCAAACCGATAGGACTGTTAAGACACACACTCACACACACACACATGCACACATGCACACAAACACACATACACCTCAGATGGACTCCCTCCTCTTGCAGTAAGCTTTACTCAGTTCATAAGACTCACAATGTCTTACTTAGGTTTTGTAATGTGTAGCTTTTCTTACCCAAAATACAACCCTGAAAAATGAATTAACAAGTCTGTGCCTGTGTGTATGTGTGTATTTCCCTTGTTCTATCTCTGTGGACATTGCATATTCAGTGAAGTCAAGTGATGAGCTATGTGTGTAAGGACGAAAGAACCACAAAGTGTTTTTCAAAATATTGATGCATGTTTTTAGTCGTTCTACCTCATCAAAGTCTTCAACAGTCCCAGCATTTGTGGTTCTCCTTCTTTCTATCTGAACATCTTCATCCTCTCCTTCGGGTTCTTCTGGGTTTGGAAAAATGCCACTGCTTCTTGGAGAAATTCTAAAATCAAAACAGTGTGATAATAACAGGTTTCCAGTTGAAAAACTTGTAGCAAAAATGAGCTTTCTGTAGACTGCTCTCAATTATGTGAATGGGTTCACTGTGAGTACAACATAACCCCCATTTTTCAGCTCTGTGCCATGCGCCTTGCAAACAACCTGGTTTCCATGACGAGTCAAGTGATGCAACTCTTGCTTTTTCCCTAGGTTTACTTTTCCTTGTTGGTTGTGACTTTTAAAAAACATAATAATAATAAAACAGGACACATTCTCTGGCAAAAGATTTTGGGGCACAGTTGTGTGAGAAAGGCATCTAGGAACTGTAATTTTGGCACAGATATTTTGGAATTCTGAAGACTTTGCGAGAACTGTGGATTGAAACATTTGGAATTTGAGACATATCCCAGAAAATCCAGGACACATAATCACCAGTATGTGAGCACTGTCACTTTTTAGGAATGTTTCAGAATCACTCCTTCCTGACTGCTATCTATCCAGTTATTTCCTTCATCACCCCCACCACTGATTACTGCTGATTCTCATCTTCTCCCTCCGTCATGCCATCACAAATTGCTGCTGTCTGCTGATTCTTGTCACGCTCCTGCCCTACCACCTACTTTACAGTTGAACTTGATTCATATTTTGTGAGTTAGGTGAGGTTTCCAAAACACACCTGTCTTGATTTCCCATTATGTAATTTGCAAAATCTTTCCTACACTTCTCTATTCCAACACCCTCTAAAATTCACCTTTAATTTAATTTTCCATTATTTTCCAATACAAACTTTCAAGTTCTTTCTAGCTGTCTACTCAAATCTACAGGAAGGTGGCATTTATATCAACTTCTGTTCTTTTGCTCAGACTACCCTACCTTCCTGGACTGGCTACACTTACCAATTGTTTATCTATACTTACCAATTATTTTAAAGATTTTATCTTTCATATATAACTTTCTTTTAGTATGTCAATGAAATTCCTTAATTTTTCAGCATCTCACGTGTGCTGATGTGGCTTCCCTCATTAGATTGTAAGCTCATTAAAATATCGTGAATTATAATAATTTTGTACACTATACAATTCCTAAAAGAACAATCCTGTGCAGTTATTTTTACTCAATTAACTTAAGCATATTAAAATGTTTTTAAACAATGAATATTAAATAAAACATGAAATTGTATTTGAATTTTCTCAACCTGAATGCGGGATCTTTTCTCATTGATTTCTTCCTAAAGTTCGCTTCCAGACACCGGAGAACAAAAACAAAAATGCAAAAATGAAGGTAAGGCTAAGGGGAGAAAAAGACAATCAATATTAGAAATCACCATAAAAACAAGTTCAATATTGGAATTTATTTAAGGAGTTTGATCATATGTACAAAGATAGATCTGATAACATTTTGACAAGTTTGAAAGACAATCGATTTAATATCCAATGAAACTCTCAGAGCTAGCTTCACTGTTCTTCAGAGAAGCTGTAATAGACAAGATAGTAGTAAGTTGGTACCCAGACTATTCATGTCATTGAGAGTTTGGGCTCCACACTCCATGTCAGATGATTGTTATAAAGAAAGCGGTCCAAATTTTAAAGCCTCTGTGGTGTGTGTGTGTGTGTGTGTGTGTGTGTGTTGCTTCAGATGCCTAAAATACTGCATTTTTAAGTGCCAAAGTTAAACTTTTTAACTTAATGCTAAGCAAACAAATGTGTCCCCCTCATGCAAGAACATTTAAATGGAAATGTATTCTTACTATTAGCAGTGCCAGAAACACAACTTGATGTTCTGAAGCTCCTAAATAATCCATGGAGTCAGGAGAAATCTGTAAAATGAGGAAAAGTAGGTTTAGATGAACCTTTATCTGTTCTCAAATCTCATCTCATCTCATGTAAGATACATTAATGTCCTTTTAATGACTTTGCCAGCGTTCTCTCGTGCATCAGGTAAAAGTCGATTTCCGACTGTGCTATGTGTCTTCCTTGCTTCCAAAGTCACTCAGTAACCTCCTCTCCTGTGCTGGCCTAGAGGCTCAGATGCTTTTAGAACACTGTGAGTCAGCATGATTCTCCGTGCTAAGAGAATCCTGGGTGGTGCTGGGGACCATTGAAGCCATGGGCAAGATCTGTCTTAAGACAAACCCTCTTCCCTAACTTTTACCTGCTTTTCTCCCTACATTTGTGCTCCTTCCCTAAGAGCCCTGGAACCAGTACATTGCTCTGTCCCTTGCTCCACCCACTCTTAAGAATAATCATGACAACTCTTCATGCTAAAGACAAAACTCTTCACCTGGAATTTGGCATGGTTTTCATTAGATTTACAACACATGCATAATATACAGAATATACATGCATAATACATAAGTGCATGATTTTCATTAGATTCACAATACATTCTAAAACATCCCCCAACTCCCTTAGTAAATAAAGAGTAAAGAGCCAATTTTGTTTCTTGAGCTGTATTTCCCAGGACTTTTTTCTGAGCAATGTTAAGCTGACATAGGAAATCTCTATCACAGCCATCCATCATCTAGAAAAGATGATTATATTTTTCTCATTGAATGGTTTTCCAGGACCCTGACATTATTTCAAATAATCTTGTTCTCCTATGTGCCTCTGTCACCCGCTTCCAAACAATGTACCACATCCAAAATCAACTTCAGGCACCCTAATCTTTGTCCTGTCTACTATGTTTTATTTTTTCAGCTTCCTTGCTCTACTATCCTTACTCCATAATTTGGAGTTGGTGACCCTCCAACCCACCAACCCCACCACTGTCCCACTGTCCATAAACCCCCTCATCTCCTTAACTTCATCATTCCCCAGCTTAGAATCTCCATGGTCCATTGCTACAATCCCTCCTTATACAGAACCACTGCTCATTGCCACATTGATTGTACCTTTATCCTTTTCTTTGTCAGACTCAACTGGGAAAACATTAACCCTGATTGAACCCAACTCCACCTGCCCTGAACTGCATCTGGGAAGGAGACTATGATAAGAGAAACTATCAGCTTTGCTGACTGCACTTGCAAAGTAGGGCAAGGGGTCTTTTAATACTCCCTGTCAATTCTACTGGTGATCTACTTTCTGAAATAAATGTTTACATCTTTTCCTCTATCCTCAACATCCCAACACCCCTGTTCACCTCACTTTAAGTTGATAACTTCATCTCTTTCCCTAAGAAAGGAGGATCACTCAGAAGAGAATCATGCGTTTACTACCATCAAAGCCACTAAATGATCTGCCTCTGGCTATGATCTTCATAAATAGATGAGATGTTCTTGCTTTGATGGAAAGCAACCTCTCTGCTTGGGTGCTATATGTTTTTTTTTTCTCAGCTATTCAAGAAGTTGGCTTCTTAGGTAGTTCATGTCTCTCTTTTCATCAAAATTTTCTCTCCTATAAGCACGTTATCTCCCTTCTTAAACAAAAATGTAGTTTCCTCATCCATCTACTTTCCCATCTGTTACTCTTTTCAGTGAAACTAGAAGTAGCTGTCTCTATTGCACTACTTCCTCATATCACAGTATCTACTAAGCTCGCTCTTGTTAGGTTTGGTGTTCACCCTTTCCTTGAATTCTGTCTGGTTAATACCACCGATGACTTTCATGTAGTCAAATCCAGTGGTCTCTTCTCAGTCATCAACTTTCTAGATCTCTCGTTTGATGGTTGAATCACTCCCTCCTTCCTGAAATATTCTTTACTGCCATCTGGCTCATATCCTTCTATACGGATACTTTAAGTGTTTAAGGAGAGTTTCTGAGAAGAGATTCTGGCAATCAACAGTTCCCCACTTTTTCTCCTACCTCATGGGCTCCTCCTCAACCTGACTGGCTGACTCTTCTTACCAATCTTTAAATTTTGGAGTCAAGGCCAAATCTTTGGCCCACTTTTTATTCGAACTATACTTACTCTGTAGGTTATATTATCTAGTGCCATCACTTAGATATCATTTATATGCTGATGGATCTCAAGTAACCACATGCTGGATTTCAGACTCATACATCCTACTGGCTACGTGGCATTTCCCATTATGTGCCTATTAGGAATCTTAAACCCAATATGTCCAAAATTAACAGAAAAAGTACATCTCATTAGCCTCCCAGTAGGGTCATTTGGTCCCAGGAGTGAGGGTTATCACGAGAACTATAAAATTCCACTACTGCAGAACCGCCCTTGACCTTCATGAACCAAAGCAAAGCTTCTTATTAAATAACATGACTCTTGCCTGTGGTAAGAGAATGACCTTTCCAAGACAGAGATTTCAAATTTTGTAGATAAGGACTCTACCTACATTTCTACAATATCCTAGGCTATCTCCAATGCCACACACTTCATGACCTGAGGACAGGTGTGAAATTACTTACCTCAGAGAAAATGAATAGAGAACCAATCAGTGTGAAAGGTGGTATTAATATGGTGCAGAGAAATAACCCTAGAAATCCATATTCATTTAGATCCGTAGCAACTATCGAGAAGATGGTGATCTAAAAAAAAAAAAAAGCATCCTAATTTCACTAAAGTGTAAAAAATCTGAATTTTAGTATGTTTTCCAAGAGGGTGGGAATTCATCTTGTAAATGTTCTTATTTTCAACTTTCCCCTCACACGGCAGTACTGCCACCATGTTTTTTTTCTTTGCGACACAAGATTCTATCAGAATTCTGTATTTGATTGACTATGACATTTTTAAGACACACCAGGGCTTCTCAAATTCAGTGTGCATGCAAATCAGTTGGAGTTCTTGCTGAAATTCAGAATCTGACAAGAGGGCTCTTTATCACACATTGCTCAGCCTTTTTCTTTTTTTTCATTTCACAGGAGGTCATGGACATCTGTTGGGGTTTAAATATACCAGTTATTCATTTTCACAGCTGCATAGTATTTCTTTGAGTGGATATGCAAGAATTCAACAATTTTGCCTTTAGAAAATGTGTTGTTTCAATTTCTCTGCTCCTATAAATAATGGCATACATAAATCCTTATCTATTGACACTCTTAATCTTTATTTTTTTTAAGATTTATTTATTTTATTTTAGAGAGAAAGAGAGAGACTGAGCACAAGTGGGAGGAGCTGAGGGAGAGGGAGAGAGAATCTCAAGCAGACTCCACACTGAGCATAGAGCCGGACATGGGGCTCCATCTCACAACCCTGAGGTCATGACCTGAGCTGAAACCAAGAGTCTGGCACCTCACTGACTGTGCCACCCAGGTACCCCAACACTCTTAGTCTTTTAGGAAAGATTCTGAGAAATGTAAATGCAGGTTAAAATTTATGTGGATTCACATTTTCAACAGTTACTAACAGATTATTTTTCAAAACGATGGGGACAGTCTATGCTCTTATGAACATGAATGGGTGTGCATGTTACACCACCTCACTGACACTGGGTGCTATAATTAATTACTGTAGGTGTCCTTGTTTTATTGCTGATATTAGGTGAATAGCTGCATAAGTTTACTATGTACTGTAATATTTGCCATTGGTTTTTAGTAATTTGTCCTTCCTGTGCTTATACATTTTACTGGGCATTTTTAAAGGAATTATATGGTGTTTTCTTAATTCATGCAGTTTTCCTCTCTTAGTTTGAAAGCTCCTAATAGTGAACCATCATCTCAATCTAAAATAAATCATACTGGACTATTCCTCTTCTTATTATTTTAATTTATTTCTGGGTTTGCTTTGTCATCTTTTTATTTAGAGAACTGTCTTTGATTTTCCAAATTAATTTATCAATGATATTCTTTTTTACTCTATCTTTCTTTTTTTTAAGATTTTATTTATTTATTTGTCAGAGAGAGAAAGAGAGAGCACAAGCAGGGGGAGCAGCAGGCTCCCCACTGATCAAGGAGCCCAATGTGGGACTCGATCCCAGGACCCTGAGATCATGACCTGAGCTGAAGGCAGATGCTTAACTGACTGAGCCACCTAGGTGTCCCTATCTTTCTTAGGATTTGTTACTAAAGTTATGCTCACTTTATAAAAGGCACTATTACACTTTGTGGATTTTTTTTATATAAATGTTATAACCATGATTCCCAAAGTTTTGCAATCTTCATGCATGTTTAACAGAATTCAGTGGTCTCTACCAGTGCTTTTATAACATTTTTTAATTTTTTAAATTCTTTATTCTAATTTATTTCTTGGTCAGATTAATTTCATCCTTAAATGATTCTCCTTCCCCCCCAGCTTTATTGAGATATAATTGACATATATGGTTTATAAATATTTTCCCCATTCCATAGGTTGCCCTGTCATTTTGTTGATTGCTTTGTTTGCTATGCAGAAGCTCTTTAGTTTGACATTGTCCCTCTTGTTGATTGTACCTTTAAAATACATACTCTTAAAATTATTTAAAAATGATTTAAAAATCAAATAATATGCACTGTCTGCATACTTACAATTAAGAAGAAAAATGACCAAATACCACTATTTTTTCTCCCATTGCGAAAAATGAATGAAATCACGTATGTCAAGAAAATCAGAGATGAGACATATCCAATACTACACAGGATCTGAAAATAGAAATATTAAGGTTGGAGAAGGTAAATACGACCTAGGAAAGCATTCCTACTGAAACCTCAACTCCAAACTATGCGATAGCAAAGGTAATTTGAAGTTCTTTAGTTTAAGATAAATAATGTCATTGCATTCATGAAATATAGTCTAATAAAACTACCTCATAATTTTTGCCACTTACCTGAACTAACAGGTTTTGAATTATAAATATAATTTCATCTGGGCTAAAAACGTAATCCATTATTTGCATCAGAAGGAGGATCAAGAAGTAGAGTGGAATATCTACCAGCGCCTGGCCAAACCAGTACGCAGAAGGGTAGAGCCCTGAAATCCGTAGCTGGGAGTGAGCTTTTCTCTGGGAAAGAAAAGGAAGAATCGTCAAAAGTGCTGAATAGTTGAGGCTCGAGAAGCTGTAAATATGTGGTCACAAAATCAGTCATTTTTTTTTTCCTGTGTCCCTTTCATATATTATGCCGATTTAGTAAATGAGAGTTTTACTGGCCACACTCCTCCTTCAAGGGGATCGATGATGCTCCAAACTGCATGGTGACTTCATCATCTGAAGGAGAAATGCACTAATATAACCAGCTCACATTCTATCACAGAATGACTGGACATTGCCTCAGAAGATTCCTGTTCTTGTATTCACAAAGCTACTCTTCCTTTTGACACTTGAGACTTGAAAACTGTACAAAGATTCAAAAGATGTAGGTCTGCAAATTTCCTGTAAGATTCTTCAAATTTATGCTGGGTGTAAAGAGTCCATTAATTATCGGCATTTTATTTTAGGTCTAAGAAATGATCTTCTAACAGGTCAATTTCATTACCAACTCTTTAGGTTGGCATAAGAAGATGTCTGTTAAAACTAATAAGATAAAAATAAGACACTTATTGTCTTGAAGTAGACCACATTTTTCATTATTACATATGAAAACTAGTAAGTAGATTTTGATATTGTGACTCACTCTAAGCTATATTGTTGCGGTGATTGCCTTAACACAAGGCTTAAAATATTACTTGAACTTTAACAGAAGCACAAAAGCAATGGAAATTTTAAACCTAAAATTGAGTCTATATAAAGACATTCCTTAGGAAAAAAGTTAGAATGGAGATAAATATTCTGGAAAGGGGAGTGTATCTGGAAAAACAGCAGGAAAAAGAATGATAGCAAGGGTGTGTTAGAGAGTTGGACATTTTCTATTCAGTAATGTGTTCAATATATGTTTGCTGAGCCCACCATGTGCTTTGTGTTGGTCATGGGCTCTTGTGGAGTTTAAGTTGCAGGGGGCAAGAGAGATAAAGGTGATATGCAAATAAGTGTAGTGATAGCTACATAATTAAAATTGTGAAAATTAAAATTTAAGAAGTAAA
Organism: Phoca vitulina; assembly: GCF_004348235.1. Taxonomy (NCBI): domain Eukaryota; kingdom Metazoa; phylum Chordata; class Mammalia; order Carnivora; family Phocidae; genus Phoca; species Phoca vitulina. Next base: position 6,167,468 of record NW_022589744.1, read on the forward strand.
ATTAAAAGTGTTAAGATAAGGGTCATAGGAGAGGTGAATTGTAATTAGGGGATTTGTCAGAGGAGGTTCCCTTATGAAGGGCCTGAGTTAGGGTCTAAGTGGTGAGTAGGAATTATACAGGTGACAGGTAAGGAGCACAGTGGGCAGAGAGCATAGGAGAGAAGACCAGCAGTGGGGAGAGTTGACCCTCTCGGGAAACTGGAAAGACAGCATGGCTGGACATAGTTATTGAGGTAATAGTGGTGTCAGATCAAAGTGGAGAAAGACGTCCAGGTCCAGATCATGCACGGCTTTTCAGGCTACAGCAAGGATTTCATTCTTGCTCTTTGGTTTGCCAAGAAACCACTGGAGGGACTTAGGCAGGTAATCAACATGGTCAGGTGCATGTTTTTAAGTAATTGCTCTGTCCCACTGGGTGGAGAATGGGTAAGGAGAAGACTAATGGGGATCCACAGCGAGCAGTTAAGGAGGCTGATGTGCTCATCCAGGAGAGACATGATAGTGGATCTCACTAGGGTGTTGAGGAGAGATGGAGGAATGTGGAAAGATTTAGACATATTTCAGAGGCAAATTCCATGACTTCACCATTAGCCGGCTATGGAGGTTAAGGAGAAAGAGATATCAATATCATGGAGTTGCCAATTTGATTTGGGTTTTAGATAAATACCCTATAAAAAAAATTTTAGTACAAGTATGTTCCAACCAAATGAAGCTAAAATGAATCTTGAAAGGGGCAGCCTTTTTCAACAATAAGCCAAAATGCTGTGGTGAGTTGGTTAGGACTGTTTAACTGAGTAACTTCACCACAATCTTAAAGCGAAAACCATCGCTGAAAGAGGCATTGTGATAATGACAGAGGGTTGTGACTACCAATAAAAATCTAAGTGATAAACCAGATGAAAGCTGCCATTCCCTGTTAGCTGATGATATTCCGCAGCTGTCCTTCCTGAGGTCTCACAGTTGTTTAAGAAAAATAACATTTTCTTCATATTTGCCAACCTTTTATTAAAAGCATATAAATTAGGTGCACCACCCCCATAGAAATGTACGGTCATAGAGTGGAGAAGGGGTCTCTGAGTAATAAGAACATGCAAGGACTTTGTTAACTCTTCTTACTTTATAGTCCCCGATGCTGCTCATCGCAATGTAAGGAGTAAAACAGGCCGCCACAGGTATCCAGAAGAAGGCATTGCTCAGGTACCCATGCTCATAAGACATGTGCTCCTAAAATCACGCAGACCATGTGAACTGCTAGCAATTGGACGTCTGGTTCATTTGTGCTTAATCTTAACTAAGTCATTCAAATATGTGAATTAGGGTTATGAAGAATGTGGGGCAGCTCCCCCGCACCCCCAAATCTCTATAGCTTTCCAACAGCATGCAAGAGGCACTCAACAGTTCTTACAGCTCTTTCTGAAGAACACAGAGGTTAACGCAGGGGTGGAAGTTGTTAACTACCCGCATGATGGCCACATCAAGCAATGAACAAGGGAAAGGAGAGAGAGCTTGACAGTGAGGGCATCTCTGCAGCAGCCGAAGGGAAATTCTGCTCTGCATCATCGAGTGCATCTTCCTCCACACAAGCGACTGGAGTCAAAGCTAAACACTACCCAAGACAATCAGGCAGGTCACCTAGGCTGTGGCGGCCACATACGTAGAAGCTACAGGTAGCAGATACAACTAGAGAAAGCAGGATGTCTCCAGAGCAGCATTTCTTCCTGTCTTAATCTCTCCATCTTTCCTCTCTGCTTCCAGCCCCAGCAGTGGAGAAAAGAGGGGGTGGGGAGTCTGAGCAAGGTCACTCTCTCCTTTCTACTCCAGGATGTTAGACTAGAAAAGGGGGGAAAAGGGCAAAGCCCACCACTGCCCACCCACCCAGTCCACCGCCATTAGGCCACAAATTGACCCTGCGGTGTTTGAATTGGATAGGAAATTGAAGTTTTGGACAGCACTGGAATAATTCTCAATAACAAAGAGTGACCAGGGAGCTGTAGAGTATGCCCATGGTGTCATTTCAAGAAGGCGAAGGGAGATTCAAGATGGCGAGATGATAGAGCTGCCCACCCTCCCCCACTGTGGCGTGTGGAAGTTCTGTGGAGATTCTGTGGAGGTTCTGACTCAAGATCTGAGCAGGCCTGGCAAACTGTAATTCAAACAAAAACTGCTTCTAGTTCAGCCTGTCTGCTGATCTAGTCAAAGCTGAACGTTCTTTAATGGAAACTCGATGCGCTCCGAAGAAAAATAATACAAATAGCAATAGTGATCACGAGAGCAGTTTATCGAGTGCCTGTGGTTTCCGATGTTTTTGTGCCTTACTCATCGTCTTTAACTCAGTCAACTGCACCTGCTACTCACGTTGCTGTATTTACTTCTTAAGAAAACTTTGAGATGAAGTTTTTATCTGTATTTTTTTCCTGTGGATTGCTGAGCCAAGGGCTACAGAAGGTCAAGTTGTTATGGCCACATTGTCTGGCCTTTAAGACTCTGGCTGTTTCAACGAGGTCCCATTACCTACCGCAACAGACGGTGACAGATCTAAGATGAAAATTTGTCAGTTCTTTTCCTCAACTAATTGTATTTTCTGCTGTTCCACTGACCCCAAGTCATCCAATTCAGGTTATAATGTTGCATAGTCATTACTAGATAGTGTGTGTATGTATATAGGTGTGTGTGTGTATAAACCTGTAAATGTAAACTACATGTATGTAAAACATACACTTATTCAAGAACAAGTTCACAAAAATTAACATGATGTTATTTCAGCATTTCAAGTGTCTTCTTGAAAACTCCTTAAAGTTCAGGATAAGTGAGATAATATTATACTTACTTCAGGGGCGCCTGGGTGGTGCAGTCGGTTAAGCATCCGACTCTTGATTTCGGCTCAGGTCATGATCTCAGTGTTGTGGGATCAAGCCCCGCATCAGGCTCCAAGCTGGGCGTGGAACCTGATTAGGACTCTCTCTCTCTCTCTCTCTCTTCTTCTGCCCCCCCTCTAAAAAATTATACTTACTTCAAAATATGTGCTTCTGTCAGTCCGAATGTGTTCTGAAGAATTAAAAATTCTAAGTAGCCCATTGCTGATGATATCCATGAGGACAGGAAAGCAATTCAGCCTTTTGGTGTTACATGCTATTGAGAACCTGTGATCCTAAAATGTAACAAATATGCATTCTAAGTCCTCAGAAAGCAAATACAAAATTTAATGAAAGAATATGGTAGAAAATCGTTCGAATTATTGACAAAACAGGAAGGCTAAAGCACTAAATGTGATTAATATCACCATCACCCATATTATTTGATTAATTCCCGATATACCGCAAGGAATAATTCAGTATTTTGCTCTTTACTGACCATAGCATCAGCCGTGTGGCTATTTATGCCTAAATGCTCACAAAATGAAATACCTCAGATGCTTTTTAGCAGCAATACCATAAAACTCCACAAAGCAATGTCTCTTTGACATGGCAGTAGGCTTCCTTTCAAAATGCGATACATGCACTTTATAAATTAAGAATGCGTGGATACTTGGAAGCAGAAGGCAGGCAGCTACTGTCATGAAAGCACAGGTTTTCACAAATACTGAGCTTGCAGTAGCAATGCTGCATGTAAAAATCTCTTTTAGGGGCACCTGGGTGACTCAGTCGTTAAGCGTCTGCCTTCGGCTCTGGTCGTGATCCCAGGGTCCTGGGATTGAGCCCCTCATCAGGCTCCCTGCTTGGCAGGAAGCCTGCTTCTCCCTCTCCCACTCCCCCTGCTTGTGTTCCCTCTCTCACTGTCTCTCTCTCTGTCAAATAAATAAATAAAATCTTTAAAAAAAAAAAATCTCTTTTAAAATGACATTTTAAAATCATTTCACAGTATATGTAAGTCATAATGCTGTACACCTTAGACTTATACAGTGCTGCATATTACTTTTATCTTAATAAAACTGGGGGGAGACATATGGTAAAAAATGTTACATCTCTCTCTATATTATATAAAATATATGACGTGTATATACATATATATAACATGATTACTTCTTGCCCAAATAAAAAGAATGTAAGTAAGTTATTTGGGCATGCATTTTTGCAATCACAAATAAATCACATGGATTGTATCTAATCTAATTAAAGTAATGTTTACTGATATTAAGAATGCCATTTTTTAAACTATTTTTCTGAGCACACCGGAAACTAGCCTGATTAAAACATACCAAAGACCAGTTTGATCAAAGGTAATTTCTAATTTTATTATTGGCACACAAATTATTTCTGAAAATTAACTCCGACAAGTTGCAAATGGTCAAGCGTTGTAACATTTACCTGCTGTGGCTTACACATATAACACTCTCTTGTTATCTTTTTTCATTTGTCTGTCACAGGGATTTCTCCCCAAACTCCCACAGGGTCTAGGCAGGTCATATACATGCGTGAAGCAGCATGGGGATAGAGCAACTTGGCAAGTAAAGTCCAAGTCTAAACTGGGCAACTGTTTCTCAATTCCAACCACAGACTGCCAGAATTAGCATATGGAGGGATTTTTCAAGGGAAGCAGAAATGTAAATTTTTATAAGAATTACACCAATCTTAAATATTGCCAAATAAGGCAGTCCTTCTCAAACTTCAGTGAGCGTACTAATCCACAGATTTTATTAAAGTGCAAATACTCAGTAGGTCTGGAGTGGGGGCTAAGAGTCTGCAATTCTTTTCTTTTCTTTTTTTTCAACATCTGGCACATAATTTTTATTTATTTACTTATTATTATCATTATGTTCAATTAGCCAACATATAGTACATCATTAGTTTTTGATGTAGTGTTCAACGACTCATTAGTTGAGAGTCTGCATTTCTAACAAGCTCCTAGGTGATCCACTGTTGTTGATTCATGAACTGCAAGTTGTAGGAAACAGAAATTTTTTTTTTTAAAGATTTTATTTATTTATTTGACAGAGAGAGAGCACAAGTAGGCAGAGTGGCAGGCAGAGGGAGAGGGAGAAGCAGGCTCTCCGCTGAGCAGGGAGCCGGTCGTGGGGCTTGATCCCAGGACCCCAGGATCATGACCTGAGCCGAAGGCAGCCGCTTAACTGACTGAGCCACCCAGGTGCCCCGGAAACAGAAATTTTTTAATATCAGATAGCTGAATATAAATATTTATCTAAAGATTTGACCCATTTGTATAAAGTTTAGCAGCCAAGACTTGAGCTTCTTAATGTCAGGAAACAAACTGAGGGTTGCTGGAGTGGGGGGTGGGGTGGGAGTGATGGGGTGACTGGGTGACGGACACTGGGGAGGGTATGTGCTCTGGTAAGCGCTGTGAATTGTGCAAGACTGTTGAATCTCAGATCTGTACCTCTGAAACAAATAATGCAATATATGTTAAGAAAGAAAAAAAAAAAAGAAGAATGTAGCAGGAGGGGAAGAATGAAGGGGGGGAAATCGGAGGGGGAGAAGAACCATGAGAGACAATGGACTCTGAAAAACAAACTGAGGGTTCTAGAGGGGAGGGGGGTGGGAGGATGGGTTAGCCTGGTGATGGGTATTGAGGAGGGCACGTTCTGCATGGAGCACTGGGTGTTATGCACAAACAATGAATCATGGAACACTATATCTAAAACTAATGATGTAATGTATGGGGATTAACATAACAATAAAAAAATTTAAAAAAAAGAAAAAAAAGTCTACTGTAAAAAAATTAAGAACGATTTTTTTTTTTTGGTAACGGAGCTGAAGTTCACGATAGATATTAATCAGACTTCTTATTAGAGGATTCCTCAAAGTGTCATTTGAGTTGAAATCCAATTGAGAATAAGATTTAAGTTCATTATTGGAATGGAATACAATCTATAATAAGATTTAAATTCATTGTGAATAATAGTGCATACAATTTAATGAGGAATAAAATCAAACAGCATTTCATTCTGTGTTGTTATAATGGAGGCTATGGGCAAATATTTGCAGTACAGCTTCTCCTCTTACAAATGAGAGATATCCCATCTGTTTGTGTTAAATTGGCCTTTTATGTCCGTTGTTAGGTATTATTCAAATGGCGGCCATACCCCATCTTTGGTGAGATGCAACAGTCAGAACCCAACATACCTTGTCATCACCTGACACAGTGATAACACCATTGTATGATAGCTCGTTTGGGCCACTTCTAGTTCCAAAGGCATCCACTTCCAAAGCTATGTTCTGTTGCCTCAGTGAATGTATAAAGTTATCAATACTTGACCCTATCATGAAGGTAAAAATCAAAAGAAGCAAGAGGGAAGTAAAACAACAGGCAAGTAATAATAAAAAAAAACAAAAACAAAACAAAAAAAACCCTAAAGTAAACTAAATGATGTCACCCAAAGCATACCATAATAAAAGATTGTCTAAGGATTTCCTTAGAAAGGCAGAAATGATGCTATGATACCAAAATCCATTCTGATATCAAAGATGGGACAAGATTACTTTCCCTAGAGCCTAGCCATTTACATATAATTTCTGTTAGTGTAAAAATACTACTTAAAATTAACATCATAATCCTTAAAGATATTAATCTTCTATTTTCTTAGAAATTTGGAACAGATTTTTTTCCAGCACCCAAGAATGCATAGTACTTCAAAAATGTTGTGGAAAGGCCTCAAAGATCAGTCAATGATTTATCTTACTAAATCCCCTTTGGTTGTTCGGTGCAATCAACTTTAGGATTTAAGTAACCTTGCAAGATGTGTTTCTAACATAAACTTCCTAACCTTGAATTTTTCATTTTTTAAAATTAATTTCCTATTTGGCCTCATATGTGTTTTCTAAAACATACAGAATTTATTTTTCCCCTCATGGTTTATGTTGTCTGGGGAATCTCTCAAGAAGAACAACACTGAAAAGTTACATTTTAGCTCTATGTTTACCTGTTTTATTGATGACCAGTAAGTGGGTCAGAGGAGCTTGAGGTGGTTGTCCCGGAGAGAGGAAGTACATATTAGGAGTCAGTCCCCAAGAATAACTTTTTTGATATAACTCATAGAATAGATGTTCCAAAAGCTGAGGGCAAAAGCTGATGCCAAAAAGCAATAATCTACATGGAGGAAAATGTAAAAGAAAAAAAAAAAATCTATAGCAACTTTTGTAGATTTTTAAGTTTGAGTAGATAATGGATATTAAAATAGAAATAAATTCTAAGCACTAATCAAATATAGGAATCATGCTTCCCCCCCACCCCCACCCCTTATTTCTTTTTTCTAAAATGAAATGGTTCCTACGTATCTATGCTTGGTCTTTCTATCTCTCTAAATGCCTCTCCTCCGCCCCCCCCCCCATTTTGGACATGTCACTCAAGCTCATGATGTTGGCTAGGTATGACTCTTAAATATCTCTCCAATTCCTACTTCTTTCCTCTGTTTCCATCTTGCATTTCTTCCTTTTTCTAGACCACTGAACACAGGCATATACCACCAACACTCAAACGTACCACACTCTGAAACTTTTTCCCTTCCTGTTCCCAATTTGTATAAATTACAACGTTTTCTCATTCACTCAAGTTCCCAAGGATCATTTTCCACTAATCTGTCTCCTTTAAGTCTCTTTTCTGAATAGCTGAAAATTTCTGTCATATCATCATTATTAGGTGCCTAAAAACTTTTCTCTTCCACTTTTCAAGTTTGGACCTTAATTGTCTCTCTCCTGACCTCTTTCAGTATTGTCCTCAATGACTGTTTTCCTTGTCTCTAGAGTCTACTATTTCTGAGCCATTTTTGCGCTGTTGCCCAATTAAGTGCAATTTGGCAATCTGTTTATTTTATTTTATTTTATTTTTTATTTTACAGAGAGAGTAAGAGTGAGTGCAAGTGCGGGGAGGGGCAGAGGGAGAGAGAAAGAGAAATCCCCAAGCAGACTCCCTGCTGAGTGCAGAATCTGACACAGGGCTGGATCTCATGACCCTGGGATCATGACATGAGCTGAAATCTAGAGTCGGATGCCCAACAGACAAGCCACCCAGGTGCCCCTCCCTGGCAATCTGTTCTAATTATGTCAATCATCTTTTCAAATAAAAAAGAAAACTTCAATACTTCCTTCCTAGTCATAAAGCCCAAACTCTTCAGCTGTATGTAATACGTTATCAAAATTATTTTTTACTTTTCTGGATCCTTTATGTTGTAATCGACTCAAATTGATAATAGCTCTTCTGAGTTTCCATGTATCTCCATAGTCAGTATTGCCCCCTCTGCCTGAATTTCCATCCTCCTTTCTTTCCTTGGCTAACTGTTACATTTTCCTACACCAGACTCCATTTCTCCCTCATATAAAATGATTTTTCTGATGCCCATATTGGAACATAATCTTTCACATACTGAATGTTCTGGTTGACAATATTATCTAATCTTATGCTATGGTTTTGAGTGTACTTCTAATTATCTTCAAGAGCCAAATCTCATGTCTGATTTATTTTGATAAGTGTTACAGATATTTAACATAGAGTGTTATGCAGAAGTGCTAACAAATATTTTTTAATGAATGATTCCTGGCTGGAGAGCAGGATTTTTGCAAGGAGGTATTACTCAATGAACAGCCCGAAGCTATAGGGAAATGTGTGAACCATGAAGCAGGTTCCAGAGAGCGGATGGCTCAGATCCAGCCTGGCACAGGGCTATTTGGGCAAAGAGGAAGTTCTGGGGATGGGACCCAAGTGCTAACTTCCATGCTTCAGAAAAACGATTTCAACCCTTGGATAAGAGCAGATTCTGTGTGAAATTAAGAGAAAAAGCCCAAACTTTACTGGGTTTAATTACATACCCACCAAAGCAATTGGAAATTGTTTTCTGTGTTAAAAAAAAGACCACATGCAATTGCTGGAATTTATCTCAGAGGGGTTTTTCTTGTGTTTTGTTTGTTTATTTATTTGTTTGTTTTTGTTTTTTTCCCCTTGAATTTATTTTGAGAGCACTAACCCAACATATCTGAAACACTTGGGTACTCACATGGTCAACAGAGTTTTTTTTTCATTCTTTAACTTGAGGAAGCGAACTTTTGCTATTGCACAGAGCTGCTGTCTCCAGAGAGCCATGCCGCTGATTGATTTCTTTGTTTCCTTAAAGGAAGACAAAATTTGTTCCAGCTCAACAAGGCTTCCTGTGTCTTTTGTCCTATTACTTTGTAACTCTCCCCAAATTCCAACATCTATAAAACATAAAATCAATAATTTATAATGTGTCATTTTAGATGTGCATTACTTAGATTTTTCTATGACCATCTTTTCACCAAATGGTGTTGGAGTAGAGAATCTTGGGCAAAGATGTTAATAAACGAATTCATGGCATTATGAGAGTAACTACCAAAGAAAAGGAAACAGAGCAAAAAAAAAAAGGCATAATACAAGAAGAAAAACTAATGACATAATGAAAGAAATCTTGTATTTTCTTTTTAAAAAGGTTTATGTCTATAGCTTTAAGGACTTAATTTATTCTAGGGAAATCAATGAAAAGAAACCCATGTTTAGCCTAGAAAAATCTACTCATTGCAAAAGATAAACTATCAGTATTTCTGACTAAGGTGGAAGAGTTGGTATATATATAGAACTCTCCCCATCCCCTTCCAAGGGTATAAAATTGGTAGAGACAATATTTTTTCATGTAGCCATGGTTGAAAACAAGAAAAAAGTTACCTCTTTTGGAAGACAAGCCTAGAGAAACTGATCAGCTCTAGACTTTGAGAAAGCTATAGTATATGTATATTAAAAGTTAAGCATAACCACAAGTATATAACTTCAAAAGTGGATAAAAGAGGGAAAGAGGTATTTTTAAAAATCCACTCAATCAATAAAAAATAGAAAATGGAAAAAAAAAAAAGAACATAGAAAAGAGTAAACCAGAAACAAGGAATTATCTTAGATCAAGTAGAGAGGACTTTCCAAGGAATGGCAATTATACCAACAGCAAATCTTTCCAATAACAACAATGTAACCCTGAAGATATTGGAACAGTAGCCTCAAAATGTTACAAGAAAAGTTAACTGTCAAGATACAATTTTAATTTCCTTCTCTCTATAGCACTTACATTATATATTTATTGTCTACTCCATGAGGACCTAGTCTTGTATACTGCTATATCCCACACCCTTAGTAAAATGCATAGTACAAAATAAGGAATTTAAGAGGGGGGACCAGTATTGGGAGAAAAGGGAAGAAGGAGATAGAAATATATCTCTTCTCTGCTCTAAGTTTTCCCAAGACCAGACTGAATCAGAGCACCTCCAAAAGCATACAACCTCATCATTCAAAGTATATTTTCAAAATAGAATATTCTACAGAAAGATAAAATTGAAGTTTCTTTTGTTTTTACCTGATTCATCAATAGCTGATTTTCCTTCTAATTTCAAGAACACTTCATTCAAAGTTGTCAGGGAAACACCATAATTCTCAATGCCCTGGTTAGAGCATCTGTCAAGATCCCTGTAAAGATCTAAAAGTAGTCACAAAAATGCATTAGAAGAATATAATTTGTAATGAGATTGATAGTAACTATATTTTTCAACAACAGAGAACATGTGTGATAAGCCAAAAGCATTCATAAGAAACAAAGCTATGATACAGACATTCCCTTATTTCTAAAATAACCTATACAGTGTGTGTCCATGTCTTGAGTATAAAATTGTAATCACCTATGTTTCATTCTTGGAAAGCTACATATGCAGAGTTCTTTAAGAAATACTATGTTTTATTTATTCTGTTTTTAAAAAATTAATTCTGTTTGATAATGGGAGTGTAATAAATGAACTGAATGCTTGTGGTCTCCCATAAATCCATATGTTGAAACCCTACCCTCCAGGTGTGGTGGTATTAGGAGGTGGGGGCTTTGGGAGGTAATTAGGATTAGATGAAGTCCTGAGGGTGGAGCTTTGATTAATGGGATTAATACCTTTGAAAGAGTCACAAGAAAGCTGGCTTCCTCTCCCTGCTTCTTGCCGTATGGGAATACAAGAAGTCTGCACTCTGTAACCCCAAAGAGGTAATTCACTAGAACCCAAAGGTGCTGGAACCCAGATCTTGGACTTCCCGGCCTACAGAACCGTCAAAAATCAGTATGCTGTTTGTAAGCCCCCCAGCCTATGGTATGTGTTATAGCACCCCCAACTGACTAAGGTAGGAAATATTAAATTCTAAAACCTTGTTAATTCAGGAATATTATTCCAAAAACTGAGAGAAGAATGCTCTTAGGAATAACTAGTAGGCAATAAAATAACAAATGCAAAATAACTAATGTTTATAGAAATAATTAGGTGCTGCACAATCTTCCCTAGTTTAGAGAAATATATAAGTTAAAGGAAAGGATAAAGTATGTATGTAACTTTGCATTTACTCTATCTCTCTTTTTCAGCTTCTGACCACGGTATGAAGATTACACAAGAGCCTTCAAAGAAGGTAGGTCTTGAGAGACAAAGGATAAGAGACTCTTAACTATAGGAAACACACTGAGGGTTGCTGGAGGGGAGGGGGGGTAGGGGTATGGGGTAACTGGGTGATGGGCATTAAGGAGGGCACATGATAGAATGAGCACTAGGTGTTATATGCAACTGATGAATCACTGAACTCTACCTCTGAAACTAATTATACACTATATGTTAATTAATTGAATTTAAATAAAAAAATAAAAGGGACATCATGCTGCAAAAAAATTTTAAAAAGAAGGTAGGTCTTTATAGGGATTAGTAGGTCATTTGGCAGGTTTTTTTTTTTTTAAGATACTGGGAATAGTTTGGGGGAAGTTCAGGAAAATGTGAAGTAGAATAAAGGATAAACTAATTCAAATATTGGGAGAAATTAAAGGTATCTATCTTAAGGGTATGTTAGATAAATAAAAATACAGATGTAGTCATGGTTCCTAAGTGTTGGTTCTTTTTCAGTCTTTCTTTAAATTGTGCATTCCCCTTTGAAATGCATTTAACAAATAATCAGGTAACACTTTGCTTTGTGGGTTTCATAAAGGTTTCTGCTTCCATAGGTCACGTATATCAAAGACATGGTATACACATCTAAGACTGCAGTGATCTCACTGATTCTAAGATAATACATTTCATCATCTTTTACCATATTTGAAATGAGAATGTATCACAAATGCTGGTATGTCATTGTCTGTTTCTTTCTTGGTAACACATCCTAGGGCTGAGGCTGTCTTAGACTTGGAGAAATAACCATAGCTTCTATGTCAGGTATGATTCCAGGTGCTGTGCTTATTTTTAATATCTTAATAATATATTTAAATATATTAAATAATTTAATCCTCATGAGAATCCTATAAAGTTAGTACTCTCATTATTCCCTTGTTACAAATAGGGAAATTGAAGTACAGAAAGGTAATATAACCTGTCCAGGATAATGGAGCTCCTAACAGCCCTGCTGGGATTTGAACATACCCAGTCTGGCTCTAGTATCCCAGCTTTCAATCACCACACTCTACTGTCTAGTACTATATTTCTTTATGAACCATGATTATGGCAGGCTTATTGATTCAAGCAGGCAGCCCCGGAGCCATTATCCTCCATTAAAAGCTGGCAAATTCCTTGAACTGAAAACAAACACATTCTATGGTTATACTTTTTTTTTTTTTTAATGCAATCTACCTGAAAACTCTTGGCAAATGAAATCATACTGGGGGACCAGGTAGAAAAGTGGGAATGGCAATGAGCCTCCAGGCTTCTGTATTTGCAGCAAAGCTGTGAGTTTAGAATTGATCATAATTACTATTCGGTTACTTAGATTATAACATTATGTCACGGTGTTTATAATAAAACCATCTACATGTGGCAGCGTACCATTCCCTTCGCTCCCATTTAACACTCTATGCTGTTTTCACAGACCCCTCCTTGCCGGACCAGGTTCTCTCATTCATTCCTGAAACAAATGTCCCAAATATTCTTAATTTTAGCTTGATGTGGTCCTGTACCTCTTAACTGCCCAGATTACCACTTGAAGCATATTTAGCATCTTTTGCCTCAGTTTCCTCATAAGTGATCTGGGGATAATATCAGGGGCTAATATTAGCAGTAACTTTGGGGAATATTAAAGGATTATGCACAGTGCCATGCACTTAGCAAGAATAAAAATGTCATCCATCATTCTTGAGGCCACCGTTATCATTAGTAACATCGTTATAAATCATTCTGTGGTCTCTATGTTCTGTTACCTGGAAATTTGTTTGTCCTCTCCAAAGGCAAAATATATATGAGCTTTTCTTCACTTTGTGCTGTTAATTTGGCATCAGGGATGTGCTGTTTAACAAGTGATGTTATATTGTCTGGATCACACATTTCATTCAGATGCAAACTGACATTTAAAAAGAGCATGTTAATGCTATTTTTATCCAATACCATCTCTACAAACAATTGTAGTATGTTTGTCACTTCATTAATATTTATGAGACTATATATATATATATATATATATATATATAATCTAATGGAAGAAGCAAGACTTAAAAATAAATAGTCCAAAGATAGTCCACATTAATATAGTCCAAACTATATAATCTAGAGACACCAGTATAAGGGGTAATAACTCAAGGATTATTATTTGGAGGAAAGATATATTCAGCTAGATGTTGGCTGAAGTGAGGTGGAGGAAATGCCTGATTTTGTCTCCATCTATCCAAAAGCTCAGCTTTGAATTTCCCCTTTGCAGTAAAGTACGGGTTTTGCAAAAACTAAGACTTGAACATGGTGAACACAGACACAGGGGTAACTTGATAGAGTCATTAAGAACATGGTCCTAATGTCCCACTGATCCACATTCCAGAACTCAGGCTTAAGGTCTTGCAGTGTCAAATTTCCATCAAAATTCCAATCAGTGTTCTTATACTCAGCTCTCAAAGAATTTCAAAAGACAGATTAATATAAAGTATGCATGTGATCACACAGAGCCTTGCACCAAGTAAACCTTCAATATATGTTAGCTGATTTTATCATTTTTATTGTCCAAAATTTATTCGAGTCAAAGCTGATCTGTCTTCTTGGTGAGAACACGTAAAGTTCTTCATGAAATCATCAGATTTTAGAAGCACCATTATTAGTCACATCCACTGAAATTTACTGGGGCTATCAAATGATGAGGACATCACTTTGATGATACAAACCTAAAAAATCAATTTTAGGTAAAACTATTCTGTGTTTACAAGGCCCTATGCAATACACGATCCAGGATCCCAAACAGAAAGAATACAGAACTTTCCCTGGAGGAGCTTGGAACATAGCAGTCATATAAAGCAGCATATTATAGAAGAAGTGAGGAAGAGGGAAGTTAAGTCAATTAAGCAATGTGGGTATTATTACCACTATTATATAAAATGAAATTACTGAGGATCAAAGACCGGTTAATTAAGTTGACTGAGGCAACAGTTCAAAATAGTGCTGCCCAGGTTCCAGAAAAGAGGATGCTTATTAAGGAGAAAATATTCAAAAAAGACTTTCAAGAATGGATAAGACTTGAACTTGGCTAAAATGGGTTGAAGGAGGACATGTCAAACAGACATCCTACCTTGAGCAGAGAGAAGACAACTAAATCACGGAACATACTTAGAAAACAATGAGGGGTCCATTTTAGTTGGAAGGTATTGATTCAATTAGATTGTACCAAGCAATCATGATGGAATGGTAGATTTGATCAGATTAAACCCTCAGTAAATAATGTACAGAATACATTTAACCTCTGAGGATAAAGTGCCTTAAATTATTTTTTAAGAAATACTAATACTGGGCCCCTGGGTGGCTCCGCTGGGTAAGCGACCGCCTTCAGCTAGGTCATGATCCTGGAGTCCCAGGATCGAGTCCCGCATCGGGCTTCCTGCTCAGCAGGGAGTCTGCTTCTCCCTCTGACCCTCCCCCCCCCATGCTCTCTCTCTCTCTTATTCTCTCTCTCAAATAAATAAATAAAATCTTAAAAAAAAGAAACACTAATATTTTAGCAGGAAGTATAGGGAGAGATTCATATCACACCTGTAATCTTGGCCCAAAGATTCTACCACTTTAAGTAATGTGAGATTGGGTATATTACTAAAACTCCCTGACCTGTCAGAGGCTAACAATACCATCTTCTTACAGTTATCTGAAGGATTAAATATGACTATATGAGTATTCCATATGTAAATATCTTAGCAAGAACCTAGAGCATAGCCAATATGGAATAAGTGATAGACATTACTTAATAATAATAATAATAATAATTAATAATGATATTAATTACTATCAGGAAGAGAAGAAGAGAGAAAAGAATGAGGGAGAAGATGAAGTCAGGGAGAACAGAGAGGAGACTTGAAATTGTCACAATGAACAAAAAGAAGCATTGGAAAAATGTTGAGAGAGGGTTGGAATGCCATTAAATTTCTCTTTGCAAACAAGGTGTTGTGAAAATATTTTCCAAAAATGTTGTTTAAACTTAGCTTAATCATCCTTGTAGTCTCCATGTCTACAATCCCACCTGCCCTTCGTTCTAGCTAAGAAAGAGATCAGTTGTTCTAACACAGTGCTCTTGAAAGGATCTTAATAATTTTGTAGCCTACTTTAACATACTAATACGATCTCTTGTCTGCAACATGTTCTAATATGTCTCCAACAACACAGGTTGTACCTTAAATGGTAGCCGATGCCCCATTTCTTCTTCAGGAATAGAGAAGAGCCCGCACACTTCAGCCTCCCATTGGATATAAACACCTTCCTATCTAAGCAGAAAAGAAAAACAATGCATTGTATCAAGAGGTTATTCTCTCACTGTTTATAAAAGAACAAATCCATTAACAAATAATGCATTTTAGGAGCATGACCCACTAAAATATTTGCATTCTAATTCTGGTCGTACGTAAGCCAATTTCTTTGTTATCCAATAACTTAAATGATATGTTAGTTTATTCTCTAGTATGTTGAGAAAAATCATCATACAATGGGAGGATCTGTTTCAAGCCAACTGACATTCCTACTGAATAAAACATAGTATATATTTGAGAGTATGCTATATATTTACAACCAACGAGTTGCTTTGCAATAGGATCAGAATACATCTGTGGGACAATGTACATGGAGACGCAGACATTCAAATGGACGACAGCAAGAATCTCCTGTCTTCATGAAAGTCACACATACACCCATAGCAGGTGTGTTGGAAATTATCTACACATATTTCACTCATATCCCTAATTTCTCACTAAGACACATGAGAGAAAACCGAGAACCACCATGAAAGGACATGGATGGAACTTGAAGGCATTAGGCTAAGTGAGATAAATCAGAGAAAGAGAAAGACAAATACTGTATGATCTCATTTATATGTGGAATCTAAAAAAAAAAAAAAAAAATTCACCAGCCAGGATGTCAGCCTCATCCATGAACTGGGTACTGAAGAGAATGACTCTATCGGATTTCCTCTCTTTTAGGAGGTTCCATACACAGTGCCTTGAAAGAGGATCTGATCCAGCAGTTGGTTCGTCCAATAGCAAAACCTGCACAGTAGGGAAACATAAAATCATTTTCCACTTTCAGGTAAATTTTTTTTTAAAAAACAATATATGTGTAAAAGTGTTTGGGAGAAATATCTTACTACTTAATTTTTCACTTGAACAATTCTTTTATATTTACCATTTGCAAATTCAGTTGGATGGAATACACTAGTTCCACAGTCCTCAAGCTCATTCACCAATAATTAGGGCTCGACTTACCTGAGGGTCTCCTAAAATGGCAATCCCAAAAGTTAGTTTCCTTTTTTGTCCACCGCTTAAATTTTGAGCAAGAATATCTTGAATATTTTCCATCTCCAAGTCCCTTAAAACTTGTTGCATCTAACCAAAAAGGAAAGAAAAGAGGAGAGGAG